>NW_006921652.1:5363564-5400662 GCF_000298275.1 Orycteropus afer afer
ATGGAAAAGCTCAATATCTTCAGCCAAAACAAGGCCAGGAGCTGACTGTGGAACAGACCATCAACTGCTCATATGAAAGTTCAACTTGAAGTTGAAAGCCATTCAAACAAGTCCACAAGAGCCAAAATATGATCTTGAGTATATCTCTTCTGAATTTAGAGACCATCTAAAGAATAGATTTGATACATTGAACACCAAGGACCCAAAACCAGAAGAATTATGGGATGACATCAAGAACATCATCTATGAAGAGGGTGAAAGATCATTAAAAAGACAAGAAAGGAAGAAAAGACCACAATGGATGTCAGAAGAGACTGAAATTTGCCCTTGAATGGAGAGTAGGTAAAACAAATGGAAGAAATGACGATAAAAGAACTGAACAGAAGATTTCAAAGAGCAGCTTGAGCAGACAAAGCCAATTACTATAATGAAATGTGCAAAGACCTAGAGTTAGAAAACCAAAAGGGAAGAACAAGCTCAGCATTTCTCAAACTGAAAGAACTGAGGAAAAATTTGAGCCTCGAGTTGCAACATGAAAGATTCTATGGGCAAAATATTGAATGACACAGGAAGCATCAAAAAAGATGGAAGAAACACACAGAGTCACTGTACCAAAAAGAACTAGTTGATGTTCTTCCATTTCAGGAGCTGGCATATGTTCAAGAACCAATGGTACTGAAGGAAGACGTTGCAGCTGCACTGAAAGATTTGGCAAAGAACAAGGCTCCAGGAATTGATGGAATACCCCTTGAGAGGTTTCAACAAGTGGATGCTCCACTGGAGGCACTCACTAGGTTATGTCAAGAGAACTGAGCTACCTGGCCAACCGATTGGAAGAGATCCATATTTGTACCCATTCCAAAGAAAGGTGATCCCCCAGAATGAGGAAATTATCGAACAATATCATTAATATCGCATGCAAGTAAAATCTTTCTGAAGAGAATTCAAAAACAATTGCAACAGTATATTGACAGAGAACTTCCAGAGGTGCAGGCTGGATTCAGAAGAGGACATGAAACAAGGGATATCATTGCTGATGTCAGATGGATCTTGGCTCAAAGAACACCAGAAAGATGTTCACTTGTGTTTTATTGACTATGCAAAAGCATTTGATTGTGTGGATCATAACAAATTATGGATAACATTGAGAAGAATGTGAATTCCAGAACACTTAATTGTACTCATGAAGAACCTGTACATAGACTAAGAGGCTGTCATTCGAACAGAACAAGGGGACACTGCATGGTTTGAAATGAAGAAGGGAGTGTGTCAGGGTTGTATCCTTTCACCATACTTATTCAATCTCTATGCTGAAGAAATAATCCGAGAAGCTGGACTATAAGAAGATCATGGCATCAAGATTGGAGGTAGAGTCATTAACAACCTGCGATATGCTGACAACACAACTTTGCTTGCTGAAAGTGAGGATGATTTGAAGTATTTACTGATGAAGACTGAAGAATAGAGTCTGCAGTATGGATTACATCTCAATATAAAGAAAACAAAAATTCTCAGAAATGGACCAATAAGCAACATCATGATAAATGGAGAAAAGATTGAAGTTGTCAAAGACTTCACATTGCTTGGTTTTATAATCAGTGCCAATGGAAACAACAGTCAGGACATCAGACAACATATAGCACTGGGCAAGTCAGCTGCTTGCAAAAGACCTTTTTCAAGTGCTGAGGAGCAAAGATGTCTCCTTGAGGACTAAGGTGCGCCTGACACAAGCCATGATATTATCAATCCCCTCATATGCATGTGAGAGCTGGATAATGAATAAGGAGGACCAAAGAAGAATTGATGCTTTTGAGTTGTGGTGCTGGCGAAGAATGATAAAATACCACGGACTGCTAAAAGAACTAATAAATCTGTCCTGGATGAAGTGTAGCCAGAATGCTCCTTGGAAGTGAGAATGGCCAGACTTCATCTCACCTACCTTGGTCATGTTATCAGAAGGGACCATTCCCTGGAGAAGGATGTCATGCTTGGTAAGGTGGAGGGTCAACGAAAGAAGGGAAGGCCCTCAATGAGATGGATTGACACAGTGGCAACAGCAATAAGCTCAAGTATAGCTAGAATCATGGAGCTGGCTTGGGACCAGGTGGTGTTTTGTTCTGCTGTGCATAGGGTCATAAGAATCAGAGACAACTCAATGGCACCTAACAACAACAACAACAATTCTCCAGATTTAAAGCTAAGTACTTAGTAGTAACCATCAGCAGCCATATTAACGTTCCTCCTATATTCAGAGTAGCTTTCCTGGGTGGTGCAAACAATTAATGCACTCAGCTGCTAACGAAAATTTTAAGTGTAATTTTTTTTGTAGACCTTTACCCCATTCTAACATCACAGCCGACCAAAGTCCTCATGTTGTTAAAGCAAGAGACAGGACAAATAGAAAACAATAGAGAGAAGGCAGTGCCATAAGCCCACGAGGCAGCTCTTCTTCCTGCTCCCTGCTGTTGCCAAAAGAATCTTTATGACTGGCGGCAAGGCTGCTGAGCCTGGGCAGGAAAAGGGAGGCTACACTCCAGCCAAGTCAGGGATTTATGACCATTTGAGAACTCTGGTTCCATTTGAACAAATTTTCACTTGAAACAGTATCTTGCTATTCATCTACTGCTCTCACTTTCCAGGAAAAGCAAATCCATGTCCTAGTTTTCCCCACTCTGCAGCATCAGAAAAAGCTAACTTTTTATCATCTGCCTCACATGCAAACATCACATCAAGGTTTACAGCATGCTTACTGTAAATGAGACCAACAATAATCAGCTCCCACATGAGTCGCATGAATTCTGAAGCTGGTACCCACGCTCCTTGCTCAGATGCATACACGCACAGATGTTGTGTGTTCACATCGAAGCTTCTAGATTCTCTGTTGCATATGGAGGGCCCTCTGACTACAGCAGCAAAGAGTACACAAAAGGCAAGGAGCATGGGTACCAGCTTCAGAATACATGGGATGTTCTTGTTTCCTACGTGATCACTGAGTCACATCTTTCCTCCTCATACCCTCAGCTGACTCCTAGTATAAGCCCAGTTCCCTCCTACTTGACCTTGACATCATTTGATAGTGTTGACATCCTCCTCCTTGAAATGTACCATCCCCAGTTTTCATGACATTATCCCCCATATCTCCTTTTCATTTTCCCCCCACCTCTCCTCTTCCTCCACATGCCCCATATCATAGCTCTTCTGGAATATTCAAAGATCCATAGTTTCTCTTTATGCAAACCAGATATAAAATACAAAGAGAAAGAGAAAAAAAATCTTTGTAAAATAACAAAAACAAAAATAAAACATCTATGAACTTAGCAAGAAGTAACTAAGACCCTTATGAAGAAAACTTGAAAAAACTGTTGACTAGCAAAAACAAAATTGAATTAATAATAAAAAAAGTCTTGTTATTAAACATGAAAATGCATTATTATAAAGATGTCAGCTCTGATGGATTGAATAACTTAATCCCAACTGCAAAAAATACCAACAGGATTTTTTTTTTAACTTGATAAAAGAATATTAAAGTTCATCTGGAAAAATAAACACATGAGAAAATTCTAAGGAGGAAGAGTAACTGAGGAGGACTTAGTTTTACCAAATATTAGAATGTATTAAAATGGTTATTAAAACAGTATAATATAAATTCTGGAAGAGACAGGCAGGTGATTGGAACAAAATAATAGGGTACAGAAACAAACCCAAGCGTAAGCAAGAATTTAGTATATGATACAGAAAAAAACAAAAAACAAACTCACTGCCATCGAGTCAGATCCAACTCATAGTGACCCCTCCTTGGGTTTCCGAGGTGGTATCACTATCGGAAGTAGATTGCCCAAGCTTCCTTCTGGTGGGTTTGAAGCACCAACCTTCTGGTTAGCAGTTAAATGCCTTAGGCACTAGGCCACCAGAGCTCCCACACTACAAGTACATTCTCCACCACCCAGCTGTCATTTTGTCATACTGAGGTGGCTTGCATGTTGCTGATGCTGGCCAGGTTGCAGCCCAGCTTTCAAACAATATAGACTAGGCAGAAAGGCCTGGTGATCTACTTCTGAAAATCAGCCAGTGAAAACCCTATGGGTCACAACAGTCCAATCTGTAACCTATCATGGAGAAGGTACAAGGCTGGGCTGTGTTCTTGCATTATGTATGGGATCATCAGGAGTTGAGGGCCAACTCAAGGCCAGCTTATAGCAACAACCCTGAACTACTACCACAGCTTTCTTTCTGTGTTCTTTATCCCCTACACTCAATCCTTTCAACACTCCAACTTAGGAGTTATCCTCCTAAGTCTTGGTATAGATCATATCACTTCAGTTAAAACTTTTACAGAATCAAGTCAAACCCCATCACAAGATCCTCCAAATCTGGCCAGAGCATCTTTCTTCTAGCCCAAATGATCCAAACCTCGGAAATTAGGCAAGACTATTACATGCCTTCTCAAAGTCATTTTGAGCATTATTTAAAATAATAATAATAATAATAATAATAATAAACCTGCCTCGGGATTTTACAAAAATGAAACTTTTGTTTAACTTACTATTTACTATAAATTTGGGCCAGGAATTTGTAAATGTAGGTGTTAACTTGTATACACTGGCAAATTAAGAATGATTTTTATACAAAAGAATCTCCAGTGAATTCCATCCAGCAGAAAAGATAACTCCATGGGTTATGACATTATTGCTCTGAGAACATTAACCAGTTTCATATCTAACAGTCTTCTTTCAGTATTCTTTTTTGTTGTTATTGATTATATATACTTCGGTTTCTCAAATTCTTCTTTAACCTGCTTTATCACCCTGCCAGTCCTCTAGTTAATGAGTTGAAAAAATCTTTGACATGTGATCTTGACATTTTTCTATGAGAATTTAATTTTTAACTTTAGAAATGATTCTATTTTGATATTCCACACCAGAAATTCAGCCTCACTGAATAATTGCCAGTACAGTTTCATGCCCAAAGGCCTTTGCTCTTGTCATTTACTCTAACTGGAACTCCCCATTTTGCTCCTAACATCTTCCAATCAAAGTCTTACTCTTCCTTCAAGGCTCATCTCCCAGAGCACCTCTCTGTGAAATTTTTCTGATCTCTTAATTTAATTCACACCATTTTTCTGTGTTCCTGTTATAGTTGATATTCCTGTTGTGGTCTCTTCTGCTCTAAATTCAAAAAACAAAACTACTGTCATTGAGTCAATTCTGCCTCATAGTGACCCTATAGGACAGAGTAGAACTGCCCCTTAGGGTTTCCAAGGCTATAAATCTTCACAGAAGGAGACTGCCTCATCTTTCTCCTGCAGAGCAGCGGGTTGGTTCGAACTGCCAACCTTTTAATTAGCAGCCGAATGCCTTAAGCTTTGTGCCACCAGAGCTTCTTTCAGCCATACATTTAAAAAAAAAAAAAAAAAAAAACCACTGCCATCTAGTGGATTCCGACTCATAACAACCCTCTTTGGGTTTCTAAGGGGGTAAATTTTTATGGACATAGATTGCCCCAGTCTTCCTTCTATAGAGTGACTGATAGGTTTGAACCACCAACCTTCTAGTTAGTAGTCAGATGCCTTGGGCATTGTGCCACCAGAGCTCCACCGCCTCAATTGCCTCTGTTTCTCTGACTACAGTGTCTAACTCAACGCCTGACCAATAAATGTTCAATGACTGTTTGTTTAATTGGGACTAATCAGTCTTGAGCAACCTACTGTTTCAACACGTGGCCTCAGCCAAAATCTAAGCAATCTAATAGATGATGGTTGGGGTGTTTCCAAACGTTTTTTAAAAGCCACAAAAGATGATTGAAATTGAGCAGGCATTTATTGAGCACCTTCTGGGTGCCAAAAGCAGAGATGAAGAAGACAGGGAACTAGGTTATCCTCTCAGGAGTAACTGAACTTGCTTTTCAAGATGTCTGTCCTCTGTTTAAAGAAAAAAAAAAACATTAAATCCTAAGTGAGTTACCAAGATCCACACAGGCTAAGTTTACCAAGTGTTTTCCTTGGCCCATGGTGTCTTCCTGAGGTGGAGGCACTGGCAGCCACAAAAGTTCTCTGCCAGCTGTGCCCCCACTTCCCTGGGGTGCTTTGGCCCACAGAAGATGGTAGCAGCTGCCCACTGGGGCCCCATTGAGACCCTGGGGACAGGATATGGGCTAAGCCCAGTATCAGCAGGGAGTTTACTTCTGTGATATTCCTTAGTAGCCCTATATTCCCCGAGTTCCTTTTCATCGCCATCCCAAAAGCCTGACTCCAAATTTGCCTCCACAATGCCAAAAAGAACAGGTCCAGAGTAGCCATATCATCCAATGGCATCAAAGGGCTGAGCTGGAGACCACACACTGTCCCACCAACGTTGCAAAACAGCCCTCCACTTGCTGCTTTGGGCTTCAAAAGGATATTGTGATTTAATGAGCTGCTGTATAATTAATCAGCCACCACCCTTTCCAGCTGAAATTAGTGATGGAAATAAGCAAACACCCAAAATTTGCTATTTCCCTTTCCAAAAGCCAACAGTGAAGAAAGGTTCCCATGTAAATCAATGCTGGGTGCGGATGGGTTCTGGGCTCCAACAAGTCTGCTTTTTGACCTAATAACTCAGACTCACTACAGAGATCTTGGCCCCTCAGGGCATGTCAGAGGTCACGAACCCTGCCCTCTTTTCTCCTTGCCCACCATGCAGAGGGCACTGCTCTCAATGCAGCCAGTTTGGACAGGCTGAGGACATTTAACACATCCAAATTTCTAGGACCCAACCACATAGCCAACTGGGGCCACGGGAAGTCAGTAGCTTTCAATCTCAGTTCTGTCCATGACTGTGTTGCCTTGGGCAAGTTATTCACCTCTCCAGGACTCAGCTTCTTCATGTTCAGTATTACTAACAATAGTAATAAACTCTTTCCTGAGCAGCAAGGGTAGTGTAATGATTACCAGTAAGTACTCTGGAGTTAAATAGGCTGGATTAAAATCCTAGTTCTACCCCTTAGTGGGAACTCTGGTAGTGTAGTGCCTAAGGCACTTGACTGCTAACCAGAAGGCTGGCGGTTCAAATCCATCAGCCACTCTTTGGAAGGAAGATGTTGTTGTTGTTGTTGTTGTTATGTGCCGTCGAGTCAGCCCTGACTCATAGCGACCCCTCCTTGGGTTTCCGAGGCAGTATCACTACGGAAGTAGGATTGCCCAACCTTCCTTCCGAGGAGTGGCTGGTGGGTTTGAACCGCCAGCCGTCTGGTTAGCAGTCAAGTGCCTTAGCCACTACGCTACCAGAGCTGGGGCAATCTATTTCCATAGTGATACTGCCTCAGAAACCCAAGGAGAGGTTGCTATGAGTCGGGTCCGACTCAACAGCACATAACAACAACAACCACCTACTGTCTGTGTGATATGAGCAAGTAAGTGACTTTACCCCTCTGTGCCTTGGTTTTCTCATCTGTACAATGGGGGTGATAATGCCTACCTTGTGGGATTGTGGCGAACATGAAATGAGATAATACAAGTAAATGGCTTCAATCAGCGCTTGGCATATAGCAAGCACACTAAAAATGTTAGTCGCTATTATTATTATTATTGCCATTAATACTGTTATCTATACATGTATCAGGCATTGTGCTAAATGCCTTAGAGATATTATTTCATTTAACACTATGAGGTAAAAATCTATTTTTATACTTCTACGTCATACATGAGGAAACTGAGACTTCACAGAGATGAAATAACTTGGTTAGGATTCTATTATTAGTAATATTAAGTCAAAGATATTGAAAATCCATACAACCACAGAACTACCATAAGAGCTTATGATACCTTATGCAAAGTGCTAAACTCAGAACAACAAATTCTCAATAAATTTAGTTATTACTGAAAAAGAGAAAAACAGACACTAATAAAGCAGAACATATTTCTAAGCCCTATTTCCAATTTACCTGTACAATTCAGACCCAGGCAGAGGAAGAACAACCTCTCCTCCCTCAAGAGGAAAGGCCCCAACTCTAATGACTTTGGTGGCAAAATGTTGGCAGGGATTGTCTCCAGAGACCAGGGTGGAATATGTGTGTCCCTTGATCCTCCAAATTTCTAGGGCTCCTTTTTCTCCTAACATAAGTAAGTATCAAATGTTTCCATCATACATGATAAGGAAAATTCAGAGCCCACTCCAGCATTCCACGCTCAGGAGAGGGTCTACCTACTCCTGGCCAACTCTGGGGGCTGGACAGACCCTGATTCTCACTCACTACCATAGCTCCAGAGGTCATTCCCCCTGCTCTCTATTCCTCCCTTTGTCCCCAAGCACAACAGACAGGCAGATGTTACATCTAACAGACTTTATTGAAGGTTTGGAAATTAGCGCAACCCAACAAATTAAAGTTAAAACTGGTGTTGGGCTTTGTCTCCATCACACAGAATGTCTTACTGCTATCTTTCTCTTTACTCTTCGACAAACTGTAATTTTTCCTGAGCCCCTTCTCTCTTTATAAGGAGCTCTGGTGGCATAGTGCCTCAGGCATTTGACTGCTAACCAGAAGGTTGGTGGTTCAAATCCACCGGCCACTTCATGGAAGGAAAGCAGGGCAATCTACTTCCGTAAAGATTTACCTCCTCAGAAACTCAAAGGGGGTTGCCTTGAGTAGGAATTGAGTCAATGGCAGTAAGTTTGGTTTGTTTGTTGTTTCTCTCTTTATATCAAACTAGCTCCTCCCTGCTTAACCCTTACTTCTCTGAGTTCTATACATGTTTGCCAGCCCATCTGCACAAAAACTAAGAATATCTGTTATGGTATTATGGAAACCAAGTGAGTTCTCTTTTGGCCTGGAATCTCTCCCATCTACAACAGTGCTGCCTAAAGTAGGGTCCAAGGAAGGATAAAAATCCACGAACTTTTGTCCCCAGTCCATGATGAGATAAGTACAACTGCTAAGATTTTATAGCAACTCTACAGAGTAATTGTATGTGTACTAAATCTAATAATAAGAAGAAACTTGTACTTGGAATGTCATTTTTGTTTCATGTTTTTAATAATAGTTTTATTACATTTTACAGGTAAAATAAACACCTCCACAATGGATTACAATTTAAAAAGCTGCTCTTTCACCATGGATCATTGGAGAAGCATTGATCTAAACTAGCATAGTCCAGGATATCTGCCTAATGAGCCAAAATGTCCTGTGACTGTACACTCTCAAGCAAAAGAACCCTTGCAGAATTCTGCTACTCTCAGACAACTAGATTAACCCATAAAATATTTTCCCTCCATATCAGAGTTGGATTGCAGCCACAAAAGTTCAACACATGATTTTTGACAGTCAGTGCAGCTTCTGGGGCAGGAGAAAGATGTAATTATGACAAAAAGATACATTCACATCACCTTTTAGCATTTATCAGTCACATTCACATTCATTTCATTCAATTTTCATGATACCTCAATCAAGCAGCATTAGTATGCTTCTTACTTTATAGATAAGGAAGCAGAGGCTTTGAGAAGTTCAATGTCTTTCCCACATGCTTCACCTAAAATAACCCCAAACCAGGTGCTTTGATTTCAGACCTTAAGCCCCTACCATGACACCAAAATGTGATAAAAATCATTGGGCAAACTCATTTCAGATAATAGTCTGTTGCAATTGTTAGCTGCTATCAAGCTGGTCCCCAACTCATGGTGACCCCATTCACAACAGAATTGGGCTGCTGTGGCCTGTAGGGTTTTCACTGGCTGACTTTTGAAAATAGATCACCAGGTGATCTTAGTCTAGAAGCTCTCCCTAAATCCTGTTTAACATCAAAGAACACACAAGCCCCCACTGACAGATGAGTTGTGTCTGCAACTGAGATGCATTGGTAAGGAATTAAACCCACATCTGCATGGAAGCCAAGATTTCTACCACAGCACCACCAATGATCCAGAAGATAGTCAACAGGGCTTGAATAGTTACCCAAATGCCTTTTTATCTTTTTCAGTCATCTTTACCTTAAACCAGCCTCCACATTGGTAATTGGTTAATAAAAGTAGTTGATTTTTAGCCTCCTTTCATGTGCTACACCTAGATATACACGTGTTCCCTCTCACCTTTGTTCCTTCCCAATTGTGCTTTACAGCCCCACCTACCTAACTACTACTTTCTTGACTCAAAGGGGAAGAAAAAAAAAATTTCAAGAACGAACAGCAAAACTCAGAAGGAAGTCTGAGCTTTCTCAATGGCATCCCTGCCTTGAACCCAGCCATCTAATATGTTGTCTAATAAGGCGAACACTCAGAATTGACATTAAATGCCTTCATGGGGCAGAACCACATTCTGACAAAAGAGAAGGCCAAAACAAGTGTGTTGCCAAGAGTTGAAAAACAATAATGGCTTTAATCTGATTAAAGTGTTGCCCAAAAGTAAACCAGAGGGGATTTTTAGAACCCAGTCTCTGTAATTCTGATTTCCTTCCATTTTTATACCATATAAATAATTAAAATTATGCCCATGATACATTTGGCTTCATTCGGCAGGCATATTGAAGAATATTACATTTAGTAATTTACATACACTGGAAACATAATACATTAGATGTTCCAGAAAGCTAAGAGCAGCAGGCCAACATGGACAAATCTCTTATGTAATGGCTGTGATGGCCTAATGCAGGCACATAAAGAGAGTTTGAATCTTTGTAGGAACCATTTTCTTGCAAATGAAACATTTAATTATGGAGCTGAGTCCATAAATAGACCGTTAACACTGGGAGAGGGGAATGGATGTAGCTATATTGCTGGATTAGCAGGGGAATATCCTACAAGAAATTCATCAATGCCATAGATAATTAATTACAGCTCACCTTCTCCCTACATTGCCAGGCCTTTATCAGCCAGCATTGGAGAAACAGCAGATGGCTGACCAAACACAGAATGCAATTTTCTGTCAACTCATTACTTACAGAATTGCGGATTAGGGACGAGACCCCTGGAAGGTCACCTAGGCCATTCTGCTGTGTCCAGAACAGTTTGCACCAAAGCTGTCCCACTCATATGAGTACCATTCCACCTTATTGAGAAAGTGTTCTCAGAGAAAGAAATTTCACTCTCTAAGCAGTCCATGAATTCAAGATCTACGAAGATCCAAACTCTCTCTTTATGTGCCTGCATTAGGCCATCACAGCCATTACGTAAGAGATTTGTCCATGTTGGCCTGCTGCTTTTAGCTTTCTGGAACATCTAATGTATTATGTTTCCAGTGTGTGTAAATCTTTGAGTCTTTGAGCCCTTCCTTTGGGAAATGCACACTGAAGACTAAACTCTTCGAGAACCTTTCCTAAACATTATTTGGTCAGTGTCCCCACATAGTGCTAAAGCTCTCATCCCAAACCTGTTGGCATGCTAGGTTCTGCTAGGAGGCTTGAGCTGGAGGTGTTCTCAAAGAAACAAACAAGCCCAATGCCATAAAGTCAATTTTGATTCATGGAGACTCCTTGTATTACAGAGCAGCATGGCTCCATAGGGTTTTCTTGGCATAAAGATTATGGAAACAGATCATCAGGTCTTTCTTCCATGGTGTCTCTGTGTAAATTCGAACTACCAACCTTTACATTAACAGGCAATTCTCAAAAACTTGAGACCTTGTAGGCACTCTTTGGGGTCATTTATTCTCTCCTCAGTGGATACCAGCTAGATGGTACAACATGGTTTCCTATTCCCAGAGTATTTCTATGAGATTTAAAAGACAACTGAAAGATTCAGAAGGCTTTGTGATTATTTTAAGTTGTTTATTGAAAATGAAAGTATTTGGAAGTTCATGACTTTGTTTTATCTGTATGTATCAGGGTTCCTCTATTTCTCACACCACCATCAGATGTGCAGGGAAAATGAAGTGTCCTTATTCCCTAAAAGGGCTCTGCTCTTCCTCCCAGGCCCCTGCCTCACTTGGGAGCTCAGAAAACTCAGGCTTGTGAAATACATAGAAAATGTCCCCTTGAGCACTCAGTCATGTCAAAGTTGAATTCCTTATCGGATGAGTCCGTTTCAGATGAGTCAGTATATTTAGATGGATGTTGGTCTCTCAGATTTCACCTCCCTTTCTCTTCCTTAAAATGCCATCATGATTGATGAAGGGATTATTTTATACTCTTGCCAGCCGGGGAGAAAGTTCTCTGGCTACTCCTTGGTCTCAACAGCAATTCACCTAGAACAGACCTGCTCCCTAGAATAGTGAAAGGAGATGAGAGTGTGGTTCTTTATTTTGGAAGCAGTGAAGAGAGACTGTCATTTGAAGTCAATGTGCTGACACTTACCACTAAAGCGTGTGGCCCCTGCCCCTTGCTTCTATCTCTGACCACAGGCCTTCAATTTGTCAGTAGATCTCTCAGTCCCCCCTTATCCCTCACCAGGTAGGTAGGTCCTTCAGGGTTCTTCCCAAGTCACAGACCCAGATAACCAGGAACATGGTCTATGACTTTTCAACCTAGCCTCTTCCTATTGGCTGGGCACCTCTTCACCATTGCCTCCCAGCCATGGCCCATGATGGAAGTTTCCTGGAGACTTGGATTTTCCTCTGTCTCTGTCTCTGTCTCACCATCTCACACACACACACACAATACACACACCACTCAAGAAAGCATACCACCAGCCCACTAGCCTAAGTACTCCCTCATGCTTATCTGGGCTGAGAGAGTGGGGATCTGAGTGGGAGAGAGAAACAAAGACCCTCAACTCTGCTTTCCTCCTCTACTGTGCTCATTCTTCTCACCACAATTTCTCCAACCAGCAGAGACAGGTTTTCCCTTTGGCTCCAGGATGTCTTCCTTTTAGTCTAAGGTTTCAACCTTATGACCATATGACCCAGCCAGCATGGGCATCCTCTCTACACACAGAGGCACCTCAATGATCTGACTCCCACAAATGTAGTGGCAACTGAACTGCAAGTTCAGTTGTAACTAAAAGTTACTGGGGATAAAATAGCTGGCTTGATATCCTGTTTATATTTAGTTTTCCAATGCAATACTTTTTCTTTGTAGCCAGCTATCTTAATACACACACACACACACACACACAGTCACACACAGAGCCATCCACACATTCTCACACTCCCTGTTACCTCAGATGAGGGAACACGGCACCTCCAAGGTACAGACCAACAGATTTTTCCCAGTTGACTAATAGTCCAAGGAATAGGAATGAATTATTAAATCCCTTTCCAGAAACTCTGTCATCACAATAAAGTCTTTATCATCATGAGAGAGTCATAATAAGTGTGGAAATGGTTGGTTTTGAACCTTGGGGACTTATAATTTACTACTATAAATGAAAAAGTGAGTAAAATGCTTTCACACCATGTCACCATTAAACTCCAAAATACACAAAACACTCCACATAAGCATTTTGTTTATATATAAATAGATCTCAAATTAAGATGCTTTCAAATTCCATTACCCTACAAATTCAGAAGGCGGTGATGGTTAGTGGAACTCTCTCACTTTCCATGCACAAGACCCAGGTTCGATTTCTGGCCAATGTACCTCCTGCACAGCCACCATTCCTCTGTCAGTGGAGGCTTGCACGTCGCCAAGATGCTGAACAGATTTCAGTGGAGCTTCCAGGCAAGACAGACTAGGAAGAAAGGCCTGGTGATCTACTTTCTTCTGATTTACTTTCTCTCTTTCTCTCAGCTGATGGAAACCCTATCGATCACAATAGTCCAATCCATAATTAATCATGGAGATGGCACAGGACCAGGAAGTGTTTCGTTCAGTTGTGCATGGGGTAGCCATGAGCCAGGGGCTGACACAAAGACAACTAATAACACATCAATTGTATCTATGAACTCCCAGGTAAACTTATGAATATCTCCAGTACACAGAACACAGTAGACTCTGTTTAAAAAAAAAAGTTTAATGAAGGAAATCGAACCCTCAATGCAATGCCACAGTGAGAAGAGGAGCCAACACCAGTGACAAATCTTACCCACTCTTGTAGTTTATTGCAAATATGAGAGCAAACCTCTTAATCATAAGGTATTTTGTGAAGATTTTTTTTTCCTTAGCCATTTATTTACTAGCTCACTCCTCATCATTATGTGAAATATACAGCATTGTGGAGAGATTTATGGGGCAGATTGTAATCTCAGCTGCAGGGCATGCATCAGTGCTTATCTCTCAGTGGAGGTGTGTTTTATGTGGTCATTGTTTCGTGTGATCACAGGCAGAGTCCAGCCAAGGGACCACATACCTGAAACTCAAGGAAGAGAGCACCTTGGGGGAGTGGAGGAGGCACTGGAACAGAGGGTAAATTGCCTGCAAGAAAGGTATTTGTTAACAGCGTCTTAAGTAATGGTACATTAACTCATTTATTTCCGACACAGGTGGTGGAGATAAGGAATTTTGGCCTGAGATGTGAAAATCTCATGGTGTAGCATATCCCCCAACCCATGGTGCTTCCTTAGGTGTGAGAGCTCAGCTTAACCACACAATAGCTGAAGCCAGATTCTTTCCTGGAAACCTGACCTCTCTACCCACTTCCCCTGCATTCCAGGCTGAGAGAGGAGTGGCTTTGAGGGAACTGAGGGGGACCCATCAGATGTGGTTTGAAGTTGCCAAGGGCATTTCAGTGACCTCTCTCTGCCCTCTGAGGCCCAACCCAGCTGGTTTTCTCATTAGCACCCTGGGGAGGAGCCAAGCCTGGTGGATCTGCTGGCTGCAGCTCCTATTACAGGCCAAGGAAGGCCTTACTGAATGTCCCACACAGCCTCTGACACTTGATCTTCAGTCACTGTCTTCCACTAACCTCGTGGACTGCAATAAGTCCTTCAGGTTGAAACAACACTTTTGAACTTGAGAGCTCTATGTTTTCTTCCAAAGAAGGCTCATTTTAGTCGACTAAGTGACTCCTGACTGCATTCATTCATTCATTACTTATTAATGGCCTATTCTGCTAGGTAAGGAGCCCTGGCAGCACAACATTTAGTGCTTGGTTAGTAATGGAAAGATTGGTGGTTCAAACACACCCAGGGTTTCCATGGGAGAAAAGACCTACCTGGCTTTCTGCTTCTGTAAAGATTACAACTTAGAAAACCTTATGGGGTAGTTCTACTCTGTCACATGAGGTCTCTATGAATTGGAATCAACTCAACAGCACATAACAACATTCTACCAGGTTGTTGTTGTTATTTGTCGTCGAGTCAGCCCCGACTCATAGCAACCCCTCCTTGGGTTTCCAAGGCAGTAATTATATATAAGACTTTCTTGAAGTTTGCGTCTATTTTTTCCAAAATTATCTTCAAAGGAGATGGAAGATGCTATAAGGAGACAACTGCCCAAATACAGCTTTAAAAGAACATTGTTCCAGGGTCACTCAACCCCTCACCACCTGAGTTTGGAGATGAAGAGCATGACTAAGTGGAAAAGCAATCCAGCCACCATAGACCACTTCCCCTGCTGACCTGAGATTATAAATCAGAAAACAAATCACAGCCTAAAATATGTCCAGGGAAGTCAGGGAGGAGGGGTTAGGGCCAGAAGCCAAGCTCTGGCCCTACTTAACCCTCCCTCTGATCTTTTGTGCATATATGTGAATCTCCAATAATATGTAGCACTAGATCTCTCCCCAGCCTGCCAGTGTCTGACTATGAACAGCTCCTGCCAGACACCATGTTCCAAACACCATGTTTCCAAACATCATGTTCTGGGACTAGAGATAGGTAGAAGACACGAGACAGTCAACTATCCCAATTTTCCCACCATCTTTTGTGCTGCAGCCTGCTGGTACTACTTCATCTCGTCCCAAATCCATGTTCAGTGACATTATGTTGGTAGATTGAAATTGACTGTAGTGGGAGTCTATGGAAA
Source organism: Orycteropus afer afer (assembly GCF_000298275.1). NCBI lineage: Eukaryota > Metazoa > Chordata > Mammalia > Tubulidentata > Orycteropodidae > Orycteropus > Orycteropus afer. Next base: position 5,379,367 of record NW_006921652.1, read on the forward strand.
TTGGAGAATACCACAAACAGTCCAAAACACCAGTTGTCAAGCATTTACCTAACACTCTTGTCCCTATCTGTGTTTCAGATTTCCAATTCTGCATAACTCCACCTGCTTCATGCCTGCCACAGAATAAGGGGTCAAGAGAAATGACCACCATGTTATTAAAGCATAGTGCCTAAGGCACTTGACTGCTAACCAGAAGGGTGGTGATTCAAATCCACCAGCCACTCTTCAGAGGGAAGATTGAGCAATCTAGTTCCGTAGTGATACTGCCTCGGAAACCCAAGGAGGGGTCGCTATGAGTCAGATCTGACTCACCGGCAGTGAGTTTGGTTTGGTTTGGTTGCACCCTTCTCCTTACCAAGAAGGAACCATTTAGCTCCATTTCCCTCTGAGCTCTGATCATTACTTTTACTTTGTGCATTATTGTATATGAGGTCAACCCCCCAAGGGCATTTGATTATTTATAACTTCAGAAAGTTTCTTTTGCACAGTGATTTGCCAGGCTTTCATCTACAGCAGGCAATGTTTGATAGAAATATGGAAAATGGCCTGAACCTTAAATGACAAACAGATGAGGAAGTCCGATGAAAATCACACATGTTTGAAGACCATGTGTTTTCACATGAAATATATATGGGATTTTTAATTGATGTTGACTTTAGCTCATGGTAACATTTTTAGCTATCTTAATTAGTGGGTTACAAGAAACAGCAAAGAAAGGAATGTGATCAGAGTGAACCCTAGAAAAAGCCTGGCTTTTAGTGACCTCTCCTTACCCCAAACCAGACTCCATTATCTCATTGAAAAGGAGGTGCTCTGTCATCCAACCTGTCTCCTGACCACTGTGCAATATGAGCAACCTTACCTGACTTTACTATCATCCTCTGTCATGTAAGACCCTAAAATGACATAGCTGCATTCACTTATGTGACAGTCATTAATGCTGATCTTTAAATATTTCCAGCTGTCTGCCTTTGGGGCACATGGTAGGATTATACCTTCTAGCCCCCTGTGGGTTGGATGGGGCCATGGAACTAGCTCTGGTTAATGAATTTGGAGGAGACCATGCCACATGTCATTTTCTGGGCCAGAGCTTTCTTTCTCTCTGGTAGAGTGCTCCCACAACATTGCAAATGGTAGTTGCCCGATCAGCCTGGGTATTGGAGGACTAGTGAGTCCCTGCGGCACCTGAAATAGACATGAAAGTACATGATAAATAAACCTGTGTTGTTTAGGGCACTGAGATTTGAGAGTTGTCTGTTGCCACAGGAAAACTCAGGCTATCCTGACTATTAGGACCCTAGGACACCTCTCGTTGCAGGAACATCAGGGTTCAAGCAGTGCTACAGCCCAGCTCAAACCAGAGCTTAGGAAATGCAATTCTGTGAAACTCACAGAAGCTGAGACCTCAATGGACCTTACAACTTATCCCAGGTCAGCCCCTTCATTTATTCCTAAGGAATCAGAGGCCCAGCCCAGAGAGGAACATTTCTTATATCATCCAACTGGAGCCCATGGTGACACAAGTAGTTAAGTGTTTGGCTACTGACAGAAAGGTTGACATACCTCAGAAGAAAGGCCTGGCGACCTGCTTTCAAAAGGTCACAGCCTTGAAAACACAGTTCTACTCTAACATACAGAGGATTGCCATGAGTCAGAGTCAACTTGACAGCAACTGGTTAAGGTTTTGTTTTGCTTTGTTTTGTTTTGCTTTTATTATCCAGCTGTTTAATGGTGCTTTTGCATATCCTGCCTCTTCCACTAAAAAAACCTCTATTCCCTTGATCTGACCACAGTTTCCCTGGACTTCAATACTCAAAATACCATCCCACTTAGTGGTTTTGTGATTGAGAGGAGAGGATCTGCAGTCATATTGTCTGAGCTTGACTCTCAACTCTGCCACTTACCAGTTGTAAGCCTACTCCAAGCTCCTGTTGGTCTCATGTCCAACATCTGCAGAGTGGGAATGGCAATAAAGTTGTTGCCATGACATCTAAATGAGATCTGTTTTCATGCCTAGAACATGCAGCAGCTCAGTCAACATTTGCTGTTGTTATAATATTCATAGTCTTGCTTATTGTGTGCTATTCCCCCAGAGAGGAACTGGAACAATAGAGAGTGTTTATTTAGTCCATTCTAATCAAACTAGAAAACCAAACCCACTGTCATTGGGTGGATTCTGACTCACAGGGACCCTATAGGACAGAGTAGAACTACCCTGTGGAGTTTCCAAGGCTGTAAATCTTTACAGAAACAGACAGCTATCTTTCTCCTGTGGAATGGCTGATGAGTTTGAGCCACTGACCATTTGGCTAGCAACTAACTGCTTTAAACACTACACCACCAGAGTTTCCAGTGCATTCAAAACATCCCAAAAAGAAAGCAGGCTTATCTTTACAGGAAACTAGAAAGCACTAAGTGGATTCTCTGCACAGTTGTATTGTTTGGATAATTCAAATTCTACGATTCACTCAGGATAGCTGGTTGTTTTGCCCAAATTATTCAGACAATTACCTCAGCTCTCCCTTTGCTTTAGCTGCAAAGCCCAGGGCAAAAACATCTGATTTATTAGACTTCATCTTCCCAAGAGACTGCAAGTTCTATGTAGCATCAGAAAGAGGAAGACATCCCTCAGAAAGCTGGCAAAGGCCAGGAGAGAATACAACTGTACCCCATTTGATCCTAAAATGTCAGCCCAAGGATTGTTGCCCAGGTAACTGTGTGTGGCTGTGTGTGCAGTTTGGATGTAGTAGGGAGTCCAAATTACAAAACACAACACACATTTGCAAGACAATTTCCTTATGTACTTTCTCTCTCCAGGACCCCAGTGAGCTAGGGTGTCTTTGGCAAAAGAAAAGTGACAGCACTAGGCTCCAAACAAAGGGACCTAGCCACAGGTTTCCATCTCTAGGTCATGGAAAAGCACAAACCCATTCCTCTCCAAAAGGGTTTCAACCTTCTAGAGGAAGGAAGGTTGGGCAATCCTACTTCTGTAGTGATAACTGCCTTGGAAACCCAAGGAGGGGTCGCTATGAGTCGGGGCTGACTCGAAGGCAAATAACAACAACAACAACAAAGAGGAAATCCTTTGCAAATGCAGAAAAGATGGGAAAGACTCCCCACCCTCAATTAGAGATAAAACTTGAATGGTGAGAAGCAATGAGAAGGGCAACATTTAAATGTTCTGTGTGTCTAAGTAGGAGCTCTGGTAACATAGTGTCTAAGGCACTTGACTGCTAACCAGAAGGCTGGCGCTTCAAATCCACCAGCCACTCCTCAGAAGGAAGGTTGGGCAATCTACTTTTGTAGTGATACTCCCTCAGAAACCCAAGGAAGGGTCACTATGAGGTCTGACTGGACGGCACATAACCGCAACAACTGTGTATAAGTAAAGGAGCTCTGGTGGCGTAGTGCCTAAGGCATTTCACTGCTAACCAGAAGGTTGGTGGTTCAAACCCATCACCCACTTCACAAAAGGAAGATTGGGCAATCTACTTCCATAAAGATTTACCACCTCAGAAACCCAAAGGGGATCACTATGAGTTGGAATGGATTTGATGGCAGTGAATTTGGGTTTTGGTTTGTGTCTAAGTAGGTTCTTTGCTGAAATGAGACTTGTGAGAGATGTGGGCATCTTGGGGCTGGGGGAGAAGGAAAGATCCTTGGAAAGGAGTAGTCTGGGGCTTGTGTGGTACAGGTGTTTCTGGGTGGTGCAAATGATTAATGCACTTGGCTGCTAACAGAAAGATTGGAGGCTTAAATCTACCCAGAAGTATTATTAAAAAAAGACCAAGTTTGCTGGTCTGATAGAGCCTGGTGAAAACCCTGAGACTATGGCCCCTAGTTACTCGTCAGGTCTGGAACTGAACTCACTCCTGTGGCTTCCAGCCAAACAACAGACAGGCATATGGGCTGAACATTCATATCAGGTAGATACACTCCTTGCAGCAATCATTCATGGAAGAACAGAAGGGCCGTGTTTGCACAGGGAGTCAGCTGGAGGGTGGAGCAGGAGTGCATGGAAGGGAAGGACACAGGGAAGAGGTGTGGGAAGGAAGTAGGAAGAGAGCTGTTACATTGTGGGGAATTGTAGTTAATGTCATGAAACAAAATGTGTATGAACTACTGTGTAGAAAATGAATTTGGTCTGTACACCGTCATCCAAATCACAATAAAAATTTTAAAAAGAAAAAAAAAAGACAACCCAGCACAACCAAAAAATAAATAAATAAATCTACCCAGAAGCACCTCAGAAGCAAGGCCTCCAACTTACTTCCAGAAAAAATGAGCTGTTGAGAACCCTATGGAGCACAGTTCTATTCTGATACACATGGGTTCACTGTGAGTCCGAGTTGACTCAATGGCAACTGATTTAGGTGTGGTAGATGAGTTCTACAAAGCATCTCACAATTTCCACGTGCCTTCACTTTTATCAACAAACCCCAAAAATTTTCCTCAGTCAAGAGACTGAGTTCAGGATCCAGTTCATCCAATTCAGATACTGGGATTCTGGGACTTTTTACTAACTCAGGGCAAAAGTAACCACAAAGTCATAGGCTAGCCAAGACATGTGTAAAGCAGGACCAGTGAGGCCTAAATCCATAAGGGCTGTCTGTTGTTGTTATGTGCTGTCAAGTCGGACCCTACTCATAGAGACTCCTCCTTGGGTTTCCAAGGCAGTATCACTACGGAAGTAGATTGCCCTATCTTCCTTCCGAGGAGTGGCTGGTGGGATTGAACCGCCAGCCTTCTAAGGGCTGTCTAGCATTCTGTTTTGCCTGACCTCTGTCCAGGGCTTCCTGCTTACATTGGGACAGGACGCAATAGAGATAGGACTGGGTGAGGCAGAAGGAGAAAGCAATGTATGTACGTATTCAGTCATGGAGTTCCTGGGTGCTACAGTTAAGCACTCAACTACTAACTGAAAGGTTGGCAGTTTGAACCCACCCAGAGGCATTTCAGAAGAAAGTCCAGTGGATCTGCTTTTGAATGGTCACAGCCATGAAAAACCCCATGGGATATGTTGTTGTTGTTGTTATGTGCCGTCGAGTCGGCCCCAACTCATAGCGACCCCTCCTTGGGTTTCCGAGGCAGTATCACTATGGAAGTAGGATTGCCCAACCTTCCTTCCAAGGAGTGGCTGATGGGTTTGAACCAGTTCTACTGTAAAACACATGGGGTTGCCATAAGCCAGAATCAACCTCAAGGCAAATAAATGGTTTTTGGTTTGGTATTCATTTCACATTAAGGTGTTACAGATCTGATGCTTTTTGCTTTTCTCAGAGAGAGCAGTGCTTAGTCTATGAGTTAGCTTTGTCAGGCTTGGTTGATCTTGACTGGGCTTACTCACACATTTGTGTCTAGCTGGTGGCACTTTTGGGGTCTGCTGGTCTACAGTCATGATCTCAGTTGATAGGACTTGGATATGCTCCATGTTTCCCTCACATTTCCCTAGCAGGTTAGTTAGGGCATGCTCTCATGGGAGTGGCAGGGGTCCAAGATAAAAAGAGGAAATACACAAGGGCTTATTCAAGCCTCTTCTTACACCAAGTTTCCTACTGTCACATAGCCAAGCCAGAATTGGAGTGGAGAAGTCTGCTAAGTTACAGGGTAAAAGGCATAGATACAGAGTACAGTAACTGGGACCACTCATGGAATCAGTTTACCACAGCATGTGCCTTTCATGCTGTAAGATTCTCTCAATTATCTATCAAATATCTCACAATCCTTGGCTGTCCATTAATATTCAAATGTGAGGCAATGGATGACCTATTAGAAGCTCTGTGAGGGAGGGCAGAGATCCTTGATACCTGGAACCCACAATAAGGTAATCATCAGAGAGCTAGCCTTTCCTTTAGAGGCCCCCCAAACATCAGCATATTGGTCTTTTCTCAAGAGCATTTAATTTCTCCAGAGAAAAGTACTCTGATCTCCTGCCTAGGGTGAAGTATAGCCTACGTGGTAGTTCTGAGAGCAGGTCAGAGGCAAGGGCTCAGGGGTGGCACATTTCACAGATTTTTCACAGAACACCCTAGTGTTAAACCCCAAGCCTCATTTTTGCCTTCTCTTGTACTCAGTTCTGGGCCTCCAAGATTCATTTTTGCCAGAGATTAAACCTTGGGACTGCTGTGGGGAGGGTGGGTGGAGGAGAGGTTACCCTGGGCAGAAAGGTGGTAAGGGTAGCTGCAGGGCTGTGCTGCTCTGATAAGGGGCCCTTGAAGTGGCCCATGGTCCAGCTGTTCTGTGAACAGACTTCCACCTAACCCTCCATGGTGCCTGGTGGTACCTGGTGCCTCCAAACATTGAACCTTTGAGGGCCTTTTTAGAGAAATTGGGACATTTCTCTGCAGTATTCTCCATAAACACTGATGTTCCAACTTGAAAGTAGCTACTTCTGAGGAACCTGACTAGGGTGTGGGGAGGGGAGAACAGATGATTCATGTTTTTTATATTTTCCTACTACTTGATTTAAAGGTCATGCATCTATTGGTATAATAAATCTAAATTTGTTTTAAAAAGAAAGGTGAGCATCAGAAGAATTTTGACATTTTTGCTTAAGGTCAGAATTCTAGTCTGAACCACTGGATTGTTGGTGGTGTTAGTGCCCATCAAGTTGAATTTGACACATAGTGACCCCATGTGACAGAGTAGACCTGCCTCATAAGGTTCTCTTGGCTGTAATCTTTATGGAGGAAACTTGGTGGCACAATGGTTAAATGCTTGGCTGTTAACTGAAAGTTTGGTGGAACCCACCAAGCGCTCTGTGGGAGAATGAAGTGGCCATCTGCTGTCAGCAAAGGATGACAGCTTTGGAAACCCTCTAGGAGAAGTTCTACTGTGTTCTACAGTGTCACTATGAGTCAGAATTGTCTCTATAGCATTGGGTTTGGTTTTGGTTTGGAATCTTTACAGAAGCAAATCTTCTGGTCTTTCTCTCATGCAACTGCTGCATGGGTTTGAACTGCTATCCTTTCTGTTAGCAGCCAAGCATTTAACTGTTATGCCACCAAGGCTCCTTGAGCTGCTAAGTTAGGGCAGTTCATCTGGAAGTTCATTTGGAAGCTGAGTGACAATGAGGCAAATCACCGTTCCATGTATATCAGCTTTTTTGGATAAAAAGTAGTGCTTCCCAATCTTACTCAGATCATGGCAGACTTAGAAAATGAGAACGTTTGTGCAGCGCACAGGCTACTCATGGTCAGATACAACTTGGTCTGATGTCCTTGGCTCCAGCTGCCCTGGGCCCCTTCCAGGAACCCCAAGGGCTGAGGACATACAATAGCCAGAAATACAGATATTCATGCATGCCATGCCCACCCATAAGAAGTTCTGCCTCAAACAATCTAAGGGAAGGAATCCTTTTCCTTTATTTCTACCCCATTGCAGACTGATACAAGGTCCCACTGCACATGACTGATACACAGCTCAACCACAGGCCATTCACCATCTCACTTCAACAGCAGACAAACTATTCTACTCTCTCAATGGACAATCCACTGGTCCTACAAGTGGACATCACAGCCACGTTTAGCAGCTCTGTTTCCAACCACACTTCTCAGTTTCTCAACCTTGTCATTGACCAAGCAATAAAGAGTTCATAGAAGGAAAACAACATGCAGGTCATGTCTAATTTTCTAAGACTATTTCTTGCCTAAAGAAAGTTGAAGACCTAAAGATCATTTTAGATCTCACACAATTGGCAGTTTGTTTTTTTTGTTTGTTTATTGTATTATTTTATTCCGGTCAGCTTCATGTGTCAATGGCCATACCCACAGCATTTCTGAGAAACATTCTTTTGCCTTAGACCATTAATTAAAACTCCACATTGTGCAGATGAAGATGCTGAGGGCCAGAGAGGTTAAATGACTTACCCAAAATCACACAGTTCATTTCTAGCAGATCTCTGAAATCAGCTTGCTGTTTTTGTCAAAAACCTAATCTGATCAGGTACGGAAATATGTATTCTTCTTAAGGATGTTTCAGAAATATTCAACATGAGTTTTAGTGATGCTAGTGTCCTAACTTCCAACTGTTGTTAGCTGTCACGGAGTTGGCCTCCAACTTATGGCAACTCCACAATAAGATCAAATAGGGTCATTCATAGGGTTTTCATTGGTTGATTTTTCAGAAGTAGATCACCAGGCCTTTCTTCCTAATCCATCTTAGTCTGGAAGCTCTGCTGAAACCTGTTCCGCATCTTAGCAACATGGAAGCCTCCACTGACAGATGGGTAGTGGCTGTTGGTGAAGTGTTTTCACCAGGAATCAAACTTGGGTCTCTCCCATGTGGAAGGCAAGAATTCTACCACTAAAGCCCACTGCCCCCTGAAATAAGAATAAAATTCACTGCCATTCAGTTGATTCTGACTCATAACAACCCCCACTGGGTTTCCAAGGAAGTAAATATGTATGGGAGTAGATTGCCCCAGCTTCCTTCCACAGAACAGATGGTGGGTTTAAACCACCAACATTCTGGTTAGCAGTCAAATGTCTTAGGCACTGCACTATCAGAGCTCCTTTAAAATAAGAATAACCGAAACCAAACTCACTGCTATTGAGTCGAATCCAAATCATAGCGACCCCTCCTTGGGTTGATGAGGCAGTATCACTATGGAAGCAGATTGCCCAACCATCCCCCCAAGGTGTGGCTGGTGGGTTTGAACTGCCAGCCTTCTGGTTAGCAGTCAAATGCTTTAGGCACTACAGCACCAGAGCTCCCAAAATAGGAATAGAATAGAGCAGCCAGATTCACATTTAGAATATACAAGAGTGTGCACTTTTCCAGTGAACCTCAAGTTCCAGTCTGACACACAGTAGTACCTCTTCAGGAAAAGGTACAAAGCCAGGCTTATGAGGCAAGAACTTTCCTGGATAGTAGACATGTACTATCAACAATGGGCACAAAGCCAGTCAATCAGAGCCCAAACCCACCTCATTAAAAGGGCTCTAAATGAGCTAGGGCACCAGAGGAAGGTCTACAGTCCAAAAAAAAATGGAAAGAATGGGGCTGTTCAGGCTGACAAAGAAGAAATTTAAGGAGACACAGAGCTGTTTACAATCATTTGAAGAGTTGCCACATGGCAGCTGAACCTATTCCAAGTGGTTCCAAAAGTCCTCACTTGGAGCAGATGCATAGAAATATCACTACAATGTGCAGAAGACCTTTCTAGCCACCACAGTTGTCAAATGATGGAAGGGAGTTACCTGTCACCAGTGGTGTTCAAGCAAAGGTAAGAAATCCATTTGGTAGAGATGCTTGAAGAGGTGTCTAAAACTGCCAGACAAAATGCAGGGTACCAAGTTAAATGTGGATTTCAGATAAACCGCAAATATTTTTTCTTTTTTTTTTTTTTTTAAGTATAAGTATATCCCATGCAGTATTTGGGACATACTTATACTAAAGAAATATTTATGGTTTATCTGAAATTTAAATTTAACTAGATGTCCTGTAGTGTTATTTGCTAAATCTGGCCACTTTAAGTATTGGAGGAAGTGTCTGGGCTATGATTTTACTACTCTTTTTAAGATTATAGGAAGGTGTGCCGAGACAGTCAGGCTATTGTTGGTCTAAATGAAAAACATAATTTTTCTAAAGAAAAACTGCCCTCTCGAGCCTCTTAGAGCTAATACAAACTACCCAGCTGTTCCAGCCGGGGCTGTCATTACAGAGCTCAATAAAATGGATCCTCTTCAGCTCTGGGGGATTGAGAGCTGCAGGGCTTCCTCACGCAACAATGAGAACTTGTCGGTTTTGTTTAGTAAACATAATGTGTGACACCAGGCGCTCCCCTTGATTGTTTATATCTGCCTACAGTGCCAGCCAGGGGCAAGGCCCATGGCTCCATGGTCAGGGATCTTGTTAGAAAGTAAGCAAAGACCATAGGTGTTCCCTGGAGAAAAGACACAAGAGCCAATCAGAAAACAGCTCATACAAAACACCACTGTCTCTTTCCAAGATCCATAGTCCTGCCTGTGCCATCTTGCAGAGACAGATGCTCCAACTCTACCCCTTTGCACACACACAACTCAAAAAATAACAATAAGTAAATAAAAAGACTGTTTCTTGGCCTGTTTAAAGGTTGTCAGGTTAAAGAATTCTAAACTAAAGCACAAAGCTGTTGCTGTTTGTTGCTGTCAAGTCGATTCTGATTCATGTATATGTCAGTATAGAGCTGTGCTGCATAGGATTTGCAAGGTTGTGACTTCTTGAAAGCAGATTGCCAGGCCTGTCTTCTGAGGAACCTCTGGGTGAGTTTGAACCACCAAGTTTTTCAGCTACTAGCTCTGGTGGTATAGTGGATAAGGTATTTGGCTGCTAGCCAGAAGATCAGTAGTTCAAACCCACTAGCTGCTCTGCAGAAGGACAATGGGGCAATCTACTCCCATAAAGATTTACAGCCTCAGAAACTCGATGGAGGGTTGCATTGAGTCAGAACTGACTCAGTGGCAATGAGTTTGGTTTTAGTTTTTTCTTTTTTTAAGTCAAGTGCTTAACCATGAGTGCTTAAACATTTGCACCACCTAGGAAACCCAGGAATGAAATTCTGAATTTCCTGCCTCAAATCAGTTTAAGCCAGGTGCTTCCCTCTCCCAGCTCAGTCCACACTCAGCCAAAACATTAGTGCTGTAAGAGTTTCCAAAGGCTTATGGTCTTGAAAAGGGAAACAGAAAATAAAGCAAATCTAAAAGTGCCTACTCCCTTTCACTTGGCTCTCCCCACACCTAGAGGACCTGTTTACACCTAGTCAGCTGCCCCTGAGTATCATTCTTCTAAGGATTGATGCTGGAAGGTGCACTTTTAGTCTAGGTAAGCCAACTCTGCCACGGCTGCCTGGCCTACTCACTCGGGAGGCATTCTAGCTCTGAATTGCTCTGCAACTTCCTAAAGGACAAAGAAGATGGCAGTGGAGGAATCCCCCAGCTTTGGAAGAGAGCTGAGGATTGAGTGGGAGGGGCACTCAGTTCAACCTGCAAATGGCTGGATCCATTCATTGAATAAGCAAACTGGGAAACAGGGGAGACTGGTTTATTGGGGGGTGCTCTGACCCAGAATCCTTATTCCTTTGCTTCTGGGCAAATTGATGCTGAGCAGCCTGGAAACTAAGCCCACTGACCTCATGCTGGCACCAAGTTGAAGAGCAGAGCTGGACATGCAAGTAAATTAGTTGTTGTTGTCAGGCGCCATCAACTTGCTTCTGATGCACGGTGACCCTGTGTACAACAGAACAAAACATTCATTGCCTGGTCCTGTACCATCCTCATAATCATTGCTATGTTTAAGCCCATCACTGTGCCAATCCATCTCATCCAGGATCTTCCTCTTTTTCACTGACCCCTTACTTTACCAAGCACGATGTCCTTCTCCAGGGACTGGTCCCTCCTGATCACATGTCCAAATTATATGAGATGAAGTCTCACCATCCTCACTTCTAAGAAGCATTCTGGCTGTACTTCTTCCAAGACAGATTGGTTCACTCTTTTGGCAGTCCCTGATATATTCAATATTCTTTGCCAACACCATAATTCTAATGCACTGATTCTTCAGTCTTCCTTATTCATTGCCCAGCTTTCGTATGCCTAAGAGGTTATTGAAAATACCACGAGTACAAATTGGGAGAGCTGAAAGTAATTTGGACTCATCTTCTGTCTATTCAAACATGTGGCTGGATTCAGCTAGGACCAGAATGACTATGGGTAACTGTCCCACAATAAATAGCTATTTTCTACTGGTACTAAGAGACAAAGAAGACAAAATTTTAGCATTGTTCCATTAACTACCAGAAATGTATCACAATTTATATTTATACTGCTGCCTCTTTCACCACACTATGAGCTCCTTAATTACAGGGCTTTTGTCTCAATCACCACTGTATCCCTAATGCTCAAAATACTGGATATATTAACCAAAACCAAGCCAAACCCATTGCCATGGAGTCATTGCCCCCATGTTATAGAGTAGAACTGTTCTATAGGATTTTCTTGGCTATAATCTTTATGGAAGCACATGACCAGGCATTTCTCTGATGATGCCACTTAGTGCGTTTGATCTGCCAACCTTTCAGTTAGCAGCTGAGTACAAATCATTTGTACCACTCAGGGACCCACTGGATATAGGTGCCCAAAAAATATCTGTGTAACATTTACTCAGTTAATCAACTCAGATGTTGTTGTTATGTGCCCTGAGTCAGACCCAACTCCTAGCAACCCCTCCTTGGGTTTCCGAGGCAGTATCACTAGGAAGTAGATTGCCCAACCTTCCTTCCGAGAAGTGGCTGGTCGATTTGAATGGCCAGCCTTCTAGTTATCAGTCAAGTGCCTTAGATGCTGTCAAATTGGTTCGAACTCATAACAGAATGAAACACTGCCTGGTCCATCAACTTAGGTAGTGTGGTGTTGTAGAAATGTCCCTGGATTAAGACACTGGTTGCTTGAGCCAGCTCTCATTCCCTGTATTATATTAAACAAGTCTCTTCATTGCTCTAGATTTCAGTTTCCTCTTCCATAAAGTTAAAACTGTTAGACTAGTGAGGCCTATAGTCCTTTGCCTCTCCCATCACAGAACCAGCCTTGCAAAAGGCTCCAAGCAGAGAGGAGCTGGGATGGAAGTGGCAGCCTGCCCACTATCATTTGCCAGGCAAAAGACTAGAGACACGCCTTGTGGTCTGGCCAGGTTTCGCCCACTGGGAAATCCAATGAAGCAGTGGCCCAGCAGACAGACATGTGGGAGGCTCATTGGGATAAACTTCCCCACACATTCACAAACAGTCTTTTGAAAATTAACTTGAGCATACACAGTACGATGGCCTCCTCTATGATTTGTGTTGTTTATATCAGTTTTTATTTAGTGCCTAACATTGGGCTTAGTGTTGTCCAAAGCTTTCTGTTTCTTCCCTAATCATCTGTCTACTCATTGCTAAATCCAATGGTCACTTTTCTTATTTGAATCTTTTGCAGTCTTTGATGCTGTTGGCTACTGTCTCCTTCCTGGCTTTGACCAACACTGAACTGGTTCTCTTTCTCTCCCTCTCTGCTGCCTCCACCTTCCTCTGGCATGCTGCTGTAACCCAGGCTTACATGCCTAAACTCTTCCCTTTTAATCTCTACCCTGTCCAGAGCCTCAACTACAATACATGGGTAATGATTCCCAAATCTATATTTCTGGCCCATTCCTCTCAGATATCCTCAGTCTAATTTATCTACTAAAAAATATCTACCTGATTGGTTTCTCCCCATGGGAGAGAGTGGGTCTTCCAAATCACAGAGCTTGTTAGTCCACTCTCTCTGGACATGCCTCCCTTTATCTCCAAACTTTCCCAAGTTTATATATATTGCTTTCCCAAGTATTTTGTGCATATTGTTCATTTCTTATTTCCATATGACATACAGGAGAAACAAACACCATCAGGTAAGGATATAAGGCACTTGACTGCTAACCAGAAGGTCAGTGGTTCAATCCTACCAGCTGTTCCATGGAAGGAAGATGGAGTGATCTACATCTGTAAAGATTTACAGCCTTGGAAACCCAATGGAGGTCGTTATGAGTCAGAAACCACTCGATAGCAGTGAGTAGTGAGTTAAAGACAGTGATCATAGTTCAAAATATTTTAGTGAGGTTTTGTGAGGAGAAATACATTTATTTGTTTATGTAATTCTAAAAGCCTGAGGATGTACCATAAGTAACTTGATGACATAGAGGAATGACTGTGCAAAGGTAGAATCAGAAAGGTCATGGGAGGAAAGATGAATAACAGGATGGAAGTAAAGGAAGAAAAGAGTGATTATGAAAATCTCTATATGTCTTCCTGTACACTAATGTTCATTGCAGCACTTTTCACAATAGCCAAAATATAGAATTAACCTTAATGCCCATCAACAGATGAATGAAACAAATGATGAATACACACAATGAAATGTTGCTCAGCCATAAAGAGAAAGGAAATCCTGATGCATACTACAACATGGATGGATCCTGAAGACATCATGCTAAGTGAAATAAGTCAGTTGCAGAAGGATAAATACTGTAAGAACTCACTTACATGAAATAGGCAGATATATAGAATCCAAAGATTATTAGTGGTTATGAGGGGTAGAAGGGAGGGGGAAAGGGGATTTTTTGCTTAAGGAACATTGGAGTTATGTTAATGGTGATAGAATGATCTGGAAAAGAATAGCCAGAATGGTTTCACAGCTTGACAACTATAATCCATGTTACTGAATTAATTGGACATTCAGAAATTATTGAGATGGTGTATATTTTGTTATGTATATTTTCACCACAATAAAATTTGTTAAAACTCTCTGTATCTTAAAAGCCCAGTTACAGAAGAAAATACCTTCTTCAAAAAGAGCCATACCTGTAAAATATGCCCTACACATCTTTCTGAAACAGTTACCCTTCCATGAATGCTATAGACAGTCCCTTTCCTGGAGGCAGGATCTATCTCAAGTCACACATCCATGGAACCCCAGCTGGTGAAATACTCAACTTGGACACCCATGTATAAACCAAGAATCAGCAAACTACAGTCACAGTCCAAATTCAGCCTACCACCTGCTTTTGTACAGTGTGCAAACTAAGAAAAGTTTTTACATTTTCAAATAGTTGGATAAAATCAAAATCAAAATAATATCTCATGACACATAGTGGTTTTTACATTTCATTATGCTAGTGTTATAAACTCTTTGAGGTAGGTTCTATATGTTACTCAATACATATGGTTTGAGCTTTTAGTATGTGCAAGGCACTGTAGGGGATTTGAAGATGCTTAAGACCCAATCTCTGCTTTCATGGATTTACAGTCTGGTGGGGATGGAAAAAATAAGTTAATATTTATGATGCACTGTGTGCATGTGTGTGTGTGCACGCACACATGGATAAAAGGATGTGAGGGTTCAAAAGGGGGAAAGGGCAGAGGGAGTGGGAGCCTAACCAAGAATCAGTGTGCCTGGGGTCAGAAGAGAGTGGTAAGGTTAACAGGATACAAAAGTCAGCTACCCCTTCCCACCTCTTAGAAACCTGGAGGTTCTAACCTTTCTTTCAATAGGGAGAATATTTCCTTACCCTTGCCAAAGATATCGTATAGGGCCAATGGGTAGAGCCAGGGGCAGAGATTGACAAGTCCCAGAGTAACATTTTAGCTTCACTGTGAAGAACTAACATTCAGAGTTGTTTAAAGATAGACTAGGTTGCCTTAATATTTATGACTAATAAAGCTTTGAACATATACTGGGTGTGTATCTAAAGAGAATACTGGCAGTAGTTAAACTAGACTCTGCTACTCAGAGGAGCTCTGATAGCGTAGTGGGTAAGACATTTGGCTGCTAACCAGAAGGTCAGCAGTTCACCCACCAGCTGCTCCACAGGAAAAAGATGAGGGAACTACTTCCATAAAGATTTACAGTCTTGGAAATGCAATGGGAGTCACTATGAGTCAGAATCAACTTGATGGCAGTGGGTTTTTCGGTCTGCTACTTAAAAGTACCATCCACAGACCAGCAGCATCTGCATGACCTTAGAGTTTGTGAGATATGCATATTCTCAGCTGCCACCCTAAAATTACTGAATTAGAAGCCCCTAGAATATAGGTATTAGAACTAATGACACTTCCAAGTGATTTAGAGGCACATTTGAATTTGAGAAGCATGAACTAGAAACCCTTCAAATTTCTTTCTAACCTTGACAATCTCACTCTCAAAATTAGGCACAAAGACTCTTTGGAAGATAAGACATGAGTAGCTATTATGGATAACATCTTTGCCATTTCTTTAAAAGAGATTTCCTAAAACTATCCCAGACTTGTTGGAGCACCAAGTTGAAGGATCAAGATTCAGGAAATGTCACAAGTAAAACTTTCTGAATTGTTTACCATTATAACAATTTGAGATTTCACATATGCTCAATTCCAATATGTCAATGACACTAACCAATACTTTCTTGGTTCATATCAGACTAAAACTTTATGCTCAGTCACAGCATAGAGGGACCCTGTGGCCTATTTTGACCCAACTCTAGGAGAAAGCTGAGACCCTGGGAGCTTCTGTGATTCCAGCAATGGACATCTTGTAGCCCACTACATGTAAAACATTGTCAGAGTATAGCTTTCCCATTCTGAACACCAAAGAGAAAGGGAAGGCAATGGACTTGAGCAATCCCTTCCCAGTCTCCCCACTCCTACCCAAATTGTATTCTGCACACATGCTGAAGCATTAGCATCGGCTGATTTGGAAGGAATATTGGAAATGAAGTGATAGCAGAGTAAATGTCAATGCATTCAGTGTGACACCGTGAGCACCAGATCTTAAACAGCTTCATCATTGTGGCATTTACTGTATCCTGAAATAATATTAATCCCACTGTTGTCCTTCTTGATGGAATCATCCATGAATATGGTTTATGGGCCTGGCCAAAGTGATAATAGGTTAAAAGAACAGCCTATCCAGTGTTCTACTAAATTAAGGTCGCTTCATGAAATTTAATGAAACAAGTGCTGCATGGGGTTTTCAAAGGACGTTCTTGTAATTCATGTCTATTTAGGGCTCCTTATAACCAGAAACCTAATTTCTTAGAGTAAAATAGCTTTTTGTAGAGCCTGGTCATACAGAAGAATAAAAAAGAAAAAACTTTAAAGGGCAATAATAAGACCTCAGCTGCAATATTTTGTTATTTCAAATCCAAAGTTTAAACAAAATAAAACAAAACAAAAAAAGTTGAGAGGGAGGCAATGAGACATTTTGAATAAAATTAAATATGAAGATGAATCAGATCCATATGTCATTCTGCTGGTGAGTGCTGAAATAATGATCTTGTCCCACCCACTCCCTTTAGCCACACACCTGGGGAAATAAAAAGGTCTTGAGGCATAGAAGGCCACAGCATGTAAGACATAATGAAAATTGAAAGAACTGTTTAGACTTCAGGAATGATACAAGGAATATGATAGCAAATGTCCCTGCACATCTATTTCCAACCCACTTACCAAGGCTAACTAAGCAAGGGTATAAACCTTCTCTGAGAAAGCTATAACTGCAGATTCATGTCCCAGGAACTACAGGAGCATTCCACTGTCCCTGACCAAGACTGGGCCAAAAAAGTGTTAAGTAGTCACAGATAAATATGGGTGCATCCAGTATGGATAGATAAGACCACCCATCTATGTTTTCAAGACAGAAGTAAGTCCCAAAGAGATTCACTGAGTTCTTCCAAACTGTGCCTTTTTTCTTCTCTTCTGTCACCACTGACTTATTCTTTTTGTTAAGGTGGTGGTCATAAAGACAAATTCCAATAGGGTCAAATGAAGGTAACTTAAATAGGTGAAGTGGGCGAGGTATAAAACAAACAATAGGGACTAGTTGGGACTGTGTTCAACAGAAGAATATTTGCCCCATTTATAAGGGAAAGTCAGTATGAAACTCTGGAAATTTGTTTCCATGTAGAAATGTAGATTCAGCGTGGCTATATTTTATGATTTTTCAAGAAGTTTCCAGAACTTCAACAATTTTTTGTGAAATAGTGTAGTTCTTAGGTGGCATAATTTTCAAAAAATTAAAAAAATAAAATGTAGGTTGCATGTCTGTGGGTCAGGCCCTACCTCAGCCTGCAGGTTGGGGATTCACAGTCTGTTAGGGCAACAGCCAGCAATATAATTAAGGCTTTGAGGCCCTGGATTAGAAAAGGGAAATAGTCAAGCAGTATTAAATATAAACCCCAGAATATGTACAGTAACAACTCCTAAAGCAATCAAATGACTTTATCACATTAAATAAAGAGAAGTCACTCCTCTCCTATCTGTCTCACTTTTTCTCTGCCCTGGGCCTATTCACAGTTCTAAAACCAAAAAAAAAAAAAAAACTCACTGCCATTGAGTTGATTCTGACACATAGCGACCTCTTTTGAGTTTCGAGGTGATAAATCTTTACAGAAGTAGATTGCCCAGTCTTCCTTCCGCAGAGCAGCTGGTGGGTTTGAACCACCAACTTTCTGGTTAGCAGTCAAATGCCTTAGGCACTGTTCCACCAGAGTGACTGTTCACAGTTTTCTTTCAGTAAATTTTGCTTCGTATGCAATCTTTATAAAGAGCTTGAAATCCGGGTTATTTTCTCTAACTTCAGGGCAGGTGAGGAGGGTCTGTAATGACTCAGCACCTTTTGGTGACACTCCTTGAAAAAGGTCTCCTTCCCTTCCCTGAATGATCCATCTGTTCTGTGCTGTCCTTTTTCACTAAAAATGTGTGTTGATGTTTTTCTCTCTCAGTCCATGGCGGTTAGACTTCTCAAGATAAAACTAGGTTAATTACCCAGAAAGTTGACTCTCTTTTAAGAGAGCGATTTACTGTGGTATAGAAGACACGTATGTAATAGGCAATATTCAGAACAAGCTCCCAGGGCAGCCTTAACCACACCCAGCCCAGATCTGCCAGGACAATCTAGTTTTTCTGTTTCTAAAAATGTAAAAGATGTAGTCTGCCACAGACAAGTGCCCAGGTGTTCTCTGGGCAGGTGTCCCCTGACTGTGAGCCAAGTAGTGGGCTGTAACAAAGCAAGCACTAGCCCCCAGCAGTGGATGAGGAAGAAGGAAATGATAGGAACTGCAAGCACCATGCAGGCACTCATGGGTTAGAGTAGAACAAGGGCTCCAGCTGTCAGGATGTTCCAGGAGAAAGCACAGAAGCAAAGTGCACACCGAGAGCCAGGCTCAAGTATGTCTTTTCCCCATGCCATGGGTCAGTCTCATAGTATGTTCTGCACTGCATGACACCTTGTCATGCTTTATTGTTTAACTCTGTGTCTATATCTGAGTTCAATTATGAGTGTTTTGAGAATAAGGTAAATTTTTGATATCTCTTTGTTTTCCACACTGAGCTAACACTGAGCCTTGAGATAAGACTGAGCTTTGGGGCTCACTTAGTATTTTTGGAAGCAAGGAAGGAAGGGAATTGTCTACCAACATAAAAAAATCAAACTCAGCCACAGAGGGGAGTTCCACTGCATAAAGGACATAATCAGAAGCAGAACAACTAACACATAACGGATCAACTAACACATAGCTTGTAACATGGGATTCTCTTGGAGCTCAGCTCAGGCCCACAGCTCAGGCTCCTGTTCACAATAACCTGGGTGAAATAGTGATATGATTTCTACAGGGTCTTGTGGGTCAGCCTTAGTACATTCCTAGAATATATATTTGATCCAATCATAACAATAACAAAAACTATTAAGATAGGAAATATATTCCCCTGAGACATGTTCAAATAACTACTGCCTGACAAAAATATACATTTCTCTTCCAATAATGACAGAGGCCATTGGTTTCCAGTGGTTTCTAGGAGAAAGTTATTAATGACATGATTTTCTTGGCTTCAAAAAATCAAAATGATGGAGCTTTATTTGGCAAATATAAGACTGTCTTCTCGATATAATCCAGCTAACTTTCTGAGGACCCAAGTCAGTAGGAATCAATATGATCTCCAGAGAATGGTGCACAGGTCATGGCAGGCCTGCCCCTGCTATTCTGCTGGCCCAGGCTTTTTTCCCCTTGCTCCTAGTCACTGTACTACCTTCCAGGCTGGGCTCCACAACACCTCTCCTAATTGCCTGCTTTCTTACCTTTTCCCAGTCAAAATGAACTATTCACAACTCCCTAGATTAATGGCTGTGCCAGATTATTATTTTTGTTTACAATGCTTTCTCCTCTCCTTCCCTGCCAACACTCCACACCAGGCCCTGCTCCCAACACTCAAAGGCCAACACAAAAGCCATTTCCTCTGGGAAGCCATTCCTTATCATTCCAAAATCTCCCCCAAAGTATGAGCTCCCAGTATTCCTTTACCCAAAGCAGTTATCTCATTAGACCTGAATTCCAGGCATTTGCATTCTTATCATATTCTTATACTATATTGAAAGCTCTTTGAATGTTTGTAAGGAGTTCTGGTATCACAGTGGTTAAGGCATTTGGCTGCTAACTAAAAGGTCAGGGTTTCAAACCCACCAGGTGCTCCATGGGAAAAAGAAAAGAAAATCTGCTTCCATAAAGATTTACAGGCTTGGAAACCCTATGGTGCAGTTTTACTCTGTCCTATGGCTAAAGCACTTGACTGCTAACCAGAAGGCTGGCGGTTCAAACCCACCAGCCACTCCTCGGAAGGAAGGTTGGGCAATCCTACTTCCGTAGTGATACTGCCTCAGAAACCCAAGGAGGGGTCGCTATGAGTTGGGGCCGACTCGACAGCACACAACAACAACAACAACAACATAAGATCTTTATGAGTCAGAATTGACTTGATGGCTGGGAGTTTGGATTTGGAATGACTGTTTGCTAATCTTCACAGATGAGAGGCATCTATTTACTTACCTTTATGACTGCTAACCAGAAGACTGACGGTTCAAACCCACCAGCCACTCCTCGGAAGGAAGGTTGGGCAATCTGCTTCCGTAGCAATACTGCCTCAGAAAGCCAAGAAGGGGTCCCTATGAGTTGGGTCCAACTCGAGGGCACACAACAACAACAACAACGAGTCCTGGAAGCTAACACTGAGACTACACAAAGAGTTGCTCAATAGATATTTATTGACCTATTTGAATTTCATTATTACATTCCTCTATTATGTATGAACAGGCTGAGAGATCTGAAGAGGGAAAGAAATAAGTGGGATTCCATTTGCAAACTAGAGTTCTTCCACTCAAGGCAAGAATACCAGAACTGGAATGATAAAGCCTCATTTCATCAACACTGGAGGCCAAAGTGAATGGCTTGTCCCAGAGATAAGCATAGAGACTCTTGACAGGGGTGAGGGGTCTTCTCCAGAGGGGCTCTATTACAATAGAGACCATGTCTCTAGGTACTAGAAAAATGGCAAAAACATCACAGTATAGTATAGAGATGCAGTTGTTGTTGTTGTTGTTATGTGCCGTCAAGTCAACCCGACTCATAGCAACCCCTCCTTGGGTTTCCGAGGCAGTATCACTACCGAAGTAGATTGCCCCATCTTCCTTCCAAGGAGTGGCTGGTGGATTTGAACCGCTAGCCTTCTGGTTAGCAGTCAAGTGCCTCAGGCACTATGCTACCAGAGCTCCTAGAGATGCAGTAGGCTTCTGTTATTTTTCTCACCCTTTAATTTCCTTCCATCACATGGTTCAATTGGAACAATTGTCCCCATCTAAGTCTCCAACAGAGGAACAGTCAGCCAGGTGGGGGTGACACGAGAGGTCTCCAGCAGCAGGACAAACTTGTCTGTCAGTTTGTCCTACTGTGGTGACATATAGAAGTGAGTTTTGGAGGCTGAGCCTCTGGCGTTTAAAACCCAG
>NW_006921652.1:5405677-5411147 GCF_000298275.1 Orycteropus afer afer
ATGGTGGCTGCGATGATGGGCTCAAGTATAGCAGGGATTGTGGGGCTGGCGCGGGATAGGGCAGTGTTTCGTTCTGCTGTGCATGGGGTCGCCATGAGTCGGAAACAACTCGATGGCACTTAACAACAACAACAACAACAAGTCTCCAACAGTGGTAAGTGCATGTGAAGCCAGGCCTAGCCAAAGAAAGTCAACTCTAAGATATTTTCTGAAACCATTAAGAAAGAGCTGTTATCTATCCAACACTTGGGGTTGCTAAGCTTGTGAAATATAAACCTAGAGCTTCTGGTAGTTTTTTTCCATCCTGTAGGAAGGCCTGCCCAAGAAATGCATTAGAGACTAAAGTCTAAAGCACTTTGTTTGTGGAATGCTGCTGTCTATATTGGGAGCCCTAACTCCATTTTGATTCTTGACATAAGTTCAGTCACCATTTGAGTTATCATTAAACCAGCAATATAGTTATGCTTAGACAAGTCTGGGGCAAGCCCAAGGAGGCAGTTTGTCCTCAGGAATAGTGTAGTTGAAAGTAACTAGCATGATGCTCACACAAAGAACTAGGGGATTTAACTGGGCATGTCCTTAATGATTTACCAAAAACAGCCACCTGTTAGGGGACCTGGTGACTATGACTTAGGGTCGCGTGGTCATGATCATACCCCAACCACCCTATAGCCAGGTAATAAAAGATCCAGAACCAATGTGTAACCCTTTTTGATTTGTAATTATGTACGTATCCCAATCATGGTCTTTTCCCCACTTCTATAGTTCTGCCTATGACAGTGTTGAATTGACCTATCACCAATCATGATTTGTGATGTTTTCTTTTGTTTTCTATCATATATATGGCTGTAAGTCAGTGGGCTCCATCACCCTTATGCTGATGGTTTCCCTTATATGGGACAATTATGTCTGTTTTATCTCTGTCCTGTTTTAAGGCTTAATAAAAGGGTCTCTATAGCATATAAAGGAGCTCTGGTAGCATAGTGTCTAAGGCACTTGACTGTTAACCAGGAGGCTGGAGGTTCAAACCCAGCAGCCACTCCTCGGAAGGAAGGTTGGGCAATCTACTTCCGTTGTGATACTGCCTCGGAAACTCAAGGAGGGATCGCTATGAGTTGGGGCTGACTCGACGGCACATAACAACAACAACAACATTCTTAGGAGTTCTGGTAGCATAGTGCCTAAAGCACTTGACTGCTAACCAGAAGGCTGGTGGTTCAAACCCACTAGCCACTCCTCAGAAGGAAGACTAGGCAATCTAGTACCGTAGTGATACTGCCTCAGCAACCCAAGGACCAAGGAGGGGTCGCTATGAGTCAGGGCCGACTCAATGGCATATAACAACAACATAGCATATAAAGGAGCTCTGGTGGTGCAGTGGCTAAGGCATTCAGCTACTAACCAAAAGGTCCATGCTTTGAACCCACCAGCTGCTCTATGGGAGAAAAATGAGGCAGTCTGTTTCTTTAAAGATTTCCAGCTTTGGAAACCTTATGGGGGCAGTTCTACTCTGTCCTATAGAGTGGCTGAATTGGAATTTACTTGATAGCAAAGTGTTTGATTTGGTTTGGTTTTATAGAATATGAGTATTTTTCCCCTGGGATAGAATAAAGGTAATACAGAGAGCAGCAGGACTGAGAGGTGAAGAAAGAAAAATGTCCCGACTTTATCATTGAGTCTTTGGATCCAGCCATGCTTGTAGTCAATGTAGTGTTGGATTTCCCAATTATATGAATTTATACATTCTTGTGTTTCTGTAAGCCATTAGATTTCTGTCATTCACAATCCAAAACGTTCTAACTACAACAGTGGGAAGCAACTGCACTGATAGGCTGACTGTGTGACTGTGCACAATCACCTGAACTCCTAACTTTTTTTTTTTATCTGGTTACATGAAGCCATTGAACTAGGTCCTTTTAGGAACTCCTAGGGATAGGGTCCAATGTTCCAGAAGTTCTTTCTATGGCTGACATCCTAGGAACTCTTGGAAAGAATATAATCCTACAACTGATCTGCCATATTGTGCTAATGGCCAATGCTCTGTGCCAGCCATGGGAGCTCTGATGGCATAGTGCCTAAGGCACTTGACTGCTAACCAGAAGGCTAGCAGTTCAAACCCACCAGCCACACCTCAGAAGGAAGGTTTGGGGATCTACTTCCATAGTGATACTGCCTCAAAAACCCAAGGAGGGGATCACTAGGAATTGGATCTGACTGGATGGCAGTGGGTTTGGTTTTTTTGGTTTCTGTGCCATCCATAGTCTTTACCTTCAAGAGTAATCTGGCTCCTGACAATACTAGAGCTCTTATTCCCTCACTGCAGGATTTTGAAATCCCAGTGCTTGGCTGGGAGAAAACAACTTAAAACTAGTTTGGTTCCAGCCAGTCAAATAGTGCTGGCCCTAGTAACCCTGCTTTGTTCAGCTAGAGCCTGATCAGCTGAGAAGCTTGATTGTGCTTCCCTGGATAATTTCATGATCAGTCAGAAACAAGTTACTTGGTGCGTATTCTGTACTGGGCATTTTCCCCACTCTTGGGGAAAACTAAGAAGAAAAAAGGTCCTTGCCCTCTGATCACTTACAGCTAACTGGGAGAATGAGACACCAACTATATATACTCACTGCTGTCAAGTTGATTCTGACTCATAGCGACCCCCTTTGGGTTTCTGAGGTGGTAAATCTTTACGGAAGTAGATTGCCCAGTCTTCCTTCCAAGGAGTGGCTGCTGGGTTTGACTCGCCAGCCTTCTGGTTAGCAGTTAAATGCCTTAGGCACTATGCCACCAGAGCTCCTACAGGCACTCCTAAACAAAGGAGACACCTACAGGAGAGCGCAAAAGCAGTTGTGATCCGCACAATGAAAAGTTACTACCAATGGCAGGCACCCTCTTTCTTTTCTCTGATTTTGAGAACATGGTAAAAGTCTCCCTCTCCAACAATGTGAAACAAAACTCAAAATCATTTGGAGAAAAAAAAAAGAAAGGGTGGTAACCAGGTTTGCTGGTCCAATAGAGCCTGGTGGAACACTGAGACTATGGCCCCTAGCTGCCCTTCAGGTCTGGAATTGAACACACACCTGTGGTTTCCAGCCAAATAAAAATACAGGCATGTGAGTTAAACATTTACCTCAAGTAGACACACGCCTTGGAGAGAACAATCATGGGAGAAGGAAGGGCTGCTTATGCACAGGGAGACAGCTCAGGGGGCAGGAGAATATGGAGGGATGGACACTGGGAAGAGGTAACTATGGGGAGGAAGTGGGAGGGGAGCTGTTGCATTGTGGTAAACTGTGGTCAATGACATGAGACAAAGTATATGTGAACTGCTGTATGGAAAGTGAATTTGCTCTGTAAATCTTCACCCAAATCACAATAAATACATACATACATACACACATACATAAAGATGGAACTAAAAAAAAAAGTCTCCCTCTCAGAACTGAAGCAGAATGGACAGAGCCTGCCATCTGCAGAAGTAATCCACTTTTCAAGGCCCTTATGTTTGCCTTTGAACCATAAGCCCCTTCCCGCCACCCCCTCACACACACATGCACTTCTTTTCCTGCTCCCTCCACTTCTTTCTGCTTGTCTTCTCATTTCTCCTTTCTGAGCCTTTTGCCATCCTCTCCTTTACCCTGTGCTTTCTTTAGAAACAGGTCTCTCATGTGACACCCTGGGGTCCATGCAGAAAGTGTTCATTGAGGGGATGGGCAGGGGGTTGGAAGCATAACATTGAGTTCTTTAAATAACACTTAATGAACAATAAACACAATCCTGCCTGACCAAACTGGTACTTAGCTACTAAGGACCCAGTCAATGGCCCATCTGTCATATTGTTAAGACCTTTAGAAGTTGTTTAACAAAATGTTAAATGAGATGTCATTCAGCAGGCAGCAAAATGCTTGACTGCCTAATGCAACCCAAAAGAGTTGGCCTGGTGGCGGTGTTTGATATAATGCTTTGTATTTTCCTCCCAAGAACCCAAGAGCATGAGTTCTCCCTGCTTGTCACTTTCTATCTAGGTGAAGTGAGCGGGAGGTGGGAAGGACACCATTAACCATTGGCAAGAAGGCCCTGGCCAGCTGATGAGGTCCTTTCCTGAGGATGCATGACTGAGAGGGGACCCAAGGAAGTAAAGGCAGGAGGGAGAGAAAAATAATAATTCATCTGAGGTTTCATAATCTCCCGTTTTGTCGCCAATGGACCGTACCTCTCTGTTGGCCCTGAGGGGAGAAGGCAGGGGTAGTAATGAGAGTTGACTTTTTCTAAGAGCTGAAATATGAAGCCAATTACTAAGGAGAAGATTTCCAGCAAATTGGCTCCTGATAGCTCACATTTATCTGCTTTAGATTTGCATAGTTGGGGAGGAGACATTCTCTGCTTTGGTCCAGGTAACAAACAGAATGTGTTCAGCAGGAGATGAACAACTTACTCAACTTACCTTAAACCTTTTGGAGTTCAACAATTAAAGGCAATAAAAAACAAATCGCACACAGAACTTTTTAAGGGAAGGAGTAGAAAAGATAATGCACACAAAAAACAAAACAATGTTTCCTCTTAACTCATAGTATAAATACTGACTAAGGCCCTGGGTAGGGTTACACAAAAAGGAGAAAGCCCCAAAACTTTTATAATGACAAAATTCTTCACTGAAGAGAACCACCTTTTTTTACTTTCTTCCATCTCTCCAACTCAGAATTCCCTATCCCTTATTCTGTGTTCACATATTTACTTCAAGGAAGGGACTAAGCATCCACTAAATCTAGCCAGCACTGGGGACCATACAGGAAATAGAAATTGTGTCCTCACCTTGCTGCATGAAAAAGAAAATCTAGTCTTACTTAAATGGATTCTTCACTTTTAAAGTCAGCTCATTTAAGTTAACAATAGAAAGACAAATAACCCAACTGAAAAATGAGCAAAAGATTTTAATAGACATTTCTCAAAAGATCTATGAATGGCCAATAAACACATGAAAAGATGCTCCACATCATTAGCCATTAGAGAAATGCTAATCAAAACCCAGTGAAATACCACTTCACAAACACTAGAATGGATATTATCAAAAAGGCAACAACAAGTGTTGATAAAGTTGTGGAAAAATTGGAACCCTCACACATTACCTATGGGAATCTAAAATGGTACAACAGCTTTCAAAAATAGTTTCTCAAAGTATTAAATATGGAGTTACTACACTGAAATTGATTTGGGTGAAAATTTACAGAGCAAATTCACTTTCCATACAGCAGCTCACATACATCCTGTCTCATGACATTGACTGCAATTTCCCACAATGCAACAGCTCTTCTCCCACTTCCTCCCCATAGTCACCTCTTCCCTGTGTGCTTCCTTCCCATGCCCTCTGGCCCCCTGTGCTCTTTCCCTGTGCATACACAGCCCTTCTATTCTCCTATGATTGATCTCTCCAAGGAGTGTATCTACCTAATGTAAATGTTCAGCTCATAGTAGCATT
>NW_006921652.1:5411532-5438036 GCF_000298275.1 Orycteropus afer afer
TTTTTTTTTTTTTTTTACATAGTAGCATTATTCTTAATAGCCAAAAAGTGAGAACTACTCAAATGTCCATCAGTGATAAATGGATAAAGAAAATGTGGTATATCATACAATGGAATATAGCTGGCAATAAAATGGAATAATGTACTAATATCTGCCACAACATTTGCTAAATGAAAACATTATGCTAAGTAAAAGCCAGTCACAAAATACCACATATTATATGATTCCATTCATATAAAGTGTCCAGAATAGGAAAATGTAAAGAGACAGAAAGTAGAGTAGTAGTTGTTCAAGGCTGGGGAAGGGGTGAGGTTTAACAAGATTTCTTTTTAGGGTGATAAAAATGTTCCAAAAGTGACTGTAGTAGGCTTGCACAACTCTGTAAATATACTAAAAACTATCCAATTGGACATTTTAAATGAGTGAATCATGTTATGTGAATTGAATTTCATAAAAGCTGTTAAAAAATAAATTAAGTAATTACATTAATTTAAAAAAAAATCATCCTATTCAGAAGAATTTAAAGTTGAGTAAAAGACATAGTCCCCAAGAGTTAACAATCAGTTGAGAGGTTTTAAAATCTAGCTAGCATCAGACTCTAGGATTTTTCCCCCAGGCCTCTTATTAGCCACTAGGCTTGGACTCTTTTAGAGGTAGGCAGTATAGAGAGTCACCTGGGAGATGGTGTGTCAGTCAGGATTGCCTAGGCTACAATAAGGTGACATACAATTTCAAATTTTCAAAGGTTTATAACAACAAAGCCAATGCAGATCAACAGGGAACTTTGCTCTTCATAATCTCTCAGTGGCTCAGGTTGGTAAAGGCTTTACCATCTGCCACAATCTCAGGACATGTTTCATGATCACTAAGCAAAAGAGGAAAGAATACGGACAGTCACACACCATCTTAAATGCTTCCACTCATTGGCCATAGTAAGTCACACTGCCATACCTAACCTCAAGGGTCTGGGGAAGTGTCAGCTTCCAGTGAGACAGGAAAGAGAGGAGTACCATTAATGCTGTGGCAGAGCCCCAGTGTCTACCACAGATCTGAGGGCTTACAGTGGCTCTTTCTGGCAAAAAGTGGCTTTTCTTCTGAATCGGCTCAATTACTTACTATGTTTGATTATATCTTTCTGGCATTATTTAGAGAAAAGGGCATTGGACCTGTAGTCAAGCAACCCATGTCCCAGCTTTGTTAGTTCCTAGGAAGTCAGTTTCAATTTATTCATTCAGAACATATTTATGAAGGGCCCTTTAAGGCCTGGCGTAGCGCTTAAGGTACGTGACTGCTAACCAGAAGGCTGGCCGTTCAAACTCACCAGCCACTCCTCAGAAGGAAGGTTGGGCAATCTACTTCTGTAGTGATACCGCCTCAGAAACCCAAGGAGGGGTCATTATGAGTCGGATCTGACTCGACAGCAGTGAGTTTGGTTTGTTTTTTTAAGGCCATGCAGCATGATGTACCATGGGGATATAAGGGTGAACAGATGTCTCAGTTTCCTATCTATAGCATGTAGAGGTTTGGTTTAGACCAGAGCCTTCCAGTCATGTGCCATGAATGAGTGGCATATTTGACAATTCTTCTTAGCAATCAGTGTAGCCAGAGGCCTCCATACTCCTCCCAACAGGTCAACTCCAATCACATGTAGCCTCATTCGTTTGCCCCAGTGTGCTATACCAATAACATTTTCCATGTCCACCACACAGTGAACAGTTAGGAAATAGCGGTCTAGAACAGGGATCAGCAAACTATGTCTTGCCAGCCACATTCAGCCCACTGTCTGTTTTTATACAGCCTGAGAGTGAAGAATGGTTGAACAAATGTTTTTAATAATTAAAAAACAAGCATTTTTAAATGGCTGGAAAAAAGCAAAAGATTAATATTTCATGACACATGAAAAGTATAAGAAATTCAAATTTTAGCATCCATAATTAAGGTTTTATTGGAACCTAATACAGTCATATTTATTGATTTACATATCAGTGCTGCTTTCACACTACAATGGTAAAATTGAACAGTTGTAGCAGAGACCTAATGGCCAACAAAGCCTAAAATATTTATTATCTCACCCCTTTCAGAAAAAGTTTGCCAACCCCTTTGACACTCAAACTTTAATTTGCATACAATTCACTGAGGAATCTGTTGAGATGCAGATTCTGATGCAGGAGTAAGAGATGGAGCCTGAGATACTGCTTTTGTAACAAATGCCCATGTGATGCTGGTGCTGCTGGTCTACAGACCACAGTTTGAGTTGCAAGGGTCTGTAGACCATCTCACTGTTACCTCCAGCTTTGTAAACATTGTGATTCTACATTGCTTTGCTGTTGAGTCAATTTCAACTCACAGCAACCCTAGATGGCAGGGTGGAACAGTCTTATCCACTATACCACCAGGGCTCCTTAGCAAGTAGAAATCTAGGTGAACAGATCAGGATAAAGGCAATCTGATAGAATGTGAGCCTAGCACCTCAATTATTTGCAGAACAGTAATTCCTCCCGATGCTACCCAAAGACTTAGGGCTGCCTACATTGCTATGGAAACAAAGGACAGTACTATTCACCCGTCACACCGTTCTAGGGAGTCTATTATGTTCCCTGACTCTGAACTCCCTGAAACTGAGATATCCACAAACGCTTTGCCCACACCAATCCTGCCCCATATTGAGTTGGGCTCCACAGCCCAAGCTAATCCTGTCCAATGGCCACTCCTGCCAAAAGAGTAATATCCTGTTGTTGATCTCAATAAGAAAAATCAATGTGAAATAGGATCCTTGGACGTAGGTACCAAACTGACTCTTTATTAAATACTTTCTAATACTAGAATCTTTGGTCTTATACCTGCCACTCCCCCTGTCAGTCAGGCAGCTGCCTGACGCATAGCCAGATGGGAGGCATTCAATAAAGTTGCTAGCTCTTTCCCCATAATCCTGAGATTTACAGTGTTAATTTAAAGCCCGCAGACATCTGTGACACCACACCACCTTGGCCAATTTTCCCTCAAGGAGCTGTATGGGTTTTTTAAAGAATTTGCTGTTAGATCAATATTAGCTTTAAAGAAAAAGTTGCACCCTGAAGTCAAAGTAACTACACTGCTAAACCATGCTCTAATAACTCTCTGTGATAGGAAAAATACTAATTGGTAAGCACCAGTTTCAAAGAGAAGGTTAAAAGCTTATTTAAGTAGGTTCCACATTTGCAGGAGGGCAGGAAATAGGAAACTTTGACTTTGCTTCTACACTAATGTCAAAATATGCCTTTCCCACTTTACACAACAATTTTAGGTACAGAGCATGTGTGTAGAGGAAGGGTATTATTGTAACAGTGGAAAGAACATTGGACTGAGAATCTCTAGAGCAGTGCTGTTTAACAGAATTTTGTATGACAATGGAAATGTTCTATATCTGTGCTGTTCAATATGATAGCCACTAGACACGTGTGGTCATTGAGATCTTGAAATATGGCTTGTGAGACTGAAGAATAGAATTTTTAATTTTGGTTAATTTAAACAGCTACATGTGGCTAGTGCCTACCATACAGGATGTAACTAAACCAAAAAACCAAACACACTGCCATTGAGTCAGACCCCACTCATAGCGACCCCTCCTTGGGTTTCTGAGGCAGTATCACTATGGAAGTAGATTGCCCAACCTTTCCGAGGAGTGTCTGGTGGGTTTGAACCGCCAGCCTTCTGGTTAGCAGTCACATGCCTTAGGCACTACACTACCAGAGCTCCCAGGATGTGGTTAGTGCCTACCATATAGGATATTGAAGCTCTAGACCCTGTTCTAGGGAGCTCTGGTAGCATAGTGGCTAAGACACTTGACTGCTAACCAGAAGGCTGGCGGTTCAAACCCACCAGCCACTCCTTGGAAGGAAGGTTGGGCAATCCTACTTCCGTAGTGATACTGCCTCGGAAACCCAAGGAGGGGTCACTACGAGTCAGGGCTGACTCGACGGCACATAACAACAACAATAACAGACCCTGTTCTAAAAAGGAAATCTTAAACTTCTCTGAATTTTCATTTCCACTTATGAAAACTTAAGAGTGAGACTACAGATTGTCTGTAGTATCTTGGAGTTGTTTCACTCTATAATCCATGAATAAATACAACAGTTGCCCTTCTAGTCAAGAATGAACTCTGATCTTTGGTCAGACTTAGAAACTCTCACTCTTGCTCTCGCAACATATGTTGGTGATCCAGTGTAGATAGGAGCCTTTTCTGGCATGTAATCTAAGCACATATCCCAATACCAGCTGCCTCTCAACTCGTACCATTCCTACTTTTCTACTAACACACACAGAAAATTAAATTTCTCTTGTTCCATTTTGATGACAATAAACACTGGCTGACTTGCACCATGAGCTCTACATTACAGTAAGGGTCATTTCACCTGTGAGCTGACTGGAATTATCCAGTGTAGGGTCACAGGGCAGAGTGCAGTGAAGGCCTGGGAGCTCCTAATGTCCATGTGGCCACCCCGCTCCTCTCCAACTGGTGCTGCTCATCTCCTGCAATCACTGGTTAATTTCAGTACAACAGTTTGTTGCTTCCTACAAGGTTTAAAGGGAGCTTGTTGTTGTCACATGCCATAGAGTTGCACCTGACTCATAGCAACCCCTCCTTGGGTTTCTGAGACAGTATCACTGTGGAAGTAGATTGCTCAACCTTTCTTCCGAGGAATGGCTGGTGGGTTTGAACCAGCCTTCTGGTTAGCAATCAAATGCCTTAGGCACTATGGTACCAGAGCTCCTTTATAGGGAGCTGGGAAGATCAATTACAGAAATTATTAGCATGCAAATAGCACCATGGGGCTATAGGGAAGAAATCTCTCAGGAAGGATGGCAATGGCCAACCAAGTTAGGAGCAAATCAACCTGCTGTAAACAAAAGTCATTAACCTCTTTATCAGTGGAAAACACAGTTCCTCACTATTTTAAGTGTGCTGTTCTGAAACATTTTACTTAAATGGGAAGGACTACAACAACAACAACAACAAAACTCATTGCCATTGAGCCCATTCTGACTCATAGCAACCCTATAGGACAGGATAGAACTGCCCCATAAGATGTCCAAGGCTGAAATCTTCACAGGAGCAGACTGCCACATCCATCTGTCTCTGAGTGCTGGAAGATTCAAACCACTGACCTTTTGGTTAGCAGCTGAGCATTTTAACAGTCAAGATGAAGGAATAGAACATGATTCTGTCCAAAACACATAGCAGATCCTCTACATTTCATTTATTAATTTCATCTCACTCATGTCCTCTTCTTTCCCTCTACACTTTTTGTGTCCTTATATGACTCAAAACCGTGGTTCTCAGACCAGGCTGTGAACTGCTGCCAGTTTACACCACAGTTTTTAACCAATCCAGAGAAAATTCTTGAAACTAAGGACACCAATCATTTCTTCATAAGGCTAAATTTATTGAAGTCAAAGGAAATTCCTATTATGTTTGTCCCATTTTCTGTAGCTAAAAGTCCTTTCTTTTGTGAAATGGCTGTGATCCTAGATGAGAGTTTCTTTTCTTAGTTTTATGTTGTTTTGTAAATATCCTATTGGCAAAATTAGAGTTAATAACCCTCAGCTTATTTTATATCTGCCTCCTAGTTGTTAAGATCTAAAGATCTGGGACCCCTAGCTTGGAATCTCAGCACAGACACTCTGGTATCCACCATGGCTGAGGAGGCCAAGATCAGCATCAGGAGAATAAGCATCCAGCTCATTCAAAACTCTTCTTTTTGACTGTTCCCTGACAGAACAAATGGTTCATGTTACCCCAGGTATGGAGGAAAGAGACTTTTTGATTTCCAGCCTTGATAGCATCCCCACTCCAATGGTCTCTGCTTAGCACTGAGGAATTTCAGGTTAAAAAAAAAAAAAGTCTTGACAAAACATGGAACTGGACAAAAAGGATATAACTGATGGGTGACTGTGATGAACTTTCTATTCAGTTACCCATTCTTGACATAGGTCCTGATCCTCAAGAAAAGACTATTCCTAAAGTAGAGTAGTCCTCACATCACCTCCACACTTTCTAAAAGGAATAAAGCAGACTCCCAATTTTGCAAACTAGAAGGGGTAGGAAGAACAGTGTCACTGGAGAGAGGGACCAGTTACCAGCCCTAGTGAGGAAAATGTTGTGAGGATAATTTTTCTACTTTCCAAAAGCAGTCTGAGGGTTTGAGTAGAGCAAGAGGAAACTGTGAGTGC
Source organism: Orycteropus afer afer (assembly GCF_000298275.1). NCBI lineage: Eukaryota > Metazoa > Chordata > Mammalia > Tubulidentata > Orycteropodidae > Orycteropus > Orycteropus afer. The sequence continues at coordinate 5,417,746 of NW_006921652.1, forward strand.
ACGTTTGTGAGTGTGTGTGTGTGTGTGTGTCTGTGTGTATAGAGGGTAGATAGTGCAAAATGAGAGAGATACTAGAGAAAATGTAGCAAAGTAACGACGCCTGAGAGATCTCTTAGGATGATAACAAGGATAGGGCTAAAGGCTCCAGATAGAAGACCCCCTAAGCAAGACCTAACGTAGTTTGTAGCCAGGAAGTCTATGAAAGGAACACACAACAGATGCAAAGTCTAAAATGTACTGAGAGCTTACTTTGTGCCAATCACAGTGCTGAAAACTACATGGACCAACTCATTAAATCCTCACGGCAAACTTGTGAGGCAAATGCTAGTACTATGTACTTTCTACAAATAAGGAACTGAAATAGGTTAAGTAAACTTCCTTAAATCAAGAAGCCAGTCAGTTGGAATTTGACCTCAAGTGTGGTATGGTACCAGGCACAGATCTGCTACAAGAAATACAAGGGAAAGACTACTACAACTAGATGGTTGAGGTAAAAGGGTTAGACCAGAGGGTCTGTAGATAGCCATTTTCGAGGGAAGTTTTTATCATTTATGTTACCACATTAAGGCCAATTTCCTACCTGCTCTCTGGGGATAAAATTAAAGCAGCTTTTGGTATTTCCTTTTCTCAAAGTCACAGAATGTTGGAACTGCAAAGAATTTCAAAGACACACCAAGACAGAGTCTCACGAAAGTGAAATGACTAAGGCAAGAATCTATGCTGACAAGTCGACAATTCCTACAGAGCCAAGTTGGCAGCCCAAGTGAAATGAGTTAATGTATTGTTTGGCATGTAACGAGTTCCAACAGTGTTGAAAAGTATTATCACATCATCATTCCAGTGTCTAAAGTAAACTTGGGCTTAGAAATATGCACTCAAGCAAAGGACTCAAAGAATTCTGTTGACTCGGGGGGGGAAGAAAAATTTCCAAGCAATATAAAACCTGTGAATGTAAAATTACGAGGCTGGGTGTGGTTAAAATATAAAAGTTGTGAATGTAAAGTTATGAGGCCGGGTGTGGTTAATAGAAAGTCCCATAATTTTCTCCTCACCCATTTTAAATCAAAAAGACAAAACCCATTGCCATTGAGATGATCCCAACTGATGGCCACCCCATGTGTTTCAGAGTAGAACTGCTCCATAGTGTTTCCATGACCGTCACCTTTCAAAAACAGATCACCAGCCTTTCTCCCAAGATGCATTCAAACTGCCAATATTTTGGTTAGTAGCCAAGTGCTTAACCATTTTAGGCCACCCAGAGACTACCTGCCACCCATTTTACTTCTAAGAAAATATAACCAAGTAAATAATCATAAATTTGATTTAAAATATGAACTTCTAACAGTACACACTTAAATAAATTTTGTTTGTAATCAAACATGTCTTTCTTTGTCAAAAAAGGACTAGACGTACACTTCTACCATATTTTATTAAGAGTTTTATATATGACTCAGAATTGAACTGAATCAAAATTAGTAATAAGATATTGCTGCCTAAGGCTCAAATAATTTATTTTTTTTCTCTTCCTTGAGAACTCTGATCTTAAAATTCATCACAAAATGGAGACAAGAAGACGAGCCACTGAATATTTATGTAAACCTGTGACTTCATAAGGATGTCTATAGCTTTAGCTAATTTCTCACAAAATCAATGGTCTTTAACATGACTAATATAACTTAGCAGTTACACAATGCACTGCCTCATGCTGATTATTTACACTCAGTCCTTCAACAAGAATATTCCAGTCGCAAAACTACAGTATTGCTTTGGAATAAAACCATAAATTCCAAGATGACAAGTAGTAGCTAGAAAGAAAGAGTAAAACTCTCAAAAGTCTAATATTACTGTGCTAACATCCCCAAATACGTGTTTTCTTTATGGTATTGTGGAATTACAGTGCTAGAGTATCTTGAAACGAACAGTGAATTCACGGATGAGGTAATCATTGAAATATCAAAATTTGACTCTCAAAACCCATGTAACTAAATTTTCTTCTTATTTAATGCATTTTATTGAAATATAATTTATGTACAGTGAAATACACAAAACTAAAGTGACATGAGTCAGTGCATTTTTTTTCGCAGTGTTCCCTTTCTTCCCCTCCCCCCCAATAACTAACAAAGAAAGTTCCTTTCCATATATTAACCTTTCCTTAACTTTTTATAGTAATGAACTAATACTATATTTGTCCTTCTGTGATGACTTATCTTCACTCAGCATAATGTCCTCCAAATTCATCGATTTTATGCTGTATTTTGCAGATTCTACATTATTCTTTAGGGTTGTAAAGTATTCCCTTGTGTGTATGTACCACATTTTGTTTATCCATCCTTCTGTTGATGCACACTAGGTTGTTTCCATCTTTTTGCTATTGTAAATATTGCTGCAATGAACATGGGTGTGCATATATCTGTTCTTGTCCTGGCTCTCACCTCTTTAGGATATATACCTAGTAATGGGATTGCTAGGAGCTCTGGTAGCCTAGTGCCTAAGGCACTTGACTGTTGACCAGAAGGCAGGTGGTTCAAACCTACCAGCCACTCCTCAGAAGGAAGGTTGGGCAATCTACTTCCATAGTGATACCACCTCAGAAACCTGAGGAGGGGTAGCTATGAGTTGGGTCCAACTCAATGACACATAACAATAACAACAAAAACAACAATGGGATTGCTGGGTCAAATGGTATTTCTAATTCCAGTTTTTTAAGGAATCACTGTACTGTTTTCCACAGTGGTTGTATCATTTTACAGTCCCACCAGCAGTGGATGAGAGTCCCAATCTCTCCACATCCTTATCAACATCCTCCATTTTCTGCCTTGGTGAACTTTGCCATTAGTGCTGGGGTGAGGTGATATCTCATTGTTTTGATTTAGATCTTTCTGATGGCTAATGATCATGAGCATTTCTTCATGTATTTGCTAGACAAATGAATATCCTCTTTGGTGAAGTGTCCATTCATGTCTTCTGCCCATGTTTTAATTGGATTGTTAATCTTTTTGTTGAAAAGCCATGTAACTAAATTTTCAAATGATTTTTTTTTTTATAACCAACTCTCATCAAATTACAACCATCCTAGTTTTATACAGTAGTAGATTAACACTGGCCAATGTGGTAGTCTATTCCCATGTGAAGATATAGATGGTAGGTAAGAGCTGAACAGACTGGAAAGGCAGATTCCAGAGCCTTCCATAAGCACAGGGCAGCAGTAAGGTCAGAGAGAGGTCTGTACAATCAGGCCTCAGTCTTAGTTTACAATCTGGGAGACAGTTTGGAGAAGGAGAGGCAGTTTGGTTATGAAATTTACCAGTCATCCTCGAGATTTCTTTCAGGAATAGAAACTAAGGCCAGTAATGAAAGTGAACCAGAAATCAAGAAAGCAAATGGATAACAGAGTCAGAAGCATGTTTTGCTAGTGTCTCTAGATGTTTAATGACCAAAGTGTTTCATGGTTGAAAATATTTGGGCACTGTGAGAGTTAAACATGTTTTTTGTTGTCTTTGACCATATGTTCACTCTTTTGATGCTGGTACCCATCATGAGTCTCTAAGAGGCACAAATCACATACACTGTTTTCCAAATTCATTTGACCATGGACACTTTGTTCCCTAAAACATCCAGAAGGCTTTGGGATCTAAAACCAAAAAACCAAATGGGCTGCTGTTGAGTCAGAACCAACTCATAGTGACCCATCTTTGGGTGTCTGAGGCAGTATCACTATGGATGTATATTGCCCAACTTCCTTCAGCGGAGTGGCTGGTGGGTTTGAATCTAAGGACCAGCATTTGGGAATCCCAAGTCTAGTCAAGATGTCTGATATTTAAAATGAGAACACTTAGTCCTAAGAAGTTAACAGATTTGGCTAGCATCACATGGCTACTTGGAGGCAGAGCTACGACTAGATCTCTAATCCTCTGGTGTGTGCAATCCATGGTTCATCAACAGCAACCCACCTTTTTCTCCTCTCCTTGTCTCCTTTAAAGGAGCCCTCGTAGTGCAATGGTTAAGCACTTGGCTGCTAACTGAAAGGCTGGGGAGTCCAATCCACCAGCCGCTCCACAGGAGAAAGATGTGGCAATTGCTACCTTAAAGATTTACAGGCTTGGAAACCCTCTGGAGCAGTTTTACTCAGTCTTGTAGGGTTGTTATGAGTCAGAATTGACTCGACAGAAATGAGTGTCTCCTTAAGACAGAGATGAGCTCAGGAAAATAACAGAACTGCACTTTTCTTACTTAATAGCAACAGAACAAACCCCAAGGCGCCTCTCCCAAAGCCTTCCCAAAAGGAAACCCACTGATCTCTGCCTCCACCCATGTTCAGTAAATGACTCTGATATTAATTATAATAGGGACATTCCTTCAATTGAGGAAAAGCCACTGAGAAGCTCTTTGGTGATTAATAGCTGATTAACTTCTCCTGGCAAACATCTGTGAACTCCATTAATTAGAGAAAATGCTAAGCAGTGATCGGATGAGTTCTAAAAACACCAAGTCTGAGAGAATTGTTCCATTGGTGGGAATTCACTACCTCTTACACAGGCCTCCAAACTATATCCAAGACTCTGAGCTGGTCTCCTGAAAGAGAGCATGCAAGAACCAAGAAGAGCACTAGACTCAGAGTCCTGAAGCCTGCATTCTAGTTCCTTCTCTTCCTGAGCCCTGTGTGCTGCCAAGAAAATCTGGAAAATTGTTTCAGTACCTTCCTATAATCTAAACTCAAACACCTTGAGCTTGAATAGTATCCCCAGCTCTTATTGTTCACTGAGCATGGTTCAAGCTCCCTAGCCTGGTATTTAGGAGCTCTGGTGGTGTAGTGCCTAAGGTATTTGACTGCTAACCAGAAGGTTGGCATTTCAAACCCACCAGCCACTTCTCAGAAGGAAGGTTGGGCAATCTACTTCCGTACTGATTCTGCCTCAGAAACCCAAGGAGGGGTCACTATGAGTCAGACCTGACTCAACGGCAGTGAGTTTTTTTTGTTTTTTTCCAAAATCCACCCAGGAGCCCTTGTGGCACAATGGCTAAGCGTTCTGCTGCTAACTGAAAGGTAGACAGTTGGAACCCACCAACTGTACCATAGGAGAAACAGCCTTATGATTTGCTCTTGTAACAGATCTACAGCCTACCCTGTGGGGCAGTTCTACTCAGTCTTATAGAGTTGCTATGAGACAAAATCAACTTGATAGCACACAACAAAAATCTGCCCCTACCTTTCCCTGTGCTGTCACTCTCCCACACAGATCCCTCTTTTTCACTCACACTGGACCACTTGTTCCTTCCATAATGCCTCCCTTTTCCTGCTTCCACCTAAAATGACTTCCACCATCATACCCCTACATCTCTAGCTAATAAACTCTAACCCTATCTCAAGGGTCAGTTCTTCCTCCTCCATGAAACCTCACCAATCATACCTCTAGGAATGGATCCCTCCCTTTGTTGTTGTTAGGTGCCGTCAAGTTGTGTCCGACTCATCGTGACCCTATGCACAGCAGAACGAAATACCACCTGGTCTGGCACCAGGTCCATGATCCTTGCTATACTTGAGCTCATCGTCACAGCCTCTATGTCAATCAGTCTCATTGAGGGTCTTCCCCTCTTTTATCAACCCTCCATCTTACCAAGCATGACATCCTTCCCTACGGAATGGTCTCTTCTGACAACATGACCAAAGTATGTGAGCCTAAGTCTGACCATTCTCACTTCCAAGGAGCATTCTGGCTGCACTTCCTCCAGGACAGATCTATAGTTCTTTTAACAGTCGACGGTACTTTCAGCATTCTTCGCCAGCACCACAACTCAAAAGCATCAATTCTTCTTCACTCTTCCTTATTCATTGTCTACCTCTCTCATGCATACAAGGAAATTGAAAATATTATGACTTGTGTCAGGCACACCTTAATCCTCAAGGAGACATCGTTGCTCCTCAGCACTTGAAAGAGGTCCCTTGCAGCCACTTGACCAGTGCTGTACCTCAACTAATGCCCTGACTGCTGCTTTCATTGGCATCGATTGTAGAACCAAGCAATGTGAAGTCTTTGACAACTTCAATCTTTTCTCCATTTTTCGTGATGCTGCTTATAAGTCCAGTTGTGGGATTTTTGTTTTCTTTATATAGAGATGTAATCCATACTGCAGACTATACTCTTCTATCTTCATCAGTAAGTGCCTCAAGTCATCCTCACTTTCAGCAAGCAGAGTTGTGTCATCAGCATATCTCAGGTTGTTAATGATTCTTCCTCCAATCTTGATGCCATGTTCTTCTTCATATAGTCCAGCTTCTCAGATTATTTGCTTGGCATATAGATGGAATAAGTATGGTGAAAGGACAGAACCCTGACACACTCCCTTCTTGATTTTAAACTATGCAGTGTCTCTTTGTTCTGTTTGAACAACAGCCTCCTGGTCAACGTACAGGTTCTTCATGAGCACAAACAAGTGTTCTGGAATTCCCATTCTTCTCAATGTCATCCACGATTTGTTATGATCTACACAATCAAATGTCTTTACACATCTCTCCCTTTAGGAAACATTATACTTCTTCTATTCCATACTTTCCACAAGATCATTATTAGGAACCACCTTGAAATGCATATGTCTGATCTCTGGATGAAACTGCAAGCTTTTAGAGGGTGTTCTGCTTCCCTAGTGCTGCTCTGAGAGGAATATACCACAAATGGGATGGCTTTAACAAACAGGAGTTTATTCTTACAACTTAGAAGCTTTAAGTCCAAGTTCAAAGTACCAAGCTCTAGGGGCTGGGTGAAAGCCTCTCAACCCTGGGGTCCAGCTCTGCCTCCTGCTCCCAGCCCACTGGAGCTAGAGGCGTTTCTTCACTCAGATAGCTGCTGGCTGCTGAAGCTGAGAAGCCCCAAGGTTGACTAGTGAAAAGGCACAGTCCTGGTGTTACCAAACCACATGGCAGGCCATTAGCTTAAGTCCATTGTAAGTCCCAAGGTCGGCAGAACATAGCAGGCTGCTGAGCAATGACACAGCTACATGCAGGGTCCAAGTGTGCCAAAGGCTAAAAACCATTCTCAAAGCTTCTCCTTAAATACAGGAAGCAGACCACATTTCCAAAGGCAGCTACTCAGCTGCTTATGGTAGATCCCACCATGGAGCTGATTGCCAGTCTCATCATGGAGAATAGCTACCACCAGCTGCCCAGTCACTCAATCAGGCCCAGCCAAGTTGACATACAAATATAACCACCACAATTCCACCCCTTGTCAACTTGGCACCTATACAGACCTTCAATGAGTGGTATCTGTGCAGGTTTCCTCCACTGGGTGGCTCCAGTCCCCTAGTTCCTCTAAATGGCGACCTCACCTCCTTGGCCTGGTGGCCCCATTCCTCTCCCTCTTGGGCATGGCAACCCGCCCCCTCACTCTTGGGCAGTGTCTATGGCTCTATCCCACTGGCTCACATGAACGAGCAGCCCCACACTCCAGAACCAAGTTGGTGAAGGCCTGGCTCTTTGAAACCTAGGGGGCTGTGATCATTCCACCCCCAAAGGCCATGGTCCTACCCTTTCAGGCTGAGGCCACTCTGCTTCCATTTTCTTGGTCTCCGCTTCTGCCAATTAATGCCCAGGGCAACCCACTCCGCTGAAAAAACCTGCCCCAAAAGCACTCAGCTTTTTTGCTTCATGGGTCGGCCAACCTGCTACTCCATTTCATGCCGATCTGTTCTACCAATTAATGCCCAAAGGCAACTCACTCCACCAGTAAGCCACCTAACTAAAGGCATCAAGCTTTCTCCTCCATGGGCTGGTAAGGCTGTCGCTGTCTCTTACTGGTTCTCTCAGCTCTGTTCCTGCCATCTTTCATGCCAGTCTCTGGGCTCTGCTCCTGGTCTCTCATGCCAGTCTCTTGCAGTCTGTCCTGCTGTCTGTCATGCCGTATGCTGGGGTCTCTCTGTCAGGGTCTCAGGTCAAGGACACACTCCACTCCTGTTTCCACATTTTAGGTATTTGTCAGAGCAGCACCCCACTTTCTCGGTACCAAATTCTGTTCTGGTTACCTAGTGCCACTCTGACAGGAATATACCACAAATGGGATGGCCTTAACAAACAGGAGTTTATTCTTAAAATTTGGAGGCTTTATGTCCAAGTTCGAAGTGCCAGGCTCTAGGGGCTGGGTGAAAGCCCCTCAACCTTGGGGTCCAACTCTGCCTCCTGGGATTCTGTTGTGCTGCCTACCACTGTCCGTGAGTGAACAATCCACCATTCAGCCTGCAGATCTTGGATTTGTCATTCGTTGGAGTCAGCAGCTGGTATACTGCCTGCCATCTCTGAGCTCCTCAGCCCCTGTGGCTACAAGAATTGGGAAAAGCCTCCAGTTTGACATGGCAAAGCCTCCAGCTTGATGTGGAAAAGCCTCCAGCTTGACGTTTGATCCAAGAACTTTGGACTTGCCAGCTTCTATGTGTGAGCCATTTTCCTAAGATAAATCTCTCTCTCTCTCTCTCTCTCTCTCTCTCTCTCTCTCTATATATATATATATATAATCCATATTGGTTTTGTTTCTCTAGAGAACCCAGTCTAACACAGAGGGCTAGAGCATTCTACTTGACACATGGGGAATATTTAATGAATGTTCCACATCCTCCAGTGATTCCTCCTACAGTCTTCAGGGTAAAGTTCCAACATTTGAGCTTGGTCCTTGAACTCCTGCATAACCTGGTCCACCCCTGCTTCTCCTGCCTCGATGTGTACCACCTCACTCCCCTTGCTACTTACCTACTCTCCAGCCATACCATGTTATTGGGATTTCTTTAGAGGACCATGTTTCTACCTCTCCATGTCTTGCAATGAATCCCCCCACTTATCCACTAGGACAGCCCAAACTTAGAGAGTCCCTCCTCGACACACATACACACAGAGAGAAGCATTCATTCCTGATGCAGCTTAGGTCCCCTGCTTCTGTGCCCACACAGCCCCTGCCATGGTAGTTATGATACTTCCAGTTTATTTCTCTATCTCCCCTGCAATTTGAACTCCCTCAGGAGTTCTTTAAAGCCAGGGGTTGCATCTCATTCATTGTGGTATCTTCAAAAGAGCACAGTGCCTGTATGTAATAGGTGTGATAACTGACCTCCAAGATGGCCCCCAATGATCACAGCCTCCTGGTGCTCTTGCCCTTGTGGGCTGGACTTAGTGATTCACTCATAATCAAAAGTGATTTTGTGTGACTCTCAGAGTAGGTCATTGTTATGGGTTGAATTGTGTCCCCCAAAAATATGTGCAGAACACACACCCCTCCCAGAGGCAGGAAAAGGGAGGGAGCACTGGGAGCCACAAAGCAGCAGGATCCAGGTAGGAATTAGGTAATGGAAGGGCACACAGGTTTTCAACAGTTAAGGGAGATAAACTTCTCAGTCAGTTTGTCATTCTGTGGGGCCTGCACATTGCTGTGAGGCTTGAGGCTGTGCCACCAGTGTTTCAATACCAGCAGGGTTGCACATGGTGCACAGATTTCAATGAAGCTTACAGACCAATACAGACTGAGAAGAAGGAAGAGGCCATCCACTTCTCAAGGACTGGCCAGGGAAAACCTTATGAATAGCAGAGAAACACTGTCTGATACTTAACTGGGAAACTTTATGAGTGGTCTGGAAACATTGTCTGACACAGTACAGGAAGTCAACTCCCTTGGGTCGGAAGGCACTCAAAACACTACTGGGAAAGAGTGGCCTCATCGGGGTAGAACCAACCTTAATGATACAGATAAAGTAAAGCTTTGGGACCTCCATTTGCTGACATGGCAAGACTCAAATTGAGGAGAAACAGCTGCAAACATCCATTAATAATCAGAATGTGGAATGTATAAAGTATGAATCTAGGAAAATTGGAAGTTGTCAAAAATGAAATGGAATGCTTAAAGATTGATATCCTAGGCATTAGTGAACTGAAATGGACTGGTTTTGGCCATTATGAATCCAACAACCATATGATCTACTATGCCAAGAATAACAATTTGAAGAGGAATGACCTGGCATTCATCATCACAAAAGATGTTTCATGATCTGTCCTGAAGTACAATGCTGTCAGTGATAGGATAATATCCATACACCTACAAGGAAGACCAGTTAATATGACTATTATTCAAATTTACATACCAACACCAAAGCCAAAGAGGAAAAAATTGAAGATTTTTATCAACTTGGGCAGTCTGAAATTGACTGAATGTTCAATCAAGATGTGTTAATTTTCACTGGTGACTAGAATGCAAAAGTTGGAAACAAAGAAGAATCACTGGTAGTTGGAAAATTTGGCCATAGTGACAGAAATAACGCTGAAGATTGCATGATAGAGTTTTGCAAGACTAATGACTTATTAATTGCAAAAATACTTTTTTCAACAACACAAATGGTGGCTATACAAATGGATTTCACCAGATGGAGTACACAGGAATCAGATTGATTATATATGTGGCAAGAGGTGATGGAGAAGCTCAATATCTTCAACCAAAATGAGGCCAGGAGCTGATTGTGAAACAGACCATCAACTGCTCAAATGAAAGCTCAACTTGAAGTTGAAGACAATTAAAACAAGTCCTTGAGAGCCAAAATGTGACCTTGAATATATCCCTCCTGAATTTAGAGACCATCTAAAGAACAGATTTGATGCATTGAACACTAATGACCAAAAACCAGATGAATAGTGGAATGACATCAAGAGCATCATCCATGAAGAAAGCAAGAAGTCATTAAAAATACAGGAAAAAAAGAAAAGACCAAAATGGATGTCATAAGAGACTCTGAAACTTGCCCATGAGTGAATAGAAGAGATGGCAAGAGAAAAGAGCTGAACAAAAGATTTCAAACACCAGCTCGAGCAGACAAAGACAATTACTATAATGAAATGTGCAAAGACCTGGACTTAGAAAACCAAAAGGGAAGAACATGCTTGGCATTTCTCAAGCTGAAAGAACGGAGGAAAAAATTTAAGCCTCAACTTGCAATATTGAAAGATTCTATGGGCAAAATTTTGAATGATGCAGGCAGCATCAAAAGAAGATGGAAGGAATACACAGAGTCACTGTACCAAAAAGAACTGGTCAATCTTCATCCATTTCAGGAGGTGGCATATGTTCAAAAACCAATGGTACTGAAGGAAGAAGTCAAAGTTGCACTGAAAGAATTGGCAAAGAACAAGGCTTACTTGTGTTTTATTGACTATGCAAAAGCATTTGATTGTGGGGATCATAACAAATTGTGGATAACATTGAGAAGAATGGGAATTCCAGAACACTTAATTGTACTCATGAGGAACCTGTACATAGACCAAGAGGCTGTCATTTGAACAGAAAAAGGGAACACTGCATGATTTAAAATCAAGAAAGGAGTGCATCAGGGTTGTATCCTTGCACCATACTTATTCAAACTATATGCTGAGCAAATAATCTGAGAAGTTGGACTATATGGAAGAAGAACATGGCATCAGGATTGGAGGAAGAATCATTAACAACCTGAGATATGCTGACAACACAACTTTACTTGCTGAAACTGAGGATGACTTGAAGCACTCATTGATGAAGATTGAAGAATGCAGTCTGTAGTATGGATTGTTGTTGTTATGTGCCATCGAGTTGGACCTGACTCATAGGGACTCCTCCTTGGATTTCTGAGGTGGTACCACTATGAAAGTAGATTGCCCAACTTCCTTCTGAGGACTGGCTGGTGGGTTTGAACCACCAGCCTTCTGGTTATAAGTCAAGTGCCTTAGACACTACACTACCAGAGCTCCTACAGTATGGATTACATTTCAGTACAAAGAAAACAAAAATCCTCACAACTGGACTTATAAGCAGCATCACGATAAATTGAGAAAAGATTGAAGCTGTCAAAGACTTCACGTTGGTTCTACAATTGACTCCAATGGAAGCAGTAGTCAGGACATCAGCTGGCATACAGTACCGGACAAATTGGATGCAAAGGACCTCTTTCAAGTGCTGAAGAGCAAAGATGTCTCCTTGAGGACTAAGGTGCGCCTGACATAAGCCATGGTATTTTCAATCACCTCATATGCATGTGAGAGCTGGACAATGAATAAGGAAGACTGAAGAAGAATTGATGCTTTTGAGTTGTGGTGTTGGTGAGGAATGCTGAAAGTACCATGGACTGCTAAAAGAACTAACAAATTTGTTTGGAAGAAGTGCAGCCGGAATGCTCCTTGGAAGTGAGAATGGCCAGACTTTGTCACACCTACTTTGGTCATGTTGTCAGAAGGGACCATTCCCTGGAGAAAGATGTCATGCTTGGTAAGGTGGAGGGTTGACGAAAGAGGGAAAGCCCTCAACAAAATGGATTGACACAGTTGAAGCGGTGATGGGGTCAATTATAGCAAGGATCATGGAGTTGGTGCAGGACTGGGTAATGTTTTGTTCTGCTGTGCATAGGGTCGCTACGAGTAGGAGGCAACTCAACAGCATCTAACAACAACAAAAAAATATGTGCTGGAATCTTAACTTCTATATCTGTGAATAGGAGCTCTGGCTACGGCATTTGGCTGCTAACCAGAAGGCTAGTGGTTCAAACTCACCAACCACTCTTCAGAAGGCAGGTTTGGCAATCTACTTCCATAGGGATACTGCCTCAGAAACCCGAGGAGGGGTCACTATGTGTCAGATCCGACTCCATGGCAGTGGTTGCGTTGTGTTTTTGCGTTATATCTGTGAATGTAATACTGTTTGATAATAGGGTTTTCTTTGTTATGTTCATGAGGCCATATTAAAGCAAGTTGTAAATTAAACAAGTTATGTAAGAGATTAGACATAGATTCACACATACAGAGAGAGAGAGAGAGAGGAAGGCAGACACCATGTGAGGTCATCTACAAGCCAAGAAATTAAGGAATGCCCAGAACTACTTACAAGGAAGGAATCCACTCAGCTGAGACCCTGACTTGGACTTTTAAGCTCTAGAACTATGAGAAAACAAAAATCTGTTCTTTGAAGCCACCTGCTTGTGGTATTTCTGTTACAGCAATGTTAGGAAACTAAGAAAGTCATAAAAGGCAGTGTGACAGCACTATCTTGTTCTCTTCAATAACTTGCTGTGAGCAAACTCAACCATCATATCATGAGCAATCCTATGGAAAGGCAACTTGTAGGAGACTGAAGCCTCCAGCCAACAACCACATAAGTAAGGTTAGAAGAGGATCCTCTGGCCCCAGTCAAGCCTCAGAAGGTTGCAGCTATGCTTACACCTTGATGGCAGCCTTATGAGAGACCTTGAGTCAGAACCATTCACCTAAGACATTCCCAGATTCCTGACCCACAGAAACTGTAAGATAATAAATGTTTAGTGTTTTAAGCTGCTAAGTATTGGAGTAAGTTGTTGCATCGCAATAGATAATTAATACAGAGTTTGGTACCTAGAAGTGAGGTTCAGCTGTGACAAAAACCTAGGCAGCAGGCAGAAGCTGCAAAGATGTAAGGATTTTGCAGAGAGTTAGTGAAAGCTAAAAGTGCATTGTTGTTATGTGCCGTGGAGTCAGCCCCGACTCAAAACCACCCCTCCTTGGGTTTCTGAGGCAGTATCACTGTGGAAGTAGATTGCCCAACCTTCGTTCCGAGAAGTGGCTGGTGGGTTTGACCTGCCAGCCTTCTGCTTTAGGCACTATGCTACCAGAGCTCTGATCTTTGAAGAGGCTGCTGGTGAAGGTTTAAAGGAAAGGTAGAAAATCCTTTTTGTAAAGTGGAGGAAAGGAGATCCTTGTTATGCAGTGGCAGAAAAGTTAGGAACACTAACACCTACAGTAATAATGGAAAGTACAAGATGGAACTAATGAACTAGGTGATCTAAGTAAGGAGATTTCCAGCCAGAGTGTACAAGATGCAACCTGGTATCTTTTTACTTACAGTAGTAAAATAGGAGAGGAAAGCAGTAAGTTAAAAAAAGAGTTATTAAACAAAAATATATATACCAAGACTTTCTGTTTTAATATTCCCAGCTTTGCCAGATGGCAAGCATTGCTAAAATTAAGAAATGGGCACTGAGCAATGATTAAATCAGGGCATTCTCAGGAAAGCATAGCCTAAAGGTGAAGCCAAGGACATAACTGCAAAGTTTTTTTTATTAAGTCTTTATATCCTACGAAATGAATCTTTGGCTATGACCCAAGAACCTGAAAGATGAAGTTTTTCAGTACAGAGTACAGATGGGAGACTCTAGCCCTACCCCCTTCCAACAGCATTAATGCTATAACTCATATTGATAAAGCACCATATTTTAGAAATATTTTTACCTGCTTTTTCCAAATTTGATTATCACAATCACCCTGGGAATTAACAGGGCAGGTATGAATAAACATTAACCCAGACAGGGGCGTGACTGGCCCAAGATCCCACAAACAAGTCCTGAAAGGATCTGACTTCCAGTCAAATGTTCTTTCTAGATCACAAGCTACCTCACTTATTAAATAGATACAAGAGATTGCTTTTATTTTTCTAGAGTTAAGAATAAGAGAAAAACCCCAAAGACACTTATATGCAGATATCTTAATATTTCATGTTTAAATCATGTAATTATTTTGGTTTGAAATCTGTAATATTTATGTCACTTAGATGTCAGATGATTCCTTATCTCCCACATCTTGGTCCACATGGGCTGTCACTGTTCTTACATTGTTTAAACTCTGATAAAAAAAGAAAAAAAACATGAACTTGGATTTCTCAAGGACAAATCTACTCACATAAGCACTAGGGAGCAATGTACAGTTTATGGAAGATTTTGTATAAAAGGCAGAACACACAGCAGCAAGCAATTTAAAAATTCCAATTAAATCTTTCTTTCTTTCCAAGTTCCCCTTGGAACAGAAAGAGGGAGGAAGAGGTAGGTGAATAGCTAGATGAAGAAGTTGGCTATATGTGGTGACAGGTACACAGGGTTGTTTTATTCACCTAGTGCTGTTGTAACAAAAATGCCTCAAGTGGCTGGCATTAAAGAATAGAAATTCATTTCCTACAGTTCAGCATGCTCCAAGTGAGAATCCAGGAGGAAGATTGTGTTAGTTCCAGAAGTTCCTTGCTGTTCTTTAGGGTTCCTTGGCATCTGTCATTCCCCATATGTGTCTCTGTGTCTAATGTGCTCTTGTTATAACTCAGAAGTGATTAGGTTAGGATCCACCCTATTCTGTGATGGCTTCATTAAAATAACAAAAGAAAACCCTATTTCCAAACAGGGTCATATTTACAGATATCAAGGCCAAGATTTCCACACATTTTAGGGGAACACAAAAAAATGCATAATTTTTTCCAGTTGCTGTCAAGTCAATTCTGGAGACTCCACGTGTGTCAGAGTAGAACTGTGGTCCATAGGGTTCTCAGTGGCTGGTTTTTTGGAAGGAGATCACCAGGCCTTTTCTCCAAGTCATCTTTGAGGGGACTCGAACCTCCAAGCTTTCAGTTAGCAGTAGAGTCTGTTAACCATTTGGGACTCCTCAATCCGGCAGAGGGGATAATTATACTATTCTGTCTACTTTTGGCATGTTTCAAATTTTTGTGATAAAAAGTCAGCATAGTACTTCCCTCCACACCGACAACTTTGTTGTGAAGGCTTTGGGGGTTTCTTTTTTGCTTTCCTCTCTCCTTCTCACCATCCCTAAAAGAACTTGAATTTCTCCCTCTGTCAGGCATTCAGTTCTTCCCTCCTCCCCCGCCCCCCAGACTGGTCTACCAAACTAATCACTGAATTCAGCAAAACAAAGGACTCCCCAAGTAACAGGGCTCACCCTCCTTGGAAGGCAGTTTAGTGACCATCTTTTGTTACTTGAGCATACTTTGGAGACTTAATCCCCAGCCAAAGTGGTTTATCAAAGTAATTCTCCCAAACACACATAGTGCTTTCCTCAAGAAGAATACTGGTGAATAAAATTTTCTCCATCTTGTTACACTTATTATTCTGAATTCCTTTGCGTTTTGTTCCAAAGAACCCAGTCATTGAAACCTGATTTTGAGAACCAAAGCTTGTATTCAACAACTTTTGAAAAGAGTGGTTAATTCTATTTGAGTTTCTCTCCATAGCCCCATTCAAAACAGGTTGTGTGTATCTAAGAATAAATGGAGTCACCATACAAGAGGTTTATTATCAGATGCTAAGCTTCGGGAAGCAACTCCTACTACTTAGTGCTGAAAGGAAAGGGAGAAAAAGAAGGAATACAGGCTGCAGTGAATGGAAGGAGGCAGTTAAAGAGGAAGAGGGGAATTAATAAAAAGAAGGAAAAGGGGACATAGTGGGAAAGCTTTGAAAAGCTACTGTTATCTATCACACAGTTCCCCTTGCTCTGCCTGTTCAAATAATAATTGTTTTAAAAAATGTCCATACAAACAGAGAGTCAACTTTTTTTTTGTTGTTCTTTCCTCATAAAAAGCCTTTGCCCTTCATTTAGCCCATGTTTTGATTTCTCCTAGTTTTGTAGGGTTTTGTAATATTTTCATTGTCTCTAATAGTTAAAAGGAAAAACTCAGTCCCAAGGACCCTGAAGATATGCACAGTGACCTCTGACTCCTATTCTGCCTGCCCAGGGTAAGCATTTGATGTTTAAATCTGTCCTGAGCCTTTTTTTTTTTTTTTTGAACTTCTTGTTTTTTGTGAAACTCACCAGTTTTCTTGCTGCTGCACCTGCTGAGCAAAAAAGCCCGAGAAACAGAGAGACTGGTCTCACTGAAGGGGACCAGAGGTCAGATTATGTCAACAATTCCCTGCCTTGAAAGGAGCTGGCCTGGCGGGTCCCATGTTGTCAAATGACAATTGTAACTCCTTGCATTTCAAGAGTCACGCACAAATGGTTCCATCTGAAGCCCTCTGGGTAATGATAGCCTTTTGAGGTTATGATATCTCTGGATAGAATTCAATAAGAGAAATTCACTTTCAATTGAGCTCTTGGAGCACAGCCAGGCGAGCTTAACAATACAATATGCTTCCAAAGAAAATTGGACTTATCCTTTTTTTTCCTCTCTCTCTTTCCTTTTTCTGCTTCTAACCTTGTTCACACGTCACCTCTTCCCACTTCTACTCTCTCCTTCTACCAGGGGACAACGGAGCTTTTAAAAATAAATCCAGCCCTTAAATAGGAGCAGTTTGTACAGAGTGATACAAGCTCCCACATGCACAGTCTAGAATTCACCCTTTCCTCAGCTGACCTCTACAGCTTTTACCGGGAAAACAGCAGACGGCCCTGCAAAGAGAAGACCAGGGATTATCACAACCACCAGTTTTCCATTACTTGCTCTAATAAAGAGTTTGGATTTTTTTTTCCCTTTCCTCTCTTTCTATTTCTTTCCTCTTAAACTGAGAGGAGGCAAAATGTACAAAGCCTACCCAAACACCATGGCCTAACTATTGGCTTTTGTTTCTCTCTTGCTCTCTTTCTCTCTTAACTCCTGCTATTTTTGCTTGGTTTATTCTTCATTTTGCCAAGATTTTCTTCTGAATAATTATGATTTCTTGGCCTGGAAAAGGTTGTAATTCTCTTTGTCTTTTGCATTTGATCATCCAAGTGGATTAATGTGGGTGTTAAATGGGTGGAAGAAGTCGTTTTCTTTGTCAAATTCTCTTAATCATCCTCTTGATTTCACACTCCCATTCTCCCACCCACACAAATCCCTCCACCCTACTGAAATGTGTGTGTGTGTGTGTGTGTGTGTGAATTTGGAGAACATTCCATGTGAGAGCTCTGGGATAAGTGGATGTGTAAAGGAGAAACCACACAAATGTACTTTGTATCCACCAGCTATGAATATGGACAGGGAACTGATATCTGTGTGTGCTTTCATTTTAATTTATCTACAACTGCTGCATAAACTGTTTTCCTGAAAATCTTGCTGATTCTAATGTCATCAGCTTAAGGGACTAATTTTGGATTTTGTTTTTATTTCTCTCAAAGCATTAAAAAGAAAAAAAAAATTGCCATTGAGTCAACTCTTACTAATGGCGACCGATGTGTGTCACAGTAGAAATGTGCTCCGTTGGGATTTCAATGGCTGATTTTTGGAAATAGATCACCAGGCCTTTCTCCCAAGGTGACTTTGGGTGGACTCAAAGTGCCAGACCTTCAGTTAGCAGCCAAGCACATTACCAATTTTGTTATGAAGCCATACCACGTATGAATCAGTATTAAGATTTGGACTTACAGCCATTATGAATGGATGCAATAAGAAAGTGTTCTTCTGATTAAAAGACATTTTAAAGGGTTTGACCCATCCTTCAGTAGGAAGTGCCCTGAAGACTACAATGTCTAGATGACAAACAGTCTAGCAAAGAAATTCAAAACATTTAATCAACCAGTATCAAGATAGTTAACAGAACTCAGGGTTGGTTGGTGTCTGGAAGTTGTTGTCCTTGAAAGTAAGTGCATGTGATGTCTCTCCTTTCATGTATCCCCTTTTAACCCAAACAGTTCCATGATGTTCCTAAACTCAGGGAGTCTTTATCCTCATCCCTCAAAGATTCCTAACCTACTAATAGTGAAAACTTCTAGGGAGATATATTAACTGGCAGAGGGTCAGGAACAACAGCCTTCCTATACCAACCCCGTCCATGAAACTACAAAAACTCTATAGCATTCCAGTCACAGATGGAGGAGTCACTGTGCATCCATAGAGAAAGTTAGTGCACATTATTACCTGCATTTAACATTATGATCATCCAGTCATTAAGACAACTGGTTATTATGATAGACTGTCTGCCTAGTCAAAAATGGAAAATACATTTTACCTTAAGTATCAATGGCTATCTCAAAAACTATACTGAAAAGGAGCCTGAGGTTACATCCAAACTCAGCAGAGAAGAATGCTGATCTTCATTAGCTATGACCACCACGGGTGAGAGTAATAAGATCCATGCTGCCTATGAGTTATTCCTAGCAAGGTGATTGCAAGGGCTAGGACAGAAGACTTCCCAACAGTATTTCAAATTCTGCTGAGCAAAAAAACCCCCACATATTTCCAGAACACCAAGGGTTTCAACCACTTAAAATTTTGTGTTTCTCTATAATAACCACCATTTATTGAGCATCTACAATGTGCTGCCACCATTCTGTTATCATTATTTCAACTATTTCACTCACTCTCTATAGCAACAGTGCAAGGTAGATAGTATCTCCATTTTGCTGCTAACAAAATATAGCTCCAGAAAGCTTAAATAACTTGTCCAAGGTCTCACAGGCAATGAATGGTGGAGTCAAGCCATGAATGGAGGTCTGTAGTGAAGTCCAAAGACAAGCATGCTGCTATAAATCCTCTTGTCTTCTTTTGGATTAGAAGACATGGAGGAGGAGTTGGAGAGCGGGAATCCTTGGCAGTCTGCTGCCAAGCCTTATAGCAAAGACTTCGAACTGCTCATCATTCTTTTTGGCTCCTGACAGCTCCAGCTAATTGTCTGCCATTAGGCAGTTGAGATTTTTAATTACTGTTATATTCAGCTGAGCTGAAATTTCAGTTAATTATAATTGAAATTGAGGGCTAAAAGCAAATTTAAAAGGTCACTCAGCAGTTTTCTTTGGGCATATGTATGTCTATTTTTTCTTAAATGTTATATAAGTAATACATGTACATGATTTAAAAATCATATACTTTAAAAGGACTTAAAATAAAAATCTACAATCCCCTGCCTCACCCAGTCCTGTTTCCCACAGACAAGCACTTTTAATCATTTCTATTTTTAGCCCTCCTGGTGGTTAATTCCAATCTCTATAGAATAGGTATATACCTCAGTTTCTAAATTTATTACCTTTTTGTCACTATCTAAGGGGCCCTGGTGGTATAGTGATTAAGCTCTGGGCTGCTAATCGAAAGGTCAGTGGTTTGAATCCCCCAGACACTCTGTGGGAAAAAGATGTGGCAGTTTGCTTCTGTAAAGATTACAGCCTAAGAAACCCTGTGAGGCAGTTCTACTCTATTGCATTGGGTCACTATGAGTTGAAATTGACTCAACAACACTTACTAAAGATAATAGTCACTATCTATTGACTTCTTGCTATGATGGATAAAAATTTAACTCACCTATACCACCTCCTCCTAGCTTCCCTTCTTCCTCCTCCTTCCAATTTAGTTACATCTCCATTTTCAGTTCTTCTACTCAACCTCTATAACTTCAAGTGGCATACTAAAACTCAATTTATTGTTTCATCAAGTACTCATAACTATTGTCTTCTGCCTGTCTTCCACTTCCCAACCTCTCTCAGTTGTACCTATAAAGTTTACATTACCAAGAGTAATAATGTTTATATTGTGCTTGTAACCATAGTTAAGTCCTCCATGATTTATATGAGTGAATTCTAAAATCTGAAGGCT
>NW_006921652.1:5440096-5442568 GCF_000298275.1 Orycteropus afer afer
AGTATCACTACAGAAGTAGATTGCCCAACCTTCCTTCTGAGGAGTGGCTGGTGGGTTTGAACCACTAGCCTTCTGGTTAGCAGTCAAATGCCTTAGGCACTATGCTATCAGAGCTCCCAATATTATACTAGCCTCACATTTTTCAAAGTTCTAAGTATGCATTTTAATCTACAGAATCCCTTGTCCCCCACCCACCAAGAGCTATTTCACTGAATCCCCTGTCTTCTTTCTCCAATCATCTGGACTATTTTCTCCCTAAGCCTGAGGCCCAGGTGTCAAGCTCTTCATTTTGCTGCTCTTCTAAGTTACAGGCATTGTTTCCCATGGCTTCCTCTTACTTAGTTCACTCGCTTGATTTTTTATTTTCTGAAATGTATTCTCATTAGCTTCCTAAAAAAGACTGCATGGTCATAAACTTTCTGAATCCTTGAAAAAAAATGTTTGTATTCTGATTACAAGTTTCAATCATAGCTTGGCTGGGTATAGAATTTTAAGATCAAAAATCATATTCACTCAGAAGTTTGAAGGCATGTTCCATGTCCTCTAGCAACCTGCCTCTGATAAGAGATTTGATGATAGACTGACTTTTGTTCCTTTGTAAATTGCCTGATTTTCCTCTCATGAAACTTTTAAGATCTCCCTTTTATACACAACAGAAATTTTATGATTATCTGTGTTGGTATGGACCTTTACTTCATTTATTTTGTTTAATACTTGGTAAAGTGTTTTAATCTGTAGACCTGTAGTTCTCCTTAGTTCTGGAGAATTTTCTAATTTTATTATGTGATAATTTTCTCTATCTTGTTTTCCTTGACCAATTCAGGAACTTCTATTAGAGCCAACCTATTTGTCAGAGATTCCACTCCTGGATTGATCCTATTATCTTTTCTTTCAAATCCTTCACTTCTTCCTTCACTTCTTCCTGCCTTCCTTTCTTTCCTCATTTCTCTGTTTTTACTCTAAACTGTTGGAGATTTACTTGATTTTTTCTTTTAATCCAAACAAAAATTAATTTTGTTAGCAACTATGTTTCTCAATATCTTTCTTATTTTATCCCTATTTTCATTTTTATAGCATTCTTTTCTATTTTATAGATGCAATATATTCACAAATACTTTCAGGAATATATATATATATATATAGAGAGAGAGAGAGAGAGAGAGAGAGAGAGAGAGAGAGAGAAATGGCAAAGACCTGGAGTTAGAAAACCCAAAGGGAAGAACATGCTTGGCATTTCTCAAGCTGAAAGAACTGAAGAAAAATTCAAGCCTTGAATTGCAATATTAAAAGATTCTATGGGCAAACTATTTAACAATGTAGGAAGCATCAAAAGAAAATGGAAGGAATACACTGTACCAAAAAGCATTGGTCAACATTCAATAATTTCAAGAGGTAGGATATGATCAAGAACCAGTGGTATTGAAGGAAAAAATCCAAGCTGCACAGAAGGAATTGATGAAAAACAAAGCTCCAGGAATTGATCAAATGCCCATTGAGTTGTTTCAACAAACAGATGCAGATCTGGATGCACTTACTCATCTATGTCAGAAAATTTGGAAGACAGCAACCTGGTCAATTGACTGGAAAAGGTCCATATTTGTGTCCATTCCAAAGAAAGGTGGTCCCACCAAATGTGGAAATTATCAAACAATATCATTAATGTCACACACAAGTAAAATTTTGCTGAAGATAATTCAAAAATGGTTGCAGCTGTATATTGACAGTGAATCTCCAGAAATTTAAGCTAGATTCAAAGAGGAGATGGAATGAGGGATATCATTGCTGATGTTAGATAGATTTTAGTTGAAAGTAAAGAATACCAGGAAGATGTTTACCTGTGTTTTATTGACTATGCAAAGGGATTTGAATGTGTGGATCATAACAAATTATGGATAATATTGTGAAGAATGGGAATTCTAGAACACTTGATTGTGCTCATTAGGAACCTGTACATAGACCAAGAGGCTGTTGTTTGAACAGCATAGTTTAAAATCAGGAAGAGCGTGTGTCAGGGTTTTATCCTTTCACCATACTTACTCAATCTGTACGCTGAGCAAATAATCCAAGAAGCTGAACTATATAAACAAGAACACAGCATCAGGACTGGAGGAAGACTCATTAACAATCTGCAATATGCAGATGACACAACCTTGCTTGCTGAAATTGAAGAGGACTTGAAGCATTTACTGATGAAGATCAAAGACTATAGTCTTCAGTATGGATTATATTTTAAAATTAAAAAAAAAATCCTTACAACTGAACCAATAAGCAACATCATGATAAATAGAGAAAAGATTGAAGTTGTGAAAGATTTCATTTTATTGGATCCAAAATCAACACTCATGGAAGCAGCAGTCAAGAAATCAGATGTCGACAAGAGGCGGGGCAAGATGGCGGACTAGGCAGAAGGATTGCACAGACCCTCTTCAACAAAGAAAAGGGAAACCAATTAACACAGACACAGAAGATAAT
>NW_006921652.1:5442668-5460172 GCF_000298275.1 Orycteropus afer afer
TCATGGAAGCAGCAGTCAAGAAATCAGATGTCTAATTACACTGGGCAAATCTGCTGCAAAAGACCTCTTTAGATTGTTGAAGAGCAAAGATGTCACTTTGAAGACTAAGGTGTGTGTACCTAACCCAAGTCATAAGGAGTCCTGGTGGCATGGTGCCTAAGGCATTTGACTGCTAACCAGAAGGTTGGTGGTTCAAACCCACCAGCCACTCCTCAGAAGGAAGTTTGGGCAATCTACTTCCATAGTGATAGCACCTCAGAGACCCAAGGAAGGGTCTCTATGAGTTGGATACGACTCGCTGGCAAACACAGCAGCAGCAGCAGCACCTCTAGGGAAGTAGATTACCCAACCTTCCTTCTGAGGAGTGGCTGGTGAGTTTGAACTGCCAGCCTTCTGGTAAGCAGTCAAATGCCTAAAGCACTACACCACCAGAGCTCCCAGTCATTATATCAGGGATTCCCTAAATTTCAGAATGAGAACTACTCTGATGTAGTAACTTCCACATTAGCTCTAATACTTAACCCCAAAAGAGTATGTTCAATTACTTCAGAGAAGATTTAGCTTGAAAACAAGGGATGTTTGGGGTCCCACAGGGAGTTCAAGGGAACAGAGTCAACTGCTCCATGGATCTTCAAATTGTCTTCTGTTTTCAGTCCCATTTTCTACTCCTATTTTGACACACTTGCTGCCTGTAAGGACAGAGTGTCCCTATCATTGTGTTAGGCAATGGGTATTCTTTTTCTAAAGCCCCAAATGTATATTTTTACTCTACAGCTTTCTTATTGCTGCTGTATTAACTATTATTTCTCTATATATTTTCTGGCTTCCTGAAAGATATCAAACATTAGAATACTGCTACCCACATATATATTTGTTGTGGTGTTTGTTATGAGCCGTCGAGTCAGACCCGACTCATAACAACCCCTCCTTGGGTTTCCGAGGCAGTATCACTACAGAAGTAGATTGCCCAACCCTCCTTCTGAGGAGTGGCTGGTGGGTTTGAACCGCCAGCATTCTGGTTAGTAGTCACGTGCCTTAAGCACTATTCTACCAGAGCTCCTCATATATACTTAGTTCTTTTCATTTTTGTTACTTTATACTTTTTAAAGCATTTTCTTACTATAATTTTAATGCTATCTGATAGAAAGAATGTGTGTGTGTGTGTGTGTGTGTGTATACTTCTGTCATCTTAACCCTGAAGTCCATACAATGGTTTTCAAGCAGTGCTCCACAAAGCCATGGGGCTACTAAGTTGTGGGGAGAAGCCAGTGGAAGTAGTAAAGAAGAAAAAACAAAATAAGAACTGAGTAAGTGGGAAATCCCCACTTCAACTAGAGAGTTGTTCTGCTTTTATTTTTTCTGCTTCTTCAGATTTCATTCAAGGATATTAGGCCTTCCCACAATCAAAGAATTATTTGGGTTGATCTATAATCAAGTAGTAAATTAAATGGCCTAGAATTTGAGCTTTAAAGGGTCCACTAGTAAAGTTAGAAAAGGGTACCTGGAAAAGGTAGTAACTCATGGGAGCTCTGAGGCTGAAAGCAATGTTAGAGCCACACATCCTACAGGGTCTTTTAAGCTGTCCTAACAAGTCTGGGCTTTATATTAAATGTGAAAGAGCAATGAGATGATTTAAAGCAAGGAAGTGAGAGAATGAGATGTGTGTTTTTGAAAGGTCACCTTGACTTAGATGCAGAGAGGTAATCATCAGCATGTGGCAAGGATGTAACACATTTTCTCACTTGATTTTTACTCCAACCCTTCAGAGGCAGATCAAACAGAATTCTTGCTATTACTAATTCACAGATGAGGAAACTGAGGTTCAGAGAAATGATGTATTTGTTTGAAGTTACATCACTACTGTGTCAGAGCCAGGCCTGATATTGCCTCACAGGGGGGTTTGGCTGAGACTGAGCAGTCAGTGTCACAGCTCAACCTGGCCCACTGACCACGCAACCCCCTCCCTAGCCCACTTCCCACTCTCAAGGGCAGCTCCTACCACCAGTCTTCCAACACTTTAGAAACTTTCACCCCAGATATTCTACAGATTCAGAGAAATTGAACACAGAGGGAAAATGATTACATTTATTGATCTAGTATGAACCCCCCCCCCAGGTCCCTGGTGGCACAAACTGCTTGCACTAGACTAATACATGAAGGGTTAGCAGTTCAAACCCACTCAGTGGTGTTGCAGAAGAAAGGCCTGAAATCTGCTTCCATAAAACATTACAGCCAAGAATATCCTATGGAGCAAATTCTACTCTTCAACAAGTGGGGTTGCCATGAGTCAGAATTGACATGACAGCCATAGGATTGATTACTAGTTCAGTAGGTATCCTTCCTTCTCTTCCAGAATACTTCATTCCAACCAGGCGAAAACAACAGGAAATGAAATAATTAATGACATTAAAATCAATGACAAAAAAAAAATTGAAAACCTAACAATGATTTCTAAGAAAACAGTAAAAACTTAAAAACTGACCCTAGTGTAGTCCCTGTTGATCTATGTACAAGTTTTGCAAGTGCATAGTTAAGTGTTCCAGAATTCCCATTCTTTGCAATTTAAAAAAAAAAAAAAGCAACCACCAAACTCACTGCTGTCGAATTAATTGGATTCAACTCACAGCGACCCCTCCTTGGGTTTCTGAGGCAATATCACTATGGGAGTAGATTGACCAACCTTCCTTCTGAGGAGTGGCTGGTATTATACATAATTTACTATACTGTGGTAGTGTAGTGCCTAAGGCACTTGACTGCTAATCAGAAGGCTGGTGGTTCAAACCCTCCAGCCACTCCTCGGAAGGAAGGTTGAGCAATCTACTTCCAAAGTGATACTGCCTTGGAAACACAAGAAGGGGTCGCTATGAGTCAGGTCTGACTCAATGGCACATAAAAACACAACATGCATTCAAATGCCTTTGCATAGTAAATAAAACACAGGTAAACATCTTTTTGGTATTCTCTACTTTCAGCCAATATCATTAGCAATGATAACACTTGTGCCATGTCCTCTTTTAAATCTTGGGTGAATTTCTGGCAGTTCCCTGTCCACATTTGGCAACCATTTTGTAATTATCTTCAGCAAAATTTTACTTGTGTTATTATTATTATTAATGATATTGTTTGATGATTTTCATTCTGTTGGATCACCTTTCTTTAGAATAGACACAAACATGGCTCTATCCCAGTCAATTGGCCAGGTAGCTGTCTTCCAAATTTCTTGGCATAGATGAATGAGTGATTCCACCATTATATGCATTTACTGAAACATCTCAATTGGTATTCTGTCAATTCCTGGAAGCTTGTTTTTCGCCAATGCCTTCATGCAGCTTGAACTTCTTTCTTCAATACCACCAGTGCTTGATGGTATACTACCTCCTGAAGTGATTGCGCTTTGACTAATTCTTTTTGTTACAGTGATTCTGTGTATTCCTTCCATCTTCTTTGATGCTTCCTGCATTGTTCAATATTTTGCCCATAGAATTCTTCAATATTGCAACTCAAGGCTTGAATTTTTCTCCAGTTCTTTCAGCTTCAAATATGTCAAGTGTGTTCTTCCCTTTTGGTTTTCTAATTCCAGGTCTTTGCACATTTCATTATAACACTTGATTTTGTCTTCTCATGCTGCTCTTTGAAATCTTCCATTCAGCTCTTTTACATCATCACTTCTTCATACACAATAGCTATTCTACATTCAATAACAAGTTTCAGAGTTTCTTCTCACATTCATCTTGATATTTTCTTTTCTTCCTGTCTTTTTTATAACCTTTGTCTTCTATATGTATAATGTTCTTGATATCATTCCACAACTTATCTGGTCTTCAGAACCTGTACATAAACCAAAAGGCAGTGGTTCAAACAGAACAAGGGCACACCATGTGGTATAAAATCAGCAAAGGTTTACATCAGGGTTGTATTTTTCATCATGCCTATTCAATCTGTATACTGAGCAAATAATCCAAGAGGCTGAATCATATGAAGAACACAGCATCAGGAATGGAGGAAGACTCATAAACAACCTGCCATATGCAGATATCACAACATCGCTTGTTGAAAGCAAAGGAGACTGAAAGCACTTACTGATAAAGATCAACAACTAGAGCCTTCACTATGGATTACACCTCAACATAAAGAAAACCAAAATCATCACAACTGGACCAATAAGCAACATCATGACAGAGAAAAGACTGAAGTTGGTAAGGATTTCGTCTTACTTGGAACCATGATCAACACCCATGGTAACAGCAGTCAAGAAATCAAATTATGTATTACATTGAGAAAATCTGCTGCAAAAGACTTCTTTAAAGGGTAAAAGAGCAAAGATATCCCTTAGAAGATTAAGATGCACCTGACCCAAGCCATGGGTATTTTCAATAGCCAATGATGCATTGTAAAGCTGGACAATGAATAAGGAAGACAGAAGAATTGATACATTTGAAGTCTGGTGTTGGAGAGGAATATTGAATAGTATGGACTGACAGAAGAATGAATATAACTGTCTTGGAAGAAGAACAGTCCAAATGTTTCTTAGAAGTGAGGACGGCAAGACTGTCTTGTGTAACTTGGACATGTTATCAGGAGGGACCAATCCCTGGAAACAGACATCATGCTTGGTAAAGCAGAAAGAAGGTCAGCCAAAAAAGAAGACCTCCTTCAAGATGGGTTGATACAGTGGCTGCAACAGTGGGTTGAAACACAGCAATGACTGTAACAATGTCACAAGATCAGGCAGTGTTTCCTTCTGTTGTCCATAGGGTCAGCACCTGACAACAACTTGATGGCACCTAATGGCAACAACAACAACAAATGTGCAGTTTCAGATGTTTTCCTGAGTAGTAACTTTGTGAAATAAGGATATATCAGGTAGAAACTTAGGACTTGAAAGAGAAGGGATACTGTACAGTTGAGCTCCAGGACAACTGACCACATACCCCTTCGGTACAGACTTCTCCATAGGGTTCCTAGTTCTCCAGCGCACTGTTCCACACTCTGAAATCCCCATTTAAAACTGTCTATGTAGGCACTTGATTAGCATTACATTACTTTATCTTCACATCAGCCCCATCTGACAAATCATAAGCTCTCAATTACTTATTTGTTGACCAACAGTCTAGCCCTGAGAGGTGAGTACTAACCTGCTTCAGGAAGCAGTGTACCATCATGGAAAACTCTTTAGCAGATGATCTCTAAGATCCCTTCCAATGTTTGATGCTAGGAATTCTTTGCCTCTGTCTCTCAGCTAAGCCAGCATGCAGCCAACTTCAAGGAAAGGCTTCCCTAGTCAACGAAATATTCGCTGTTTCCTGAGCTCCAGGTAAGCCAGGAAGTAAACACATTTTAAAATAAATGAAAACTCTTCTTTGTGCCGGCATTTTACCCATGTGAAGCTTCCTGAACAAAAGTACCAAAGGTGATTCATATTTGGCCTTGTTACAGAGACAGCAGGCACATATGCACGTACAGACACACTTCTCTCCCACATCCACATGCTCCCAGCCATGTGCCTGTTACCAAGGCTTTACTGGCTCAGACCTTGCCCAGACTGGTATTCTAATTGGTGAGTGAAGGGTAAGAGGGAAGAGCTAACTAGTCACAGTAAATCTCAAAGCTGATAGATTTCCAAGGGTAAGCCCTCAGGCCCACACTGCCATTCACCTCTCAAAATGGACTCTGCAAGTTCTCTTTAACAGGTAGGACCGAAGATAAAATAGTTACTGCTTGTAATCTAAAGTGAGCAAGGGTAGCAGAACACTAGCTGGACTAAGAACCATGGAATTGGGACTCTAATCCACCCAACTGCCATGTGACCTTGGAAGAGTCACAGCTTCACTTAACAAAGGATTATCTATGGAAGCTTGTTTTGGTTACCTAGTGATGCTCTGACAGGACTATACCACCAACGGGATGGCGTTATCAAACAGGAGTTTATTATCTTACAATTTGGGAGGCTAGAAGTCCGAGTTCAAAGTGCCAGGCTCTAGGGGCTGGGTGAAAGCCTCTCAACCTTGGGCTTCAGCTCTGCCTCCTGCTCCCAGCCCACTGAAGATAGAGGCTTTTCTTCACTCAGACAATTATTGGCTACTGGCTGCTGAGACTGACAAGCCCAAGGTTAACAAGTAAAAAGGCACAGTCCCGGTGTTACCAAACCACACAGCAGGCCATTAATTCAAGTCCATTGAAAGTCCCAAGGTTGGCAGAGCATGGCAGGCTGCTGAAAAACAGCTCGGCTACATGCAGGGTTCAGGCATGCCATAAGCTAGAGACCATTCCCAAAACTGCTGCTTATATATGGGAAGCAGACCACATACCCAAAGCAGCTACTCAGCTGCTTATGGTAGATCCCACCATGGAGTTGATTGCCAGTCTCCTCATGGGGAATAACTACCACCTGCTGCCCAGCCACTCAGCCAGGCCCAACCAAGTTGACATACAACTTTAACCACAACAACGCTCTTCCACAAATCTTTATCCAATTGCCAAATCTCTCATCATCTTTCCCAGTTTCCTGGTTTCCTCACCATTTTCCTCATACTGCTCACACAGCTGCCCATACTTATTGGCATTTTGACTCCTGTATTTTAACAGGCCATTCTCTCTGTGATTGTTAATTTTATGCTGATTTCAACTTGGCTAGACTATAGTCAGTTGTTTGGCCATAACCTAGTCCAGTTTCTGTTAGGGAGTAATTACACGTTATTAAATCAGTTGGTCTTAAGTAAAGCAGATGAACCTCTATAATGTGAGTGGACCTCAATCAATCAGCTGAAGGCCTTAAAAGCAAAAAGGGAGTTCTGCCTCCAGGTTGTAAATGCACAGTTTGGCAGAAATCTCATTTCATTTTTCTAGAAATAATCTCATTTTTGAACTCCTATAGCACTCTACCTAGGGTGAAATTTGTCTCTTTCTATCTCATATATTAGATATTTGCTAACATCCACCTGCATCAGTCTGTAAGCATCTGAAGGGTAGAATCTGCATCCAGTTCATGATCAAAGGGCCTTAAAGTATTTCAATCTAAGCAGGTGCACCAGGGAGCTGGGTTTTGTCTATATTCCTACTAGACACATTCATGGGTTGCTTTTGAAGCTGACTTCCAAAGGAAGAAAAGGAGTGGAGAAAAGGAAATGTTTGCTCAGCAGCAGTTTAAAACAAAACAAAACAAAAAAATCCCTTTCCCTATGCATCCCTTATACTTGCAGCCTGACCTTGGGCTAGAGGATTACAGCATGTCTCTAAGAATAATGGCTCTGTTTGCTTTTGGAGTCATGACCTGTTTCTTCTAATTAAGACAAACACTATATTTCAGGATAACATGAAGAAGTGAGGAAAGCGAGAAGGCTTTGAAAAATGAAGCACTTTTGTAAATTACCTAATCCTATTTGTTTTGTCCCCCAGGTGTTACCAGCCACTCCTACTTGAAGCTTGACATGGCACCCACCATCTATTTGTCCTCTAATGACAGACTGGAATTATTTTTAAGGCCATCTTGTGATTAAAAGCCCACGAAACCACCATAAATTACCAGACAGAGCCATCTATTTAAAAATATTATAAATAATCATAAAGATTATATAGAACCATAAATAAATATCACAGTTTTCACCCTTTTCCAGCAATCAGACAATACCATGAAGGAGGCCCAGTGGCAGTATTCTACTGAGCCTCACCCCCTGGTGAACAAGGCCTCCTGTTCCTGCAGGAGAAGTTGGCCATTCTCTGAGGGCTCTCTGAAAAAAACAAAAATTGACTCAGTGTGCAATCTCAATCCAACAATTGCACATTAAATGTTGGTAATCAAAACACCATTAATCACCACCTGCCACCTACTATTGATTGCCATCTTAGGATTCTAATGTTGAAGAGCTCTGCTCTGCCATCAGACAGTGGACTCAGATGGCCTCCTGGCTTCATCATGCACCATCCAGGCCTCTTTAAAAAAAAAGTACTAAGATTTTTTTTCATCCTTGGTTTCCTTATAGGCAAGCAGGAAAAATAATAGTGCCTCCTCCATAGAGTTAAGTCAAGGATTAATTTGATAATACTCTTGGCACATAAGGACCAGTCAAAAAATGTTGATTGCTGTTATTCCTAAATGTATGTCTTTCTTTAAAATGGAATTTGACTTGCTTTGCTTTGTTTTATGTAAACCAAAAAAAAAAGTTGCCTCGGTGAATTCTGAGTCATTATGATCCCATATGTGCCAGAGTAGTGCTCCATAGAGTTTCAGTGGGTTCAAGCATAGCAACGATTGTGAGGATGGTGCAGGATTGGGCAATGTGTCATTTTGTTGCACATAGGGTCACTATGAGTCGGAACCAATTCAATGGTACTTAACAACATCACATCGACACGCCTTTTTTCTAAGGTGCCTCTGGATTGACTCAAACTTCCAATCTTTCACTTGGTAGCCAAGTACATTAATTGTTAGCACCACCTAGAGACTCTTTGTTTTATGTAGTTTAGAAAGCGAGAATAAAGGAAGACACACACACAAACACACACACATAGAGACAGAGAAATAAAACTTGTGTGCTAACAACGTTGTTCTTTGCAGAGTTTAACTAGGAGCACCTATGTTAAAAAAAAAAAAAAAAAAAAAAAAACATAGACTGCATAGCCCCCATAAAGCACAGCCTGAGATAAAGACTTTAGTGCAAGTTGTTTATCTGAGGTATAATCCCAGGGGGTAGAAGTGAGGGACAAGAGAAAAGAAATAGGGTAGAGGAAAGAACCAACATAAGGATGCATGATTGAGTTGGTCACTATTGTATGAGACTGGATACCGGATCCTGTGGGACGACTTGAGGTGCTCGGGTTGTCTACAAGGAAAGAATAGAGAAAGTGTTTATCTATCAGCTCCTATTACATGGAGTGTAATTTTGGGAGGTTACACTCAGTGACCACCACTCATCAGTCAGTTTTTTATACTGTGCTGGCTTATGTGCTGCTGTGATGCCAGAAATATACCACAGGTATTTCAAATACCAGCAGGGTCACCCATGGTGGACAGGGTCCAGCAGAGCTTCCAGACTAAGATAACTAGGAAGATCTACTTCTGAAAAACACATTGGCTAGTGAAAACCTTACAAATAATAGTAGAACTTTGTCTGTTAAAGTGCCAGAAGATGACCCTTCAGATTGGAGGCACTCAAAATATGACTGGGGAAGAGCTGCCTCTTCAAAGTAAAGTTAACCATAAAGACATGAATGGAGTAAAGTTTTTGAGACCTTTATTTCTTGATGTGGCCATGACTCAAAATGAGAAGAAACAGCTGCAAGCACCCATTAATAATCAGACATGAAACAAATGAAATACAAATCCAGAAAACAGAAAGTCATCAAAAGTGAAATAAAATCCTTCAAGGATTTAGTGAGTTAATATGGACTGGTACTGGCCATTTTGAATCAATCATATGGTCTAGTATACCGGTATCAAATTCATCATCAAAAAGGACATTTCAACATCTATCCTGAAGTACAACTCTGGTTATGATAGGGGAATATCCAGACATCTACAAGATTAGTTAATGTGACTGTCATTCAAATGTACATACTAACCACAAAAGCCAAAGATGAAGAAATTGAAGAGCTTTGCCAATTTCTGCAGCCTAAAATTGATCACTCAGTCAAGATGCATTGATGATTACTGGTGATTAGAATAAGTTAGAAACATGAAAGGATCAGTAGCTGGAAAATATGGCCTTGGTAATAGAAACAATGCCAGAGATCTCTTGATAGAATTTTGCAAGACCAACTACAAGTCATTAGAATACTTTTTTGAACAACATAAATGTGGACCTAGCCAGATGGAATACACAGGAATCAAATAGACTATATCTGTGCAAAGAAAACATAGACAAACTCAATATCATCAGTCAGAACAAGACTAGGGACAGATTGTGAAATAGACCACCAGTTGCTCATATGCAACTTCATGCTGAAGCTGAAGAAAATTAAAATAAGTCCACGAGATTCAAAGCACAGCCTTGAGTGTCTCCCCTTTGAATTTAGAGACCATCTCCAAAACAGACTGATGCATTGAGCACTAATGACAAAAGACCAGATGAGTTGTGGGTTGGCATCAAGGATGTCATACATGAAGAAAGTAAAAATCATTAAAAAGACAGAAAAGAACAAAACGGATGTCAGAAGAGACTCTGAAACTTGCTCCTGAATATAGAATAGCTAATACGAATGAAGAAATAATGATGTAAAAGAGCTGAACAGAAGCTTTCCAATAGTGGCTCAAGAAGACAAAGTAAAGTATTATAATTAAGTATGCTAAGACTTGGAGTTAGCAAACAAAAAGGGAAAAACATGCACAGCATTTCTCAAGATGAAAAAATTGAAGGAAAAATTCAAGCCTGACATTGCAATACTGAAGGTTTCTATGGGCAAGATATTGAAAACACTGAAAGTATTAAGAGAAGAGGAAGGAATACACAGAGTCACTATAACAAAAAGAATTGGTCAACATCAAACCATTTCAGAAGGTAGCATATAATACGGCAGGAAGAAGTCCAAGCTGCACTGAAGGCATTGGTGGGAAAAAAAAAAAAAAAGCAAGCCTCTAGGAATTGACAGAATGCCAATTGAGATGTTTCAACAAATGGAATCATACTACTTCATCTTTCTCCCATGGACTGGCTGGTAGGTTCAAACCACCAACCTTTTGGTTAGCAGCCAAATGTCATGACCACTACACCATCAGAGCTTCTTTAGATCTTAAAAGGTATCACTAATTTCTGCCATTCCCCTCTATGGGATATGATATTTTTTATTTGCTATCTTGGTAGTTTCATAGCTTTCAATTTGGCCTTCTTCATGATGATAACTCTAACCACATAGGCCAAGGATCTATGTGGAGGCTGTGACATCTACCAAGTACATCTTTTCCAATTATACATTAAGGGAATGGAGAAATGACTGTCAGTTGTGTCCAAGCACTGGAAGATAGACATGGGACAAGACCATATTTTTTACCTGACCTTCAGATGCTCCCACTGTAACTGGAGAGCCAAGATGCCACTTGGAGTCTGTAGGTATCAATGTCAACTTGGAACAAATATCCAAGTGTCCTTGAAATGTTCCAGTATTCCCTCTTCCCCAGTGTACAGTTTCTTTAGTAAATAGGTATAGGTCATTTTGGAGAAGCACTGGGGAATGATAAGTGCATATTTGCCATGGTGTTCCTATGTTCTTCTTTCTGGAAAGAGGCCTCATTTCTCCTTCAGAAAATAGCTCTGGGTTAGAAAACTTGCTCCAGTTAGGAAACTGGATGACAATTATGATTTTAATGATGCAATATCCCTTCATCAGCTAATCATCCATTCTTTGCTACTCATCTGTTTTGTCCCAAGTGATGCTGTATTCTACTAAATATCTCCCTAACTTTCTGGCCACCAGGCCCCCAGTCTAATTGTATCTCTGACACTTGAAGTCCTTGGCTTCTGATGTTTCAAGGTCTAATCATCTCCATTGTCACCAGTGAGTGCAGTTCTGTAATGTCATTTCCTACCATCATCTCTGGCCTATCACCACATTTCTTAGTGATGCTGGTGTCCTTCTCACCAGTGCTTCCTTTATTATTTTGGGGAATGATGCATCCTAAAGCCCCCCTCCCCCCGAACAATGTCCCCTGGCTGATTTTATGGCATAATGTAACATAGCAACTGTCTTGGTTCTCTAGTGCTGCTATAACAGAAATACCACAGGTGGATGGCTTTAACAAACAGAAATTTATGCTCTCCCAACTTAAAAGGCTAGAAATCTGAGCTTAAGGTACCATCTCTGGGGCAGGCCTTCTCTCTGTGTCAGGCTCAAAGGGAAGATCCTTGTCTTCCTTCAACATTTGTAGGCCTATCCTTCCTTGGAGATCTCCATGTGTCTCAGCATCAAGCTTTCCCTGAGTCTAGGAGGTTCTCAGTGCAAGGATCCCAGGTCCAAAAGATATCCTCTCTTGTTTTGGATGATATTCTGGTCATTCTGCACTGCTCACTTGTTTAATCTCTTTTATACCTCAAAAGATATTAACTCGAGATACAACCTAATACTATAGATTGTATTCTATCTTATTAACACATGTTGTTGTTCGGTTCTGTCAAGGCATAGTGACGCTATATACAACAGAATGAAACACTGCCTTGTCCTGCACCATCTTCCAATCCTTGCCTATGTTTGAGCTCATCATTGTAGCCACTGTGCCAATCCATCTTGTTGAGCTTCTTTCTCTTTTTCACTGACCTTCTACTTTACTAAGCATACTATCCTTCTCCAGGGACTGGTCCCTTCTGATAACATGACCAAAATATGAGAGATGAAGTCTGGCCATTCCAAATTTTAAGGAGCATTCCAGCTCTACTTCCTCCAAGACAGATTTGTTTGTTCTTCTAACCAAACCAAAAACCAAGCCCACTACCATTGAGTTGATTCTTACTCATAGTGGTCATATAGGACAGAATAGAACTACTCCATAGGGTTTTCAAGGCTGTAAATCTTGATGGAAGTAGACTGCCTCATCTTTCTCCCACAGAGCAGCTGGTGGGTTTGAACTGCTCATTGTTTGGTTAGCTAACCAATGCTTTAAACACAGCACCACAGAGCTCCTTCATCCTTCTAGTAGTCCATGGTATATTCAATATTCTTTGCCAACACCATAATTCAAATGCATCAATTCTTCTCTGTCTTCCTTATTCATTGTCCAGATTCACAATGCGTATGAGGCCTTTGAAAATACCTTGGCTTGGATCAAGTGTACCTTAATTTTCAAAGCCATATCTTTACTCTTTAGATCTTTAAAGAGATTTTTGCTGCAGATTTGCCCAATCCAATACCTCATTTGATTTTTACACTAATGCTGTCATAGGTGTTAATTGTGGATCCAATTGAAATGAAATCCTTGACAACTCCAAACTTTTCTCCATTTATCGTGATGCTGCTTATTGGTCCAGTTGTGAGGATTTTTGTTTTCTTTATGTTGAGGTGTAATCCATACTGAAGGCTGTAGTCTTTGATCTTCATCAGTTAGTGCCTCAAGTCCTCTTTACTTTCAGCCAGCAAGGTTGTGTCATCTGCATATCGCAGGTTGTTCATGAGTCTTCTTCCAAGCCTGATGCTGGTTCTTCTTCATATAGCCCAGTTTCTTGGATAATTTGTTCAGCATACAGATTGAATAAGTATGGTGAAAGGACACAGCCCTGAAACACACCTTCCCTGATTTATCATAAAACTATAGTTTTAAACATAAAACTATGTTTTATCCCTTTAGAAGCTCTGATGGTATAGTGGTTAAACCATTTGGCTATTAATCAAAAAGTTCAGCAGTTCAATCCCACCAGCCACTAGGTGACAAAAAGATGAGGCAGTCTGCTTCCGTAAAGATTTACACCCTTGAAAATCCTGTAGAGCACATCTACTCTGTCCTATAGGGTCACTGGGAATCAGAATTGACCCAGTGACAGTGGGTTTAGTACCCCCTTGTTCTGTTCAAATGACTGCCTCTTGATTGATGCACAGGTTCCTCATGAGCACAATTAAGTGCTCTGGAATTCCCATTTCCAGCTAATTTATCAATCATTTGTTCTGATTTAACACAGTTAAATGCTTTTTTATAGTCAATAAAACACAGGCAAACACCTTTCAATATTCAAAAACAGGCCATGGGGCCATCATCTATCAGGTCTACAAAAACAAATACACCCAGTAAGCAGGCAGGAAGGAGTGTAACCTAGTGTGGGAGGGACTAT
Source organism: Orycteropus afer afer (assembly GCF_000298275.1). Lineage (NCBI taxonomy): Eukaryota > Metazoa > Chordata > Mammalia > Tubulidentata > Orycteropodidae > Orycteropus > Orycteropus afer. The sequence continues at coordinate 5,456,414 of NW_006921652.1, forward strand.
AGCCCTAGAGAACAAGTGCCCACATGAGCAAGCTGCTGCCTTGCCGTGATACAGGCTCAGTGTCCCCAGGGAAGCTGTAAATTCAGATTTCATGTAAAATTAAAGTGTTAAAACTCAAAATTGGAGGGCCAAACAAATCTCTTCTGAATGCCAAGTTTAGGACATCCCCCAGCAGTGTGTAACCTCTCAATTAGGAATAATATTGGTTTGATTCTGGTTTTCAGGTAGAAAGTAGATCACTGACAAAACACTGCTGCAAAACAAATCACGCCAAATTTAGTGACATAGGACAGCAAGGATTTTATTATGTTCAGGATTCTGTGGTAGCAATTAACACAGGACATAACGAGGATGTTACCTCTGCTCCACAGTATCTGAGGTTTCTGTTGGGAAGGTTCAAATGTCTGGAGGTAACTGAATGGTTGGGGGCTGAAATCATCTGGAGCTTCTTCACTTTTTTGTCTAGCACCTAGCTTGGGACAATTCAAAGTTTGTGCTGCAATTCTTACAACCATGACTACTCCAAGTAGTTTAGGCTTCCACACAGCATGGTGGCATCAGAACATTCTTCTTGGTGGGTGATAGTTCTAGAACAAATGTTCCAGCAAACCAAGCAGAAGTACATGGCCTTTTGTGACCTAGGTTCAGAAGTTATATGGCACCACTTCCACTAAATTCTATTGGTTGAAGTAATCACAAGCTCATTTAGATTTAAAGGGAGGGGACATAGAGCCAATCTGCCAGTGAGACAAGTGTCAAACAAGTTGCAGCCATTTCTTTTAAAACCACCCACAGGTAGAGAAAGCTCATATTTAAGTCCCCAAAAGACCTGAATTCAAATTCTTCCTCTACTTTTTACAGAGTGACACCAAGCAAATGATCTAACCTCATTGTACCTCTATTTCCTCATCAGATTAGAAATGATGTGTGTGTGTATACCATAATACACTGTAAGACCTCAGTAAATGGTAACAATTATTTTCATTTTAGCCCATTATGGTGAAAGATGAGAAGTTCTTTCTTAACTGGAGTTCACTTGAAGCTTTATAAAACACATCAGAGGGAGGGAGTTCAAAATGAAGTTGAGCCAGTGAGCAGCACACTTTATCCCTCTGGCATCTAAGGTCTTGGAAAACTAGCCACAACAGTTTAAATTAGGAACTTCAGTGCTCTGAACAGCTCACAGATTCAGAGTACATCAAACACGGAAGAGCAGAATTAGAGGAAAGGCACAGGGAGATTATTTAGGAAAGAGCTACTAGAGGAGGATGGGCGGGCACCTGAGAGAGGCATTGGAAACTCTTTTTGAGCAGTCACTGTGTGCTGGGCTAGGGCGTCTGCCTGAGATCCCCGAGCCAAGAGGGAGGACACCTTATAACAGCTTACCAGTGACCACTCTAATATTCCGGTGGGCAGCAGCAGAGACCTGCCTCCAGCAGCTGATCTCGACTTTTTGGAGGTAATTTGGGTCTTCTGGGTGCTGGCGGCAGGCACAGACACCTCCGCTGAGATTTGGAGTAAAACTTACTGTTGCGACAGGAAGGATAGCTCCTTCCCCTCCCAGTGGGTCACAGAGTAGACTGGGGTCAGACTGGGAGACATAATGCTTTTCTTTGTCACAGATATCGGGACTGCAGGTCACTAGCAGGTACTCCCCCAACCATAACACAGCTGAAACTGGGCGCATCTTTGGCACCGCAGCTGGGCGGTATCATAGACAAACTCCAGAGCCGGCCATTAGCGATCTGGAGGAATTACGTCAGCGCCACGGGCAGACAGAACAGGGAGAAGGAAGAACTGCACTTCCAGGATTTTTGCCTTGGAGCTGTTCTTTAGTGCTGTGGGGCTGCAGAGGCAGGGTCTTTGAGTGTGCCTGAAATTGGTGGAAATTTGCAATGCTCTAACAATAAGAATCTTTCCTGAGGTTGAGCTGCAGTCTTGCAAATAAATACGTCATCAAAAATAGCCTGCTCAAAGCCCTAGAAACCAACCCTAGCAACACCAAGCTTTCCTTCTTCTGCTCCCACCTTCTCCGCCAATATCTTCACTCACCCAATAGAACAAAACATATTCAGCCAATTACCATAAAACCTCCCACTTCGAACTCTAAACCCTCTTTACGACAAATAGAAACACATATCCTCACTACACACAGGGATTCTACCACCACAAAGAAAACAGCAGAGTGACTCAACACACTTGAATCAATAATAATAATTTAAAAAAAAACAGCTTCACCTTTTCAAAATATTAAACCATAAAACCAAGACAAAACAAATCAACACATAACCAGCAGTTAGTGACAACCTAAAGAGACAGTGCTCTACCAGATTTCAGAGACTTAAGAAGAGATTCTGCTTTCCAATAACCCCAACAACTCTCTGGAAGTGCACTGCATGACTGAAAAGGTCCTAGTCTACACATTCTTTTTTTTTCTTCTTCTTCTTTCTCTCATGGTTAATCCCTTCCCTTGTTGGTTTGTTCTTTGTTTTTTGTTTTGTTTTTCTCTGTTTTTCTTTTATTTTCTTTTGTATTGTTGTTTTGTTTCTTTGCTTGTTTTCTTTATTCATTATTCTTCTTCTCTACCTTTTTACTCTCAGTGACCTATCCCCAGATATTGCAGATTTATCTGTTTTTTTCTTCTTTCCCCCCCTTTTTCTTCTTTTGTGTTACTGGTCCAGTGTGATTTCAGGGTGTATTTTGTCCATGTGCTTATAGTTTTTTCAATGGTTATTCAACTGTAATTTTTGCCTAACTGACTGGGAGACAAGAACAGTCCTCACAAGATACAAGTACACCCACACCTCTTACAACTTCACTTACTGAGCAAGAGCCAGCACCTCCTTCTCCACCAACGGGCCAATGATAAAAAAAAAAAACCACCAAGAAGAGCTTGAATCACCCTTGGCCACTCTTTACAAACAATTAACAGAGATCTTAATACAATACCAAAATGCCTTGGAAACAACAGACCATCACAGTCCACACAAAGAAGCAAGATAAAGTGGTAGAAACAAGAGAACAGGATACAGACCCAGAACACATGCCTGAGGAAGAAGCAGCATTGGAACTCTCTGATAAGGAATTCAAAAGAATTATGTTTAGGTATCTTCAAAGGATTGAGAGATAGACCAAAGAAAACACAGAAAAAAAAAACTTAGAAGAATTTTGGAAAAAAAATACAAGAACAAAATGATAAAATAAATGAAAAATTAGAAATGATTCTAAATCTACAGATAGAAATCCAAAAGATTAATACTAAATTGTCAGAAATAGATAACACATTGGAAGGGCAAAGGGGTAGAATTGATGCAATGGAAGACAGAATTAATGAGATTGAAGACAAATACCTGAATACTTCTTTGGAAAGGGATCAATCGAAAAAAAAATCAAAACAAAATGAAGAAAGCCTGAGGTTCATGTGGGATACCATCAAAAGAAATAACCTACATGTCATTGGAATTCCAGAACAAGAAGAGAAAAATAAAACCACTGAGTAAATCACCCAAGATTTGCTGGAGGAGAACTTCCCTGATATGATGAAAGAGGAGAACATATCCATTTAGGAAGTCCAACAAACCCCAAACAGGATAGACCCCAAAAGAAAATCAGCAAGATATATCATCATCAAACTCACCAAAACCAAGGACAAAGACAGAATCCTGAGAGCAACATGGGAAAAAACAAAAAGTTACATACAAAGTTCAGCCAGTAAGAATAAGCTTTGATTTCTCAGCAGAGACCATACAAATGAGAAGA
>NW_006921652.1:5473061-5473614 GCF_000298275.1 Orycteropus afer afer
TCAATTGGCATAACATACTACACAAATCATTGTTTTATCTTCTACTGTGGTGAGTAGCAACTGCCATCTTAAAAGCTTGCAAGCTGCCATCTAGATGCAACAATGGGTCTCTCCTCATCCAGGACAAAGAAGAATGAAGAAAACCAAAAATTCATGGAAACAATCAGTGCTAGCAACTGGTATACCATCCAATCTGCAGCCTGTGACTATGTGACTATGTGACTATGTGACTATGAGACCAGAAGAAATAGATGGTGCTGGGCTACTACTGTCAACCACTTGGAAGAGGATCTTTGTAGGAGATCCTGGATAGACAGGGGGAACAATGTGGAACAAAACCCAAAATCATTTTAAAAAAGCGGGGGGGACAGGTTTGGTGGCCCGATGGAGCCTGGTGGAACCACTGAGACTATGGCCCCTAGCTGCCCTTCAGGTCTGGAAATGAACACACAGCTGTGGCTTCCAGCCAAGCAGTAGACAGGCATACTAGTTGAGCATTTATCTGAGGTAGATACACACCTTGGAGAGAACAAGCAAGAGAGAAAGAAGGGCT
>NW_006921652.1:5473714-5481934 GCF_000298275.1 Orycteropus afer afer
TGTGATCTGCTGTATGGAAAGTGTATTTGCTCTGTAAATTTTCACCCAAATCACAATAAAAAATAAAAAAACATCAGAGGGTCGGGGACACCTCTGATGAGTGTTTTGTTTACTGACAACACATTCTAATTGCCTAAATTTATACAAGAAAGACAACTCATTAAAACTCATTGTCATCAAGTTGATTCCTACTCATAGTGATCTTACAGGTCAGAGTAAAACTGCTCCATAGGGCTTCCAAGGCTGTAATTTTTTACAGAAGCAGACTGCCACATCTTTTCTCCAGTGGAAAGGCTAATAGGTTTAAACTGCTGACCTTTCAGTTAACAGTCAAGCCTTTAGTCACTGTACCACCAAGGCTCCTTCAAGGAGGATAAACTGCAAACAAATCATGACCCAATAAAAATATAACAAGAAATTCTCATACCAGTCTCATGATGGTGCTAGTTTTGACTTGCTCAAAAGATTGAGCAAAGACCCATCCTTTGAAAATGACTGCCTGTTTCAAGTCTAAAAACAAATAAATAAGTAATGTAGAGCAGTCTGTGGTGTTAGAAGAAGGTGGAGAAAAGCAGCAAGAAATAGAGGTTCAGGGAGAAAAGAGGGGAAAAAAACTTATAATGCTTATCTGCTTTAAGTTGAAGGAGCCCCTTAGTATCTTCTCGTGTTATAAATAATATAATTGCCTCTGTGCAATCGGACAGTGCTAATGGAGCCAGTGAAGCCTGCAGTATATAATATTTATTTGAAAGAGAAAATGATTTCATTTTCATTTTATTTCTGGTACAGTAAAGCATTCGAGTATCACACGATGGGCCTTTCAATTACATGTTTAATTCATTCCAATGATTTGTGCACAGCAAGAAGATCTTAATTCTAGGGATTCTTAGTAAGAGTGCCATTAGGTTAATATAGTTCTCAAAGGTTTCTTGGATTGGATTCTATTTAACACCATTGCACAGACTAAGCCAAGGAGGCATAAAACCCACCAAAGATCCAGCAAGCAATAGTGAAGCTTTCCTCTGCTATAAAACCAGTTGCTGTCAAGTCGACTCACAATGGTCCCATGTGTTGTAGAATAGAACTGGGCTTTGTTGGGTTTTCAGTGGTTGATTTTTTGGAAATAAATTGTCAAGGCTTTCTTCTGAGGTGCCTCTGGGTGGACTCAAACCTCTAACGTTTTGGTTAGCAGCTGAGCATGTTAACTGTTTCCACATCCAGATTTGACTTACCAGAAAGTATTTCACTGGACGTGGTATTGTTTCTAAAGTTGTTGTTTAATTTCAACCACAACACAACCACAGAATCTTTCACTAATGCCTTTAAAATGTGCATTCTTTGATAGGTTACTTAGGCCACTTTTAGGCAATAGGGCATAGTTGTTAAAAGCATGTGTTAGAGTCTGACTGCCATAAATCTTTATTCTACTACTTACATTGGACAAGTTGCTTAAGTTCTCAGTGCCTCAATTTTCTATGCTGTAAAATGAAGTTAATAAGAGCATATTTTCCATAGGATTGTTGTGAGAATTAAATGAGTTATCATAAGCAAAGCCTTACACACAGTAAATGTGAGGCAAGCATTTACTAATGTTATTACTAAGAATATATCCCTTAGGCAAGTGCCCCAAAATGTCCACACATGGATGTCAGTTCCTCAGACATACCATGAAACCCTTCATAGGCTAGACCAGCTCCCATATTAAACACACTCTTGGGATTCTGTATCTCTCACATTTGTAATTAAATAGCTATGTGTGTAATTATTTTTTATTGTCTAAATCCAACACTCGGAAGGAAGGTTAGGCAATCTACTTCCGTAGTGATACTGCCTCGGAAACCCAAGGAGGGGTCGCTATGAGTCGGGTACAACTCGATGGCACATAACAACAACAAGTCCCACACTAAAATGTAAACTGCATGTGGTCAGAGACCACATCTTGATTGCTTCCAGTGCCTAAAATAATACCTAGCTTGTGGTAAATTCTCTTTATTGGTAAGTAATCTTCTATACAGCATTGTTTACTCTGGTAAAATAAATTAGAGTATGTACATAAGATACACTATTTGAGAGCAATTAACATTCATGATGGAGATGCATAATAATGGACATGAAAAACATCCATAGATTATTATTAGCTGGAGGGAAAAAACAGATTATAAAACAGTATGTATAGTAGGACAGGGGATTGCAGTGCTTAAGAGTGATAAACTTGGGCAATTTTCTTAATCACAGTGAGCATCAGTTCCTCTTCTGTCAAAGAGGGGCTAATAACAATTCTGATAAAAAGAGTTGTTGGGATGATTAGTGAGAAAATCGATTAAATAAAATACTGTGAAAAGTTTAGCAAAGCACACCAAAAAATTAGCTACATTGAAGACAATAATTACTATTTAGGGGGAAATAGTATATTTCTATGAATAGTGCCTAAGGCATTTGACTGCTAACCAGAAGGCTGGAGGTTCAAACACACCAGCCACTCCTCGGAAGGAAGATGGGGCAATCTACTTCTGTAGTGATACTGCCTCGGAACCCAAGGAGGGGTCGCTATGAGTCAGGGCCAACTCGACAGCACATAGCAACAACAACAACATGAGCATAAAAAAGATCTCAAACTATTCATACAATGGTAGGATTTTTAGATTTTCTTTTGTATTTTTTTGTATTTTCTGAACAATAAAGCTAATTTTACTTTGGAAAAATAATTAAAACTTAGTTTTCTCCCATAGCTCCAATTACTCAATTCTTTATTTTGAACCAGAATGTTTTAGATACAGCTTGTCCAGAAAATGATCTTGGACTTATTTGAGGTAGGAAGATCAAATGAAAATGTAAGGTAGAACTGAAGACAAGTATTCAACAAGTCTCATTCTTCAACTCCCATTGAAATGTACATACAAAAGTAAATTTACCAGAGCTGAAGAGCCAAGAGGTTTTTCACCAACAGATCAGAACTTTTAGAATTTTCTAGAAGAGCAAATGGAAACAAAACTAAAGAACCTATAATTCTATAAAATCAAATGAGAGGTCTTCCAATACAGAACTCTGCAACAACCCTATGATCAGATGCAGTTATTTGTTGTTGTTGTTGTTAGGTGGGGTCAAGTGGCCTCTGACTCATAGCAACCTTACATACAAAAGAACGAAACACTGCCTGGTCCTGTATCATCCTCACAATCCTTGCTATTCCTGAGCCCCTTGTTGTAGCCAGTGTCAGTCCACCTCATTAAGGGCCTTCTCCTTTTTCATAGACCTCCACTTTATGAAGCATGATATCCTTCTCCAGGGAATGGTCCCTTCTGACAACATGACCAAAGTAGGTGAGACAAAGTCTGGTCATTCTTGCTTCCAAGGAGCATTCTGGCTGTACTTCTTCCAGGACAGATGTGTTAGTTCTTTTAGCAGTTCTTGGTACTTTCAGTATTCTTCACCAACACCACAACTCAAAAGCATCAACTCTTCTTTGGTCTTCCTTATTCATTGTCCAGCTCTCATATGCATATGAAGCAATTGAAAATACCATGGCTTGGGTTAGGCACACCTTAGTCTTCAAGGAGAAATCTTTGCTCTTCAGCACTTGAAAGAGGTCTTTTGCAGTAGATTTGCCCAATGCAATACATCATCTGATGTCTTGACTGCTTCTTCCACTGGTGTTGATTATAGAACCAAGTAATATGAAGTCTTTGATAACTTCAAACTTTTCTCCATTTATCTTGATGCTGCTTATTGGCCCAGTTGTGAGGATTTTTTTGTTTTCTTTATATTGAGATGTAATCTGTATTGCAGACTGTTGTCTTTAATCTTCATCAGTAAGTGCTTCAAGTCATCCTCACTTTCAGCAAGAACAGTTGTATCGTCTGCATATCATAGGTTGGTAATGAGTTTTCCTCCAAACCTAATGCCACATTCTTCATATAGTCCATCTTCTTGCATTATTTGCTCAGCATACAGAATAAGCATGGTGAAAGGCTGCAACCTGGATGCACTCCCTTCTTGATTTTAAACTGTGCAGTGTCCCCTTGTTCTGTTCGAACAACAGCCTCTTGGTCTATGTACAGGTTCCTCATGAGCACAATTAAATGTTCTGGAATTCCCATTCTTCTCAATGTTAGCCATAATCTGTTATGATCTACAAAACGGGATGATTTTTCATAGTCAATAAAACACAAATAAACATCTTTCTAGTGTTCTTTGCTCTCAGCCAGGATCCATCTGGCATCAGCAATGATATCCTTCATTCCACATCCTCTTCTGAACCATTTTTGAATTTTCCTCAGTAAGATTTTACTTGCATGTGATACTAATGACATTGTTTGATAATTTCCACAATCCATGGGATCATCTTTCTTTGGAATGGGTACAAATATGGATCTTTTCCAGTCAGTTGGCCAGGTAGCTGTCTTCCAAATCTCTTGTCATAGATGAATGAGTGCCTCCAGCATGGTATCCATTTGTTGAAACATCTCAATGGGTATTCTGTCAGTTCCTGGAGCCTTGTTTTTTGCCAATTCTTTCAGTACAGCCTCGACTTTTTCCTTCAGTACCATTGGTTCTTGATCATATGCCACCTCCTGAAATAGATTAACACAGACCAATTCTTTTTGGTACAGTGACTGTGTATTCCTTCCATCTTCTTTTGATGTTTCCTTCATCATTCAATATATTGCCCATAGAATCTTTCAATATTGTAACTTGAGGCTTGACTTTTTTCTTCAATTCTTTCACCTTAAGAAATGCTAAATGTGTTCTTCCCTTTTGGTTTTCTAACTCCAGATTTTTGCACATTTCAATATAATAATTGACTTTGTCTTCTCAAGCTGCTCTTTGAAATCTTCTGTTCAGCTCTTTTATTTTATCATTTCTTCCATTTGCTTTAGCTACTCTCCATTCAAGCACAAGTTTCAGAGTCTCTTCTGACATCCATTTTGGTCTTTTCTTCCTTTCCTGTCTTTTTTAATAACCTCTTGCTGTCTTCATGGATAATGTTCTTGATGTCATCCCACAATTCCTCTAGTTTTTGGTCACTGGTGTTCAATCAAATCTATTCTTTAGATGGTCTCTAAACTAAGGAAGGATATAATCAAGGTCATATTTTGGCTCTCATGGACTTGTTTTAATTGTCTTCAGCTTCAACTTGAACTTGCATATGAGTTCCACAATCAGCTCCTGACCTTGTTTTGGTTGAAGATAATGAGCTTGTCCATCACCTCTTACCACAGATGTAGTCAGTCTGATTCCTGTGTACTCCATCTGGTGAAGTCCACATGTATAGCCACCGTTTGTGTTGCTGAAAAAAGTATTTGCAACAAATAAGTTGTTGGTCTTGCTAAATTCTGTCATGTGATCTCCAGCATTATTTCTATCACCAAGGCCATATTTTCCAAGTACTGGTGATTCTTCTTTGTTACCAACTTTTGCATGATCAGATGTAGTAGGGTATAAAAGAAGGAGTAAGTGGCAGGCTTGGTCATTGATTTTAAAAGAATGGAAGAACTGTGTCAGTGTCCTAATAGAGTGCCTAATATTGACTTTTGGCCTCAAGTACATATTTTTTAACATGGAAATTGTGACACAGAATACTCTCAGAGTAAGTACTTGGGCCAAAGCAAAAAACCAAACTCACTGCCATCAAGTCAATTCTGATTCATAGCAACCCTCTTTGGATTTCTGAGGTGATAAATCTTTAAGGAAGTAGATTGCCCAGTCTTCCTTCTGTGGAGTGGCTGGTGGGTTTGAACCTCCAACTTTCTGCTTGGCAGTCAAATGCTCTAGGCACTATGCCACCAGAGCTTCTTAAATGCTTAGGCCAGGGCCCAGATAATTTGGGAATACCTCAAGGGAAGAAATAAATCTTCACCAGAAGACAAACTACTAGGTATACAAAAGGAAACCTACCAGGATCCATAGGTACTCTTCATTCAAAAAGAAAACCCAAAAAAAACTCTTTAATCAGAACTGTGTTTATTGACAAGGGAAACAAGGACTTATGCTTGCAGTAGGAAAACAATGTGAGCCACCAGTTATGTTCATTATATATATATAACTAAAAACCAAACACACTGACATCAAGTTGATTCTGACTCATAATGACACTATAGGATCGAGTAGAACTTCTCTATAGGGTTCCAAGGCTAAAATCTTTACAGAAGCAGATTGACATATATTTCTCCTGTGGAGCAGCTGGTGACTTAGAACTGCTGACCTATAGGTTAGCAGCCAAGTGCTTTAACTACTGTGCCACCAGGGTTCCATTCATTATATACACTTGACTAAAAATATGAACTGTCATAAAGTTTTGTGATATATTCAATAGAAATCAACAGCAAACAGAATAGAAGGAAAGAAGAATTTAAAATAAATGAATTCTATATCCCATTTCTAAGGAAATAAAAACAGATGATAAAAAAAAAAAGTTTCCAGCGAGATGGTGGACTAGGCAGACACACTATCCAGATCCTCTACCACAAAGACCTGAGAAACCAAATGAAGCACAAACAGATGATAATCTTGGAAACCTGACTTCAAAAGAAAAGTTAAAGAAGTAAATCAACTACAATTTAGAAGAAACAGAACAAAAACAGTGAATAAGGAGACATAAAGAATGGTGAGTTGTCAACTGGCCCAGTACAGCATGGCCATTTTTGAACACTGTAAGCAGTGTTATTGAGATAGGAACTAAATAAAGTCTTCACTCACCAAGGACTGCACCAGTGCCTACACCAGTGGCTGGCAACTAGAAAGCAGCTGTATCCACACTACCCAGTCACACCCACCCCTACTGTTGCCTCACCCACTGGATGAGTGCCCTTACCTGCTCCTGCTCCACTTGGTCAATGACAGATGGTGGCCAAAACTAGCCCAGCCTACCCATAACTGCTCTACATGAATAATTAACAGAGACCTGCACACACATTCCCATCCAAGAAGATACATGGTAAGTGCATAAGTGCTGCTAAATTAGTGATTAGGGTACCACGCTTACCCTGCTTGCCCAGATATAAAAAAAAAAAAAAAATCCTAAGTGATATGTACCAATATACAATAATCAATTACATACAAATACAACATCTCAGAAACAAAAGAAAATCTCAGTTTACACAAAGAAACAAGACAAAGTAGCTCAAAGACGTGACCAAAGTACAGAGCCATAAAACCTTCCTGATAAAGAAATGGTACTTTAACAACTCATAAGGAATTCAAAAGAATTTTATTTATAACCCATAAATAGATTAAGAAAGTGATCAAGGAAAATACAGACAAAAGTCTAGAAGAATTCAGGAAAGCAACACAAAAACAAAGTCACAAAATAAATGGAAAATTAGAAACCATATGAAAACATTAAATATATATCCAGAAGATCAATACTGAAATTTCAGAAATAGATAATGCATTGGAAGAGTAAAGGAGTAGAATTGAATCAATGAAAGACAGAATTAGTGAAATTGAAGACAAATTTCTTAACTCTAATCTGTTAGAAGAAGCTCTGCTGGTGTAATACCTAAGGCATTTGACTGCTAACCAGAAGACTGGTGGTTCAAACCCACCAGCCACTCCTCAAGAGGAAGGTTGGGCAATCTTCTTCCATAGTGATAATGCCTTGGAAACCCAAGGAGGGGTCACTATGAGTCAGATCCAACTCCACAGAAGTGGGTTTTGTTTGGTTTGATTAATCTGTTAGAGGAAAAATTATAAAAACAACATGAAGAAAGCCTAACAATTATGTGAAAAACCATCAAGAGGGACCAAAAAAAAAAAAGGCACTGAGAATATTGTTGATGATTTATTAGAAGAAAACTTCCCTAATACCAAGCAAATGGTAATATCATGAAAGATGAGAAGCTATGCATTCAAGAAGTTCAACAAATTCCAAATAGGATAAAAGATAAATAAAAACCCAAACTCACTGCCATCAAGTAGGATCCAACTCATAGAAACCCCCCCTTGGGTTTCGGAGGTGGTATCACTATGGAAGTAGATTGCCCAACCTTCCTTCCAAGGAGTGGATGGTGGGTTTGAACTGCCAACCTTCTGGTTAGCAGTCAAATGCCTTAGGCACTACCAAGACATATCATAATCAAAATTCCAAAACCAAAGATAAAAAAAGAATCCTGGGCAAGATGGCAGACTAGGCAGAAGGATTGCACAGACCCTCTTCAACAAAGAAAAGGGAAACCAATTAACACAGACACAGAAGATAATCTTGGACCCCTGAGCCTTGAA
>NW_006921652.1:5489783-5498251 GCF_000298275.1 Orycteropus afer afer
CTACAAAAGAGAACCAGTAAGACTAAGCTCTTATTTCCTGGCAGAAACCGCAGGCAAGAAGGCAATGAGATGACATGTATAAAACTCTGAAAGAAAAAAATTGCCAACCAAAATAATATATCCAAAAAAATTATCCCTCAAATATGATGGCAAAATTAGAACATTTCCAGATAAACAGAAATTAAGGGAATTTAAAAATCCAGACTAACTTTACAAGAAACACTAAATAGATTTCTTAGGACAGACAGCCAACCATAGCAGATAACAACTTGAGATTAGTACAGAAAACAAAATTATTCAAAAACCAACCCAGACATAGAAGTATCTAAAATAAAATAAATCCACAAAACTGAAAATAAGTAACAGAGGTGACAATTCATAAATAAAGACAATGTTTTGGTTCTCTAGTGCTGCTATAACAGAAATACCACAAATGGGTGGCTTTAACAAATGAGAATTTATTCTCTTTGAATTTAGGAGGCTAGAAGTCCAAATTCAGAGTGCTGGCACTAGGGGCTGGGTGAAGGTTCCTCAGTCTTAGGCTTTAGTTCTGCCTCTTGTTCCAGGCCCACTGGAGCTGGAGACATCTCCTAACTCAGGCAGCTGCTGGTTGCTAAAGCTGATGAAATCAAGATTGGCAGGTAAAATGGCACAATCCCAAGACTGGCAGGCAACATGGCAGTCCACTGGTTCAAGTCCAGTAACTAGAGATGAAGACTCAGCCAAATGCAGGATCGAAATATGCCAAAAGCTAGAGACCTTTCCCAAAGTTCTTCCATATATCCTAAAAGCAGGCCACAGCCCAAAGACAGCTCCCTTTCTGCTGATTAATGTCTCACAGCAGATTCCACCATGGAAGTGATTACAATCTCATCATGGGGAATAACTACATCCAGCTGCCAAACCACAGCCCAGCCAAATTGACACACAACCTTAACTGCCACAGACAACTACAAGGCAAAAAGAGGGAATAAATGGTGTTATTCAGTAGGGACTCCCATTGGGTTTCCAAGGCAGGAAATCATCTTCCTTCCACTGAGCAGCTGGTGGGCTTAAACCACCAACCCTGTGGTTAGCAGTCAAATGTCTTAGACACTGAACCATCAGAGCTCCTTATAAATGGTGTAGTTACAGAATTTCCAACTGGAGAGGAAGTCAAGGTTTTCTCGAGATAGAATGGACTGCTTTAAACTTTAAAAGATCTGGTAAACACTAAAAAAAGGGGGGCAACAAATGAAATGATTAGAAAATGCATAAACAAATTAACTCAGCCCAGAAACATATATGGAACAAAAAAAAATGAAAAGAAATTAAAAAAAAAAAAACACAGCAATCAATTCATGCTCATTAATAATTACACTGAATGTAAATGAATTTAATGCAGTAGTCAAGAGAGAGAGATTATCAGAATGCATAAGAAATATAGCCCATTAATATATGTCTACAAGGAGCTCTGGTAGCATAGTGCCTAAGGCACTTGACTGCTAACCAGAAGGCTGGCGGTTCAAATCCACCAGCCACTCCTTGGAAGGAAGGTTGGGCAATCCTACTTCTGTAGTGATACTGCCTCAGAAACCCAAGGAGGGGTCGCTGTGAGTCAGGGCTGACTCGACGGCACATAACAACAACAACAAGAGACACACCTTAGACACAAAGACAAAAATAAGCTAACTATCAAAGGATGGAAAGAAAGATATGTCAAGCAAATGGTAACCAAAAAAGAGCAAGCATAACAATATTAATTTCTGATAGAATAGACGTTAAGGGAAAAAATAGCATAAGAAACAAGGAAAGACATTACATAATCATTAAAGTGTCAATCAAACAAGAAGACATAACCATAATAAATATCTACACACCCAATGAAACAATCCCAAACTACATAAATCTAACTTTAAAAAAATTGAAAAGAGAAATAGACAATTACACAATAACAGAAAAAAAAAAAATTGACTGTCGTCAAGTCGGGTCCAACTCATAGCGACCCCTCCTTGGGTTTCTGAGGCAGTATCACTACAGAAGTAAATTGCCCAACCTTCCTTTCAAGGAGTGGCTGGTGGGTTTGAACCACCAGGCTTCTGGTTAGCAGTCAAATGCCTTAGGCACTACACCACCAGAGCTCCTACAATAATAGGAGGAGACTTTAATATACCACTCTCAATGAATGACAGAATAACTAGAAAGAAACTCAACAAAGACACAGAAGTTCTAAACAATACAATCAACCAACTTAACTTCATAGATATATAAAGAGCACTCCACCCAACAACAGAATAATACACATTTTTTCCCCAATGTATGTGAAACATTCTCCAGAAGAGACTATATTAGGCTACAAAGAAAGCTTCCATAAATTTTAAAACATTGAAATACTACAAAGCATCTTCGCAAACAACAGCACTGTAAAATTAAAAATCAACAACAAGAATAGCAGAAGAAAATCAAATATATGGAAAATGAATTATACTGTGCTTAAAAACTACTATAGATAGACATCAAATGATCAGGTATGTCTAGGCAAAAGGGAATATAGCCATGACCATATATAAGTTTGGCAGACAATATTTCTACATACATATTTGTGTGTGCTTGTGGTGTAGTAAATTACATGGTATGGCTTTTTCAGCCACAGTCTTTCTAACTCTCACCAGATTACTAGGTGGGACCATGTAATTTAAACTCTTGTTTGTTAAAGTCATCCACCTGGGGTATTTCTGTTGGAGCATCACAAAGTAATCTGGAAAAAAGTGCTCTCTTTCAGATTTATAAGACTCTGATGTGGGAATTGGTTGGTTTTGCCACTCTGCCAGGCTCAAAAGGAGCCCTTCTAGAGGCAGAAGGACTTTGACTGCTCTCTGAGACAGATGTGCTGCTGAGAGAGAGATGTGCTGTTGAGAGAGAGTTGCCTGGCTGAGAGACAGTGGCAGTGAAACCAAGAGGCACAAGACAGAGTGGCAGGTTTACCTTTCCCACAGAGGCAGAGGCCAGGCCAAGAGGCCAAGGGCCAGAGAGGTATGTCCAAGAGCACAGCAGAAGGGAGACTATCCTAACCAAAAAACTGTATCCTGAGCACATTCCTGAATTTGAAATGTAGCCTGTTGCTTCTTTAATAAATCCCGTAATCTGTGAGTTCTGTGTGGCCACTGCAGCAAATTATCAAACTCAGAGAGAGGCGGTGGGTGCCACAGGAGGAATGGTTGGTGTCAAGGTTGGTAAGAGGGCTGGAGGGTGGTGGCATGTCTGGCTTCATAAGAACAGGCCTTGTTCTGCTGATGGTGATTCTGTCTTCCTCCTGTGAAGTTAGAGGAGGTCAGAAGATGTCGCCTCCCTGCTCCTTTAGCAGTGCCATAAGAATGTGTATATATATATATAATACAGTTAACAGGGTAAAGTTATAATAATGTCTCACCAAACATCCTGAGGTAATGAGTCATTGGATCCACAGGTTCAGGATCATTGTCACAGGGAACATCAAGCTCAGTTGGCATAACATACTACACAAAAAACATTGTTCTACATCCTACTTTGGTGAGTAGCAACTGGGGTCTTAAAAGCTTGCAAGCAGCTATCTAAAATGCAACAATTGGTCTCTCCTTGTCTGGAGCAAAGAAGAATGAAGAAAACCAAAGACACAGGGGAATAATTAGTCTAAGGAACTAGTGGACCATGTGAATTTAGCCTACATGACCCTGAGACCAGAAAAACAAAATGGTGACTGGCTACCACTGTCAACCACTTGGAAAGAGATCAGTTCTGGAGATCCTGGATAAAGTGGGAGAATAATGTAGAACAAAACTCAAAATCATAAAAACAACCAGCCTTACTGGTCTGACAGAGACTAGTAAAATCCCCAAGATTATGGCCCCTAGTCATCCTCCATGCTTGGAATTGAACTTACTTCTGTGACTTCCAGCCAAACAACAGGCGAATCAGGTGAACATTTATACCAGGTAGGTTCACTCCTTAGAACAATCAACCATGGGAGATCAAAAGGGCAGTATTTGCATAAAGAGATAGCTCAGAGGGCAGAAACACATAGGAGAGAAGGACACAGGAAAAATGTAAACTCAGGGAGGAAGTGGGAAGGGAGCTGTTATATTATGGGGACTGAAATCAATGTCATGAAACAAAATGTGTATGAACTGCTATATGGGAAATGAATTTTCTCTGTAAAATTTCACCCAAATCACAATTTATAAAAAAAAACCTACTAGGTAATAGAAGAAAGAAAAAGTGAAAAAAAAAAAAAATCCTTGAATCAATTAAGAATAAAACCACCACATACCAAAATCTTTGGGACACAGCAAAAGCAGTCCTGAGAGGACAAATTTATAGTAATAAAAGTATACTTCAAAAAGAAGAAAGAAGTAAAATCAACACCTTAACACAACATCTCCAAGAATTACAAAAGTACAGAAAAACAAAAATGAAGCCCACTATTACTAGTCAACAGAAGAAAGGAAGTAATACAGATTAGAGCAGAGATAAATGAAATACAAAACAGGAAAACAATACAAAATTAACAAGACTAGAAGTTGATTATTTGAAAGAGTAAATAAAATTGATGAACCACTAGCAAATTTAAGAAAGGAGAACAGAAGATGCAAATAATGTGGATTAGATATGAAATAGGTGACATCATAACAGAACCAATTGAAATAAAAAGGATAATAACAGAATACTGTGAAGAACTGTACTCAAACAAATTGGAAAGTCTAGAAGAAATGAAAAATTTTCTAGAAGCACACTACTTATCTAAAATGGCAATCTGAGGTAGTAAGTATGAACAGACCCATAAAAAAAATAAATTGACTGGGTCATTAAAAAAATCCCACCAAAAAAAACAGTCCTTGTTCAGATGCTTCACTGGAAAATTCTACCAACATTCAGAGAAGAGCTGACATCAATTCTACTAAAAGTATTACAAAACATAGGAAAGCATATAATTTTCCCAAATTCAGTCTACGAAGCAAGCATAACCCTGATATCAAAGCCAGGCAAAGACACCATTAAAAGAGAAAATTATAGTCCAATCATGAACATAGATGTGAAAATTCTAAACTAAATCCTGGCCAATGGGATCCAACAACATATCAGAAAATAATACACCATGGCCAACTGGAATTCATATCAGGATGATCCTATCAATTGATACAGAAAAAGCAAGTGACAAAATCCAACATCCAGTCCTGATTTAAAAAAAAAAAAAAAAAATTCAACAAAATAGGAATAGAAGAGATATTCCTCAACATAATTAAGGGTACATATACAAAACCAATGGCAAACATTTAGTGTTAATGGAGAGAGACTGAAAGCATTCCCCTTTCGAATTAAAAACAAACAAGGATGCTCTTTATCCCCACTTCCATTAAATATGATATTGGAAGTCCTAGCCATGGCAATAATGCAAGAAAAGGATATAAAAGACATTCAGAACGGCAAAGAAGGATTACATCTCAACATAAAAAAATAAATAAAAATTTTAAAAAATCCTCACAACTAGACCAATAAGTAATATAATGAACAGAGAAAAAAAGATGTCAAAGATTTAATTTTACTTGGATCCACAATTAATGCCCATGGAAACAGTAGTCAAGAAATCAAATGATGTACTGCTTTCATCAAATCTATTGCAAAAGACTTTTCTAAAGTGTAAAAAAGCAAAAATGTGACCTTGAGGACTAAGGTGCACCTAACCCAAGCCACGGTATTTTCAATTGTCCAATATGCATATGAAAGCTGGACAATGGATAAGAAAGACCAAGGAATTGGTGTTTTTGAATTATGGTGTTGGCGAAGAATATTGTGTATACCATGGACTGCCAGAAGAATGAACAAATCTGTCTTGGAAGAAGTAAAGAAAGAACGCTTCTTCAAAGTGAGGATGGTGAGACTTCACCTTATGTACTCTGGATATATTATCAGGAGGAACTATTCCCTGGAGAAGGACATCACGCTTGGTCAAGTAGAGGGTTAGCAAAAAAGAGGAAGATCCTGGATAAAATGGATTTATACTTTGGCCGCAATAATGAGCTCAAACATAGCAACAATTGTAAAGATGGCACAAGACCAAGCAGTGTTTTGTTCTGTCACTTATGGTCGCAGTGGCACCTAGCAACAACAAAAAAAAAATTGGCAAAGAAAAAGTAAAACTATGAAAATCCCAGAAACTCAACAAGAAAACTGCTGGAACTTATAGAAGGATTCAGCCCAGTGCCAGGGTACAAGGTCAACATACAAAATTCAGTCAGATACCTTTACAGTAACAAAGAGAAGTCTGGAAAAGAAACCATGAAAACAATACCATTAAACGAAAATGAAGTACTTAGGAATAAATCTAACCAAAGACAAAAGACCAGTGCAAAGAAAGCTACAGAATACTACTACAATAAACAAAAAAAGACCTACATAAATGTAAGACTATATACACTCATGGATAGGAAGACTCAACATTATGGAAATATCAATACTACTCAAGTGATCTATAAATATAATGTAATCCTGATCTAGATTTCATCATCATTCTTTAAAGAGATGGAAAAATGAACCATGAATGTTATATGGAAGGAAAAGAGACTCTGGATAAGCAAAGCACTACTAAAGAAGAACAAAATAGGAGACCTCCACTCTTCATCTCAAAACCTATTACATAGCCACATTAGTCAAAGCAGCCTAGTACTGGTACAGTGGTAGATACACTGACCAATGGAATAGAATTGAGAACTCAGAAGTAAAACCATCCACCAATGGACAGCTGATCTTTGACAAAGGGCCAAAACCCAGTAAGTATGGAGGAGATAATCTCTTTAACAAATGATAATGATAAACCTGGATATCCATTTGCAGAAAAATGTTGATGGGATCTGCATTGGGATTGCACTGAATGTATAGATTGCTTTGGGTGGTATTGACATTTTCACAATGTTCAATCTTCCTATTCATGAGCATGGTATGTTCTTCCATTTATGTAGCTCTCTTATGGTTTCTTGAAGTAGTGCTTTGCAGTTTTCTTTGTACAGGTCTTTTGTGTTCCTAGTGAGATTTATTCCCAAGTATTTTATTTTTTGATAGCTATTGTAAATGGTATAGATTTCCTTATTTCCTTTTCAGCAATCTCTTTCCTGTTGTAGAGGAATCCAACTGATTTTTGTATATTGATCTTGTATCCTACCACTATGCTAAATCTCTCAATTAGTTCCAGTAGTTCTTTTGCTGAGTCTCTTGGGTTTTCTACTGATAGGATCATATCATCAACAAACAGGGATAGTTATACTTCTTCCTTACCAATTTGGATGCTTTTGATTTCCTTTTCTTAAGTTTGACAGATGGTATTTCTACATACATATTTGTATGTGCTGTAAGAATGTCCATATATATAACAGAGCTAACAAGGGGCAGAGTTATGATAACTTTTAGCGACAGCCAAACACCCTGAGGGAATGAGTCACTGGCCCACAGGGACCATGTTTGCAGAGGACATAAAGCTCAATTGGTATAACATACTACACAATAAGATTTTTCCACATCCTACTTTGATGATTAACAACTCGGGCCTTAAAACTTTGCAAGCAGTCATCTAAGATGCAACAATTGATCTCTCCTTGTCCAGAGCAAAGAAAAATGAAAAAAAAAAAAAAAACAACTAAACATTCAAGAAAACAATTAGTCCAAGGGACAAGTAGATCATGAAAACCTCAGCCTACATGACCCTAAAACCAGAACTAGATGGTGCACAGCAACCACTATCACTCACTCAGAAAGGGATGAAAATAAGGGATCCTGGATAGAGTGGGAGAAAAATGTGGAACAAAACTCAAAATTATTAAAAAAAAAGACCAGGCTTAGTGCTCTGATAAACACTGGTGAAACCTCTGAGACTATGGCTCCCTTTGGGCTTGGAATTAAACTTACTACCATGGTTTCCAGCCAAACAATAGACAGGCAAATAAGGTGAACATATACAGCAGGTAGGTACACTCCTTAGAACAATTAGCCATGGAAGATCTGAAGAGCAGTTTTTACACAGGGAGACATCTCAGAAGACAGGAATACATGAGAAAGAAAGACACAGAAAAGTTAACTACAGGGAGGAAGTGGGAAGAGAGCTGTTACATTAAGGGGATTGCAAGCAATGTCATGAAACAAAATGTGTGTGTGAACCGTTGTGTGGGAAATGGATTTTCTCTGTAAGCTTTCACCCAAATCACAATAAAAATAAGTAAATATTATTTATCTTGAAGAAAAGAAGTGCTCAGTAGCCATTCAAACTCATTGCCATCAAGTCGATTCCAACTCATAGTGACTCCCTTTGTGTTTCCAAGGCTGTAAATCTTTGTGGAAGTAGATTGCCCAGTCTTCCTTCTGTGGAGTGGCTGGTGGGTTTTAACTGCCAACTGTCTGGTTAGCAGTCAAATGCCTTAGGCACTACCACCAGAACTCCTTTCACTAGCCATTAGAGAAATGCAAAT
>NW_006921652.1:5502751-5506343 GCF_000298275.1 Orycteropus afer afer
ATGATGGGCTCAAGTATAGCAGGGATTGTGGGGCTGGTGCGGGATCGGGCAGTGTTTCATTCTGCTGTGCATGGGGTCACTGTGAGTCGGAAATGGCTCGACGGCACTTAACAACAACAATGGGTGGATACATAGATAGACATGTAAGCTGAAGAGGAGTGGGAAGGCAAATGGGATTGCACCCACAAATACATATAGGTTTAACAGAGGATATTTCTCCATATGCATTTATACATGCTACAAACATATCCAATATAGTAGAGCATGTTCTCATTGTTAGGTGCCGTAGAGCTGGTTCCAACTCAAAGTGACAATAGAACAAAACACTACCTGATCCTGCACCATCCTCACAATCCTTGCTGCTATGCCTGAGCACATCATTGCTCCCCCTGTGTCAATCCCTGTGATTGAGGGTCACTGACCCTCTTCTTTATCAAACATGATATCCTTCTCCAGGGACTAAGTAGTCTCTTCTAACAATATGACCAAAGCACATGAGATAATGCCTGGCCATTCTTACTAAGGAGCTTTCTGGCTGCACTTCTTCCAAGATAGATTTGTTCATTCTTCTGGCAGTCCATATTATTTTCAATATTCTTCATCAATATAATTCAAATGTATCAACTCTTGGGTCATCGTTTTCCATTGTCCAGCCTTCATATGCATATGAGGCTATGAGAACTTCTTTGATGTAACCAAATACCTTGAGGGAATGAGTCACTGGGCCTGGGGCCTCAGGACCATTTGACTAACATAGTGCACTAAGAAAATGTTCTCTGTCCTACTTTGGTGAGTAACAACTGGAGTCTTAAAGATAGTGAGCAAACATCCAAGGAGCAACTATGGTCTCTCTCCATCTGGAGCAAAGAAGAGTGAAGAAAATGAAAACTGCATGGAAATAATCAGTATAAAGACTGATGAACAACTCAAACCTCAGCATCCAGGATTCTGAGACCAGAAGAATTAGATGGTTCTGGGCTACCATTGCTGATCACTCTGAGAAAGATCACAATAAAAGGTCCTGGATAGAGTGGGGTGAAAATGTGGAACAAAACTCAAAATCATAAAAAGACCAAGCTTACTGGTCACATAGAGATTGATGGAACTTGCAAGACTCTGGCCCTTGGTCAGCCTTTAAGCCTGGAACTGAATTCACCTCCTGGCTCAACCTTCAGCCAAAAAAGAGACAGACCTATAAGGTGAACAATAACATCAGAGAGGTACACACTCTTTAGAGCAATCAACCTTTGAGATCAAAAGGGCAGCATTTGCCCAAAGATAAATTTCAGAAAGCAAGAAGGGAGAGGAAAGAAGGAGGAATGGAAACAGGGAAAAATAGGTAGAAAGTGAGATGACTGCTGATAAGCAGGGATTGTAATCAATGTTATGAAACAAAATGTATATGAATTTTTGAATGAAAGTGGATTTGCTTTATAAACTTTCACTCAAATTGCAGTAAAAAGCTAAATAAAATAAAAGTTTTAAATAAAGTATAAATAATATTCTCAGAAATACCAAAAAATAAAAATAAAATCCATTAAAATAAAAAGAGAAATCCAGGTTCTTGAAAACCAAAACACAATTTCCAAAATTTAAAAAATATATAAATAAATCCCCCATAGGTGGGCTTAGTACTTTAACACACACAAAAGAATCTATGATTTCACAGTACTAAAAAAAAAAAAAAAAAAATTAGAAATGTACTGGATAGGGAAAAAGTTGAGCAACATGGACACCAGAGCTAGAAATTCCAAAATCTAGGCTACAGGGGGCCCTAGAGGATGGCCTCAGGCCTAACGTAGTCGTCTGTCAAGCGCAAGGCTGGCAGTTCAAACCCACCAGCCACTCCCAGCCATGTAGACCAAGCCATCTCTTTATGGGACCTCTGGTAGTGCAGTGCCAAAGGTACTTGACTGCTAACGAGAAGGCTGGCTGTTCAAACCCACTGGCCGCTCCTGGGAAGGAAGGTTGGGCAATCTACTCCTGTAGTGATACTGCCTGGAAACCCAAGGAGGGGTTGCTATGAGTCAGGGCCAACTCGACAGCACATTACAACAACAACAGCCTACAGGGGCTTCAGGAATTGAACTGAAGAAGGAGCCTAGTCTCTATACTGAAGGAAACCACTGACAGCAAATCATAAAAGAAAAGGAAGAGAAGGAGGGAATAAAGAAAGGAAACAAAGAATAGTTACTGCATGTGTGGAGGAGTCTCTGATTCCAAAGAGAAAATCCTAGATAACAGAAAAAGACTACAGTCAACCCAGCATAAGGCGGCAACTGAGGTCTAGAGAGCAATGAAGCAATGTCTTCAACGTTCTTAAGAATATTGCTATAAGCCCAAAATTCCAGACTCAACCAATTATTTAAGAGTAAGGACAAAATAAAAACATTTTCAGACACATTGTAATTCACTACATTAACTAAGAAAAAAATAATTTGTATAACAAGTTTTAAAACTCGTAAAACCTTTTTGAATAAATTATATAAGGATATGAGTTATTAAAATAGGAAATGAAGCTAAGGAAGGCATAGGATTAAAAAATAAGAAGAAGAAATAAGCTTCAAAATGTATCCCAAAATAAATCAAAACTCCTTGCTGAGGAGTTGATTCCAACTCATAGTGACCCTACAAAACAGAGTAGAATTGCCCAATAGGGATTCTAAGGCTCTGATGGCATAGTGCCTAAGGCATACGACTGCTATCCAGAAGGCTGGAGGTTCAAACCCACCAGTTACTCCTTGGAAGGAAGACTGGGCAATCTACTTCCTTAGAGATACCACCTTGGAAACTTAAGGAGGGGTGGCAATGAGTCGAATGACTGGATGGCAGTGAAATCTTTACAGAAGCAGACTGCCTCATCCTTCTCCCACCAAGTAGGTGATAAATTCAAATCACGGACCTTTCCATTAGCAGCTGACTGTTTAACCACAGCACAACCAGGGATCCTTCATAAAATGTGGAGTTAGTGCTAAATAAGTTTAAACAGTATAGCTGTTAACCTTAAAGCAATTTTTAAGAGAGAAGTGGAAGGACATGGACAAGTACTTAAAGTTTGCTTAAAGTGACACACTTCACTTTCAGGTAGAATACTGGTCAGAACTAGTCCACAGCCACTATTATTGCAAAGGATCAGGAAATGTAGGTGAATGGGTCAATATTAGATGAATATTAAATGTTTTTATCATACAGTTCATAATTATTTTATCTTCTCTAATGGAATGAACCCTTTAAAAACACACTATATCCCTTTTTGATGCTTTCTCTCTCTCTCTCTTTCTCGCTTTCTCTCTCTCTCCCTCTCTCTCTCTCTCCCTCCCTCTCTCTCTCTCTGTATATATATGATTTATAAATATATATTTTTATATAAAATAGGGATAAATACATATTTTATAGGAACTCTGGTAGCATAGTGTCTAAGGCACTTGACTGCTAACCAGAAGTCTGGCAATTCAAACCCACCAGCCACTCCTCGAAGGAAGATGGAGCAATCTACTTCTGTAGTCATACTGCCTCAGAAACCCAAGGAGGGGTCGCTATGAATCAGGTCTGACTTGATGGCACATAACAACAACAACAACATATTTTATAT
>NW_006921652.1:5506443-5507464 GCF_000298275.1 Orycteropus afer afer
AAAAAAAAAAAAAAAAAACACATGTTGGCAAGGGTGTAAAGAGACTAGAGCACTCATACACTGCTGGTGGGACTGTAAAATGGTACAACTACTGCGGAAAATGGTATGCCATTTCCTTAAAAAGTCGGAAATAGAAATACCATGTGATCCAGCAATTCCACTACTAGGTATATATCCTGGGGTAATAAGAGCCATGACATAAATATGCACAATCATGTTCATCACAACACCAATCACAGTGCAAAAAGATGGAAACAACTTAAGTGTCCATCAATGGATGAATGGATAAACAAACTATGGTCCATACACACAATGGAAAAATACGCAACATTAAAGAATAAAGATGAATCTGAGAAACATTTCATAACATGATGAACCTAGAAGACATCATGCTGAGTGAAATTAGTCATTCACAAAAGGGCAATATTGTTTGAGGCCACTATTATAAAAAGTCAAGAAAAAGTTTATACACTTAAAGAAACATTCTTTGATGGTTACCAGAAGAAGGAGGGAAAGGCAAGGTAAGTCACTAACTAGAGAGTAGGTACATATTAACTTTGGTATAGGAGAAGATAATATATGATAAGAGGGAGGTCAACACCAAATAATCAAGGCAAAAGAAGACACTAGGAGGAGTACAAGAGTTAAAGGGAACAGAAGTGAATACTATTACATATACAATCCTGCAATAACAATAATAACAATAACCTATGGGTGGACATGGACAAGTAATTAAAGTTTGCATAAAGTGACACACATCACTTTCAGGTAGAACACTGGTCAGAACTAGTCCACAGCCACCATTTCTGTAAAGGATCAGGAAATGTAGGTGAATGGGTCAATATTAGATGACTATTAAATGTTTTTATCATACAGTTCATAATTATTTTATAGAGCAGCAGGCCGGAAGAGCAGAAGAAAGGGAATAAAAGCCAGGAACCCAGACAGAAGAGCAGTCAGCCCCAGGGATACAGGTGAGGAGAGACAACTCAGGGACGCCCAAAGCAGCAGGCGGGAAGAG
>NW_006921652.1:5514524-5530417 GCF_000298275.1 Orycteropus afer afer
ATTATCCATCCTGTTATTGTCAAAGCTTCATTTCATTTTAAGTATATCTCTTATAACATCAAATATCTGGAATTGGTTTTCTAACTCAATCTAATTGCCTCTGCCTTTTGATAGATTATTTTAATCTAATCACCTTTATTTTGGTAACTGATACTTGTTCTCGTTCCTATTACCGAATATTTCCCTATGTCCTATCTTTGCATGTTTCTCTTCTTTTATATTTTTGTTGAATTAAGAAGTTCTTTCATTTTTTGCCTCTAATAGTTTGGAAATTTTGTGTTCTATTTCTACTTTTCTTAAGATTATATTTACACTGAGTATATGAATTTTAAAATTTTTAAGTCAATGTTAAAAAATAATCTGTATGAATCATCTCTTCCTGCCACAAGGCAAAATGCTTGCCATGCTTTCATTCCACTCTCTCCCTTCACCTCCCCCATGTGTGCTGAAAACATTTAAAATTCATATTTCCTCTTTTTACTATTATTATTTTTAAGTTAGAGTTCCATTTACTTTTCTTACTCTACTACCTTCTCTTCAATACTGCTCATTAGAGTTTATCCCAGAAATACAAGGAGCATACAAATTTAGGACATTTACTATTGTGAGTCACTACATTAACTGAGAGAATATAATTTCCTTATCTTTATATAAAGAGTTACAGCAATCATACTTAAGGGCGAAATATTAGAACCACTTGATCAAAATTTAAACCTGAGAAAGAGACTATAAAGCATTATTGAAGTCCTAATCAAAACAATTAGATTTTTTTTAAGTGAATAAATTTACAAACATTGGAGAGAAAGAGACAAAACTGCCATTATTGTCAGATGGCATGATTATTTTTAAAAATCAAAGAAAATAAATCGAAAAATGTATAGAGCCAATCATAAGATTCAGTAAGGTAGCCAATTACAAGACCAAAAACAAACAAACAAAAAAAAACCTGACTGACATTGAATGAATTTTGACTCAGAATGATGCCCATTGAGCTTCCAAAGCTGTAAATCTCTATGTAAGTAGGCTGTCTCATCTTTCTTCTGCAGAGCAGAATATATAGAAACATAGGAAATTAATTACTTCCTACATCAAAAAATAACTTAATAGAAATTGTAATTAAAAAAATAATAATCCTCAAAGCAACAAACACAATAACATGCTTCCAAAAACCAAACTCACTGCCATCAAGTCTATTCCAACTAATAGCAAACCCCATTGGGTTTCCAAGGCTGTAAAGCTTTATAGAAGTAGATTGCCTCATCTTCCTTCTGAGGAGCG
This sequence comes from Orycteropus afer afer, assembly GCF_000298275.1. NCBI lineage: Eukaryota > Metazoa > Chordata > Mammalia > Tubulidentata > Orycteropodidae > Orycteropus > Orycteropus afer. Next base: position 5,515,803 of record NW_006921652.1, read on the forward strand.
GCTGGTGGGTTTGAACTGCTGATCTTCTAGTTAGTAGCCAAATGCCTTATCCACTGTGCCACCAGAGCTCCTTATAACATACTTAGGAATAACCAAATTGAGAAATACATAAATCTTATGGGAAAAAAAATTATTTTACTGAGGAACTTAAAAAAAAAAATTTCCAGTGAATGGGAGGGCTAGATTTATTTGATATTTACAACTAACACACACATGAAATGATAAAAAGAGATAGAAAATAAAAGGACAGATAAAGTTATGCCAGACAATTTATAACCAAAAAAGGAGGTGGGACAATATTAATTTCTAAGAAAATAGATTCCAACATGAAACCATTATTTAGTTAAAGAAGGATATAGCACATTGTTAAGTAGTGTATCAATTCTTTCATAATGACTTTATAAATTCAATAAAATGTCAATCAGAATCTCTATGGGATTTTTCATGACACTTGAAAAGATGAATCAAGTGCTCAAGATTAACAACTTCAGAAGAAAGTTTGAGCTCATCCAGTTAACACCTTGAAAGGTAGGCCTGGTGATCTGCTTCTTTAAAGATTACAGCCAAGGAAACCTATGGAGCATGTCTGTTCTCTAACTCATGGTATCACCATGAGTCAGAATTAGCCTGCTGGCAATGGACATGTGTGTGTCGGGATGTGTGTATGTTCAGATGACCTCCACTACAATCAAGACATAGAACTGCTCTGCCACCCCAAAGGAACTCCCTTGTGCTACCTTTATTGCCCTTCCCAACTCTCGGCAAGCACAGATGTGGTCTCCATCTCTCTGCTGTGGTCATATCGAGAATGTTATATAAATGGAATGATACAATAAGTAACCTTTGAGATAAGCTATATAGTTTTATCCTTGTGAGAAATCGCCCTTATATCCTGATCCTGGATTTCTTGACTGGAAAGAATTTCTTAACTAGATTTTTACTGAGGAGAACTAATTCCATCTCCAGGTCATGTAGAATGTTTCATTCCTAAGGAAATGTGAGAATATAATGAAGGTCTGAAGATAAAGGATTTAGCTTTAGAATTCTCCAGGACTTTGGAAGGTGTCAGTGAGGTATCCTAAGTGGAAGTTTCATTTAAAATGGGAAGAGGGTGTGACCTTCATAGCAGCAACTAGACCCCCTAAGATGCTTGGGGGTCCAGATGTGAGCTCTATAATTAAAGACAAGAATGTTCACTTGCTAACCATGCTGGAAATTAATAAGCTTGAAAGAGACTTGCCTATAAATGCTAGAAATGAGTTTCAAGTACTTTTATCAATCCCTCTTGCCCACAACTGACTAGAAGAAGAAAAAAATAGATATATATATATATATGTGTGTGTGTGTGTGTATACATATATATATATATATATACACACACACACACATATATATATATATCTTGCAAATTGCACAGCAGGCCAGGAAAACAGTTTGAAAACCCTTTCAATCAGATATTTTGGAAGGAGCTTGACTCAAAACAAACCTTGCCAAGTTTCCAGTCTGCTCCTTTGTGAGCTCATTTTTGAAGATTCGTCACAAAGCAGGAACTGGAAGGAGAAACATGTTTTATTTTGTTATACAATGAATTCCTTTGTCCAACAAATAGATGTGATAATATCACTGTGTTGGTTACACTATCCCACTCTCCAAAGTGGATATGGCTGCTTTTTAATTTTTTGCACCTTCTGTCTGGTTGAGAGCACTGGAAGAATGGTGCTAAAAGCCTCTTTTCAGACACTTCAGGGGCATTCTTTTGTTTGAATTTACTTCCCTTTTCCCACCCCGTCCCTGGCACCAAACACAGCCATACAAATCAGCTCAGATTGGCAGGAGGAATGAAGTCAGTGCAAGTTGGTGCCAAGTTCTTCCCCAGGCTCCGTTCACCCAGGCCTGGCTAATGTTTCTCTCTCACAGAAAGGGCATCTCAGCTGCTTTTAGAAACAGAACTTTGTATATACAGACAAATGGCCTTGTGGGACAGGACAGCAGAGACCCTGTTTAGTTTCATTTTACCTAGACTGTGGCAGACAGGGCATCCCTGGGTGCTACAAACAGTAATGCACTCAGTTTCTAACCAAAAGATTGCAAGTACAAATCCTCTCAGGTGAACCTCAGAAGAAAAGATTTGTGATCTACTTCAAAAATCCTATGAAGCCATTGAAAATCCTACGGAGCACTTTTCTACTCTGACTCATATGTTGTTGTTAGGTTGTTGTGAGGTGCCATCAAGTTATCGAGTTCTGCTCACAAAACCCGGTGTACAATAGAACAAAACACTGCCCGATTCTGCACCATCCTCACAATCCTTGCCATGCTTGAGACCATCATTCCAGTCACTGTGTCAATCCAACTTGCTGTGGAATTTCTTCTTCTTCACTGACCCTCTACTTTACTAAACATGATATCCTTTTCCAGGGACTGGTCCTTTCTGACAACCTGACCAAAGTATGAGAAACAAAATCTGGCCATTCTCACTTCCAAGGACCATTCTGACTATACTTTCTCTAAAATAGATTGTTCATTCTTCCAGCAGTCCATGGTACATTCAATATTCTCTGCCAAAACCACAACTCAAATACATCAATTCTTCTGCAATGTCTACTTTATTCATTGTTGAGCTCTCACATACATATGAGGCCACTGAAAATACCATGGCTTGGGTTAGACACACCTTAGTCTTCAAGTGAAACCTTAGCTCCTTAGCAAGGTCTTTTGCAGGAGATTTGCCAGTGCAATACAATGTCTGATTTTCTTACTGATGCTTCTATGGATGAATCCACTGTGGATCCAAGTAAAATGAAATTCCTGACAACTTTAATCTTTTCTCCATTTATCGTGATGTTGCTCATTGGTCCAGTTGTGAGGATTTTTGTTTTCTTAAAGTTGAGGTGTAATCCATACTGAAGGCTGTACTCTCTGATCTTCATCAGTAAGTGCTTCAAGTCTTCTTCACTTTCAGCAAGCAAGGGTGTGTCATCTGCATATTGCAGGTTGTTAATGAGTCTTCCTCCAATCCTGATACTGCATTCTTCTTCATCTAGTCTAGCTTCCTGGATTATTTGCTCAGTATACCCTATGAAGCCATTGAAATCGAATGCTATTGAGATTGAATAAGGATGGGAAAAGGATACAACCCTGATGGACACCTTTCTGACTGTAAACCATGGAGTATCCCTTTGTTATGTTCAAACACTGCCTCTTAGGCTATGTACAGGATCCTCAGGAGCACAATTAAGTGTTCTGAAATACCTATTCTTCACAATGTTATCCATAATTTGTTATAATCCACACAGTTGAATGTCTTTGCATAATCAATAAAACACAGGCATACATCTTCAAGCCAGGTTCAGAAGAGGATGTGGAATGAAGGGTATCACTACTGATGGTTGAAAGCAAAAAGTGCAAGAAAGCTGTTTACCTGTGACACATATGGGTTCACCATGAGTTGGAATCAACCCAGTGGCAACCAGTAAACTGGTGTCAGTCAAAGCTGAGCACTTTGCAACTTAACCACTCTTGCCCTTTAATAGTAAAAGGTCAACCCAATACTGAGACTAATTCCTGGAAAAGCATTCTAAATAAAGGAGCTTTTCTGCAAACCAACACCACCACAAAATATATAACAAGCAATGCACTATCCTCTCCTGGTCAGAAAGATCATGTATATGAGTGTGATGGTTTTCTAAACACCTAAAAGCATATTAAAATGTAAAGACATCATCTCCAGTAGTGTTTCCCACCTGCAGGCACATAGATTTTCAACCACCACAACTTTGAATTAGCTCAACTTCATGGTTTAGAGCAGTAGTTCTCAGCTGGGACAATTTTGCCCCCAAGGGACCATTTGGCAATATATGGAGACATTTTCAATTGTGACAACTGCATAATGTTCCTGGTATCTGGTGGGTGGAGGGCAAGACTGCTGCGAAACATCTTACAATGCACAGGCGAGGTCACAAAACAAAAATGATTCAGTCTCAAATGACAACAGAGTTGTGGTTCAGAAACTCTAGACAAGGAAAGCACAGGACTTTTAAACTCATGTCTAGGTTTGAATATTACCTTCATCTTTCACCTAACTTATACAAGGCCTTGATCCCCATCTTAAACCTCAAATTATCCTACTTCCTTATTGAATTGTTGGAGGAATCAAATAAGACAAAACTTGTGAAGCACCTATTATCTAGTACACATTGGACACCCAAGAACCTAGATTCTTTGCTGCCCTTCCTCACCCTATACTATGGTGGTGGTGGTGGTGGTGGTGGCGGTGGCAGCGCTGGTGGTGTGTTATTGAGTCAGTATCAACTCATGGCAACCCATGTGACAGAGAACTGTGCTCCATAGGGTTTTCTTGGCTGTAATCTTTATGGAAAAGCAGATTGCCAGGGCTTTCTTCCACAGCACCACTGTTGTTATTGCTAGGTGCCGACTCATAGCGACCACATGTACAGCAGAACGAAATACTGCCCAGTCCTGTGGCATCCGCACCATCTTTGCTATACCTGAGCCCATTGTTGCAGACACTGTGACAGGTGACAGGGAGCAGCAGCAGACAAGGCCAGCAGGAACAGGTAGGGGGAAGCCCAGGAAGTGAGCGGAGCAGTTGGAACAGCTAAGGAAGACAAACTTGTCTGTCAGTTTGTCGTATTGTGGTGGCTTGTATGTTCTGTGAGGCTGGAAGCCATGTCAGCAGGGATGCCCATAGTGGACTGGTTTCAGTGGAGCTTCCAGACTGAGACAGACTCGGAAGAAGGAAGAGGCCATCCACTTTTCAAAAAATTGGCCAGTGAAAACAGCACCACTTGGTGGGTTCAAACTGTCAACCTTTAAGTTAGCAGTCAATTACAAACTGCGTGTGCTACCCAGGCTCCTTCACACTACACCACCTCCTCTGACATCATGGAGTCTTGGCAGCCCTTCTCTTCCTTACTGCTGGAGTTGGCTGCTGTAGTAAATATCTGCTATGCTTCCCTGTGAAAACAAGTTTCCAAGTTCCTCGAGCCTTGTATACAGAGATTGTATCAGGGTTGCAACCATAACACAAGTCTAACCATTCTGAGGACTGCAACCAGAGCTATCAGGAAATGAACACTACCTTTTTCTCTCTGAGATCAATAAGAAAATGTGAGAACAAAATAAGTATGGGGCTGCCAATAGCCATCGTTGCCATATCAGGAAGAACTGTTCTCATCTCTTTCTTAATTCATCCTGGAGTTCATAGACTATCATTACAATGACTCCCTGGTAAAACGCCCACAATCCCATGCCAGCCTCACTCCATCCCACCTGGCTGGCAAAATCCTAGCTCTGAGTAAACCCAGCAATCTGCCGTCCCCAACTACCTGCATCCTGGAAGCTATATTGCTAGAGAAAAGTTACAAAACAGGTTAGACGGGTATCAAATAAATCATGACACTTCCCTCTCCCTTATCATCCACACCCCCAACTCACTGAGCCCAGTCAAGACTTCTTTTCAGTACCTCATGTGTATATGCTCTTCGCACCAATGCAAGGACTCCACTGAGGTCTTAACAGCATCAGCATCCGCCCAGACCACTGCCATAACCTCCTAGCAGATCCCTCTGCAGGTGGCTCTGAGCCTAATCCACTCATTTTCAGCACTAGAGTCAGAGTGATCATTGAAACAGAAATATCATATCACTCCCGTCATTGCCTAACCTCTTCAATGACATATCCTTGTTAATAGAATAAAATCGGATATTCCCATCACAACCTATACAGTATTGTGTAAGTTGTCTTGTGGTGCTGTAACGAAATATACCACAAATGGGTGGCTTTAAAGAAAAGGAATTTATTTTCCCACAGATCAGGAGGCTAAAATTCTGAATTCAAGTCATGGCTCTTGGGGGAGATCCTTCTTTATTGGTAGCCCCAGGAGTTCCTTGAGGTTCCTTGGAGATCCTTGTTTTCCTTGTGGGTTTTAGTATCTAACTTCTCCATGTGTCTGTCTATTCTGCTCTTCTTATAACTCAGAAATGATTAGATTTAGGATCTACCCTACTCTGGTATGACCTCATTAATATAAAATAGAAGTCCCTTCTTTTCAAACAAGGTCATATTTACATGTATGGGGGTTAGGATTTCAAAATGTATTTTGTTGTTGTTAGGTGCCATCGAGTCAGCTCTGACTCATAGTGACCCTATGTTCAACAGAACAAAACACTGCCTGGTCCTGCGTCAGCCTCACAGTCCTTGCTGTGCCTGAGCCCATTGTTGCAGCTACTGTGTCAGTCCATCTTGTTAAGGGCCTTCCCCTTTTTCACTGACCCTCCACTTTACTAAGCATGATATCCTTCTCCAGGGAATGGTTCCTTCTGACAACATGATCAAAGTAGGTGAGACGAAATCTGGCTATGCTCACTTCCAAGGAGCATTCTGGCTGCACTTCCTCCAATACAGATTTGTTCATTCTTCGGGCAGTCCATGGTATTTTCAGTATTCTTTGCCAACACCACAATTCAAAGGAACAAATTCTTCTTCTGTCTTCTTTATTCCTTGTCTGGCTTTCACATGCATAAGAGGTGATTGAAAATACCATGGCTTTGGTTAGGGGCACCTTAGTCTTCAAGGTGACATCTTTGCTCCTTAACATTTTAAAGAGGTGTTTTGTAGCAGATTTGCCCAGTGCAATATGACATCTGATTTCTTGACTGCTGCTTGCATGATATTGACTGTGGATCCAAGGAAAATGAAATCCCTGACAATTCAATCTTTTCTCCATTTATCATGATATTGTTTATTAGTCCAGTTGCAGGGATTTTTGTTTTCTTTATGCTGATGTGGAGCTCTGGTAGCATAGTGGCTAAGTCACTTGCCTGCTAACCAGACAGCTGGCGGTTCAAACCCACCAGCCACTCCTCGGAAGGAAGGTTGGGCAATCCTACTTCCGCAGTGATACTGCCTCGAAAACCCAAGGAGGGGTCGCTATGAGTCGGGCCGACTTGACGGCACATAACAACAACAACAAATCCATACTGAAGACACATATTTTGGGGGGACACAGTTCAGCCTATAATAGTATCTATGCAGATGTCATGCTTCCCTGACTCTTTGTACTCCTGTACAGCAGGCACTTTGGGTTCCTTTCTGTTCCTCAAAAATGTCATGCTCCCTATAAAAAAGACCAAGGCCAGGTTTGGTGCTCTGACAGAGCCTGGTGAGACCCCTAAGACTATGGCCCCTCATTACCCTTCTGGTCTAGAACTAAACTCACTCCTGTGGCTTCCAGCCAAACAATAGACAGGTATTTGGGGTGAACGTTTACATGAGATAGACACACTCCTTGGAGTGATCAATCATGGGAGAACAGAAGGGCAGTATATGCACGGGGAGCCCAAAATAGAGCAACTATTTTGGTCATTATTGTATCCCTAATGCCTTGCATAAAGTAGATGCTCAGTAAATACTTGACGATGAATAAGGCAGTAAGGGCATGGGAGGGAAGGACACAGGGAAGAGATAACTACAGAGAGGAAGTGGAAAGAGAACTGTTACATTGTGGGGAATTGCAGTCAAGGTCATGAAATAAAATGTCTATGAACTGCTGTATGGAAAATGAATTTGCTCTGTAAACTTTCACCCAAATCACAATAAAAAATTTAAAAAAAAGAAAGAAAAGAAAAATGTCATGTTCCTTTAACCACAGAGCCTTTAAGCAAGGCTTAAATGAGAACTCTCATTCCACAATGTCTTCCTGACCCTGGACTAGCTAATTTCAGTTTATGCTTAGCTCTCAGCATCTACATCTCCTCCTCAGAATGCTTCCTGAATCTCCCTTCCCCTATACACCAAACACAAGGTCAATTGCATTGATATATAATCTTTTAATATGTCATACTTATTCTTTAAAATACTTATCACAAGTATGTAATTAATTGTGTTATTAATTGTTTAAAGTCTGTTTCCTAACTAGAAAGTATGTTCCATGAGGGACAGCAACTATTTTGGTCATTATTGGATCCCTAATGCCTTGCATATAGTAGATGCTCAGTAAATACTTGAAGATGAATAAGGCAGTAAATAAATGAGAACATGAGTTTGGCCTTGAAAGATAAACAGGATTTAGGTGGAAAAAATGGATGGAATTTTCATTAGCTATATGCAAAGTGTGAAAAAAGATAACCAGCTAAGCAATATATATTGAATGTTTCAATGTACAAGCTTTTTGCTAATGAATAGAAATTTCTATAGGTGATAAAAGACAATAATGTGCTTGGAAAATACATGTTTCAGAAAATCTAACTCCTACTTATAGACACTGATACACTGTTTTGTCCAGCATGGGTCTAGCAGTTAGAAATAAGGGGTAAGAGGGTGACAACAGTGTCAGTTGGAAGACACATTTTGGCATTTTTAGAAAGAAGCTTCTGCAACATCTCTGCTCAATTCCACAGCCAGGCAATCACTAACCAAGAACTGTCGTGAGATAACCCCTCAAAGGGAAAGACAGCCTCTTAGCTGCCCACACAAAAAAAAACATGAAATGTAAACACATACCATGAGAAATAATACTTATCTTCAACTTGAAGTGACACTAAAGAAACACACAGTGTATGGCAAAAGATAGAAAACAAAGGGAACACTAAAAATAAAAACATAAAATAGAACGACTGTCCTAGAATCAAACATCTGTTATAACAGGCAAATAGTTCTATAAGGTTTGTTTACGAAACAACAGCCATAATCCTCTCATCACCCACATTCCAGAAGCAGTTTCAGATTTTTTAGCAGATTCTTTTGCCATTTATCACCATATATCTATCAAGCTTATACTATATTTCTACTTTATTTTTCAACTTTATTATTCTCTGCTGACTTCTAATCATCTAAGATAAAGATTTAACTATTTTTCATTATCCACAGCCCTACCACTTACTCCAACACCATGTAAGTGCACACTTTCTATCCCTCATATTCTCAATGAAATTTTTTCATAATTTTGAGTGTATCTATTTTCAAGGCTTATAGTATTATGACTATGTAATCAGCATTCACAGATTAATTACATTATATATTTCAATCACTTTTCCTTTCCTTCATTTCTTGTCTTTCCTGGAGTTGGTAATTGTCTTCTTTTTCATTTGTATAATTTTCTATGGACTTACCACCAAATCAACCATTAACTCTCCCTCACTTATTTAAATCTTCTCTCAAAACTTTCAAACCTGTTAGGTATTCTTTCAGTTTCATCTTCCCCAAGAAGTCTCTCCCTAAGTTTTGTGCTTTGCTCCAACCAGTACAGGCTGCTCTCCACACCTGTTATCCTGATGCTTTCTTGGAATCTCCCATCACCATTATGCTGAAGATTCTTTGACCTTGCTCTGTGCTGGCTTCTCTATTTCCTAGATGACAAGCCTTCCTCTTCTTAGTTTACTCTCTCATTTTGGTGGAGCACCTGAGAAATGTTACATGGAAGACAAATGTTTGGAAACTTTTCATATCTGGAACAAGTCTTTGTTAGGCTAAACGCCATCTAATTGTTTCCAACTCACAGCAAGCCTATGTACAACACAGGAAAAAACACTGCCTAGTTCTGCACCATTCTTAAAATTGTTGCTATGTTTGAGCCAGGGAGCTCTGGTAGCATAGTGCCTAGTGCATTTGAGTGCTAACCAGAAGGCTGGCAGTTCAAACCCACCAGCCACTCCTCGGAAGGAAGATGGGGCAATCTATTTCCGTAGTGATACTGCCTCGGAAACCCAAGGAGTGGTCGCTAGTATTTCTTATTCCAGGTCCTGTTTTAATTTTATCCTTCTGGGAACTTTTAGGATCTTTTCTTTATTCCTATTCTTATCTAATTTCACTACAAAATATCTTGGTGTTGTAGCATTCTCCTAGGTATAGATCAAATTTTCCTGCTTCTTCATATGTCTACTAATTTTTTATTGGACGTGAATATAGTCAATTTTACATTGCTGAGTGTTGAAGTTTGTTCTGTGCCTTTTCAAGTGTTGGACTTTGTTCTGGAAAACAGTGAAATTACTTCATATTAGTTTATAAACTCTTTTAGGAATGATCTCAAGTACACTATATTAAGGGCTGCCATATTTTTTATGCAAAAGACATGCATGTTGTATGTTGTTGTTGTTATTTTGCCAACCACCCCTCTCTCTCAGGTAGTTTTGTAAGCATGCTATACTAATTATTTTTTACAGCAATATGTTTTTTTAAAATAATAATAATAAATAAGTAAACAGTATAGTACGATTGCAAAAATAAGGAGGGAGTGGGGCCAGCACCTGCCACTCATATCGCTCAGTTTTTCAAACTGTGGTGGCTTGCATGTTGCTGTGATGTTGAAAGCTATGCCACTGATATTTCAAATACCAGCAGGATCACCCAGAATGGACAGGTTTTGGCAGATCTTCCAGACTAAGACAGACTCAGAAGAAGGAAGAGGCAGTTCACTTCTGAAAATAACACTCACTCACTGCCATCAAGTTGGATCCGAATCATAGCAACCCCTCCTTGGGTTTCCAAGGCAGTATCACTACAGAGCTAGATTGCCCAACCTTTCTTCCAAGGAGTGGCTGGTGGGTTTGAACTGCCAGCCTTCTGGTTAGCAGTCAAATGCCTTAGACACTACACCACCAGAGTTCCTACCCACTGAAAATTTTACGAATAGCAGTGAAACACTGTCTGATACAGTGCCAGAAGAAAATATGACTGGGGAAGACCTTTTCATTTGCTGATGAGGCACAACTCAAAATGAGAAGAAACAGTTGCAAACATCCATTAATAATGGAAAAGTGGGATGTATGGACTATGAACCTAGGAAAATTAGAAGTTGTCAAAAATGAAATGGACTATATAAAGATTTCTATCTTAGGCATTAGTGAATGGAAACGGAATGGTATTGGTCATTTTTATTTGGACAATCATATAGTCTACTATGCCAGGAGTGACAAATTGAAAAGGAATGGTGTCTCATTCATCATCAAGAAGAATGTTTCAAGATCTATCCTGAAGTCCAATGTTGTCAGTGATAAGGTAATATCTATAGGCCTACAAGGAATACCACTTAATACTACTATTACTCAAAATTACAGTAAACACTAACACCAAACATGAAAAAATTGAAGATTTTTTCCAAGTTCTACAATCCGCAATTGACCAAATATGCCATCAAGATATATTGATAATTACTAGTGATTAGAATGTGAAAGTTGGAAACAAAGAAGAAACAACAGTTGTTGGAAAATATAGCCTTGGTGATAGAAATGATGCCAGAGATCACAGGATAGAATTTTGCAAGACAAATGACTTATTCAATTACAAATACCTTTTCAACAACATAAGAAGTGACTATACATGTGGACTGGGCCAGATGAATACACAGGAATCAAATAAACTACATCTGTGGAAAGAGGTGAAAGAGAAGCTCAATATCATCAGTCAGAACAAGGCCAGAGGCCTACAGTGGGACAGACCATCAATTGCTCATATGCAAGTTTAAGTTGAAGCTGAAGAAAATTAAAGCAAGTCCATGAGAGCCAAAATACAACCTTGAGCATATCCCACATGAATTTGGAGACCATCTGAAGAATAGATTTGATGCATTGAACACCAGGGACTGAAGACCAGATGATTGGTGGGATGATATCAAGAACATCATATATGAAGAAAGGAAAAGGTCACTGAAAAGACAGGAGAGAAAGAAAAGGTGAAAATGGATGTCAGAAGAGACTGAAACTTGTTCTTGAATGTAGAGTAGCTAAAGAAAATAGAAAAAATGATGAAGAAAAAGATCTGAACAGAAGATTTCAAAGGGGGGCTTAAGAAGGCAAATAATTACAATGAAATGTGCAAAGACCTGGAGCTAGAAAATTAAAAGGGAACAACACACTTTGCATTTCTCAACCTGAAAGAACTGTTGAAAAAATTCAAGCCTCAAGTTGCAATACTGAAGGATTCTAAGTGCAAAATATTGTATGATGCAAGAAGCATCAAATGAAGTGGAAGAAATACACCAAAAAGAATTGGTCGAGATTTAACCATATCAGGAGACAGCATATGATCAAGAACTGATGGTGTTGAATGGAAAAAAAATCCGAGCAACACTGAAGAAATTAGCAAAAACAAGGCTCTAGGAATTGATTGCATAGTCATTGAGATGCTTCAACAAATGGATGCAACATTAGGAGGGCTCACTCATTTCTGTCAAAAAAAATTGAAAGAGAGTTACTGGCAGTGATTTGTATTTGTGTCCATTCCAAAGACAGGTGATCTGACAGAATGCAGAAATTATCAAACAATATCATTAATATCACACAGAAAGAAAATTTTGCTGAAGATAATTTTAAAATGGTTGCAGCAGTATATCAACAGGGAACTGCCAGAAATTCAAGCCGGATTCGGAAGAGGATGTGAAATGTAGAATATAGTTGCTCAAGACAGATGGATCTTGGCTGAAAGCAAATAATACCAGAAAGATCCTTACCTGTGTTTTATTGACTATGCAAAGGCATTTGACTGTGTGGGTCGTAACAAACTATAAGTAACAATGCAAAGAATGGCATTTCCACAATTAATTGTGCTCCTGAGGAAACTGTACACACAGCAAGAGGCAATCATTTAAACAGAATAAGAGGATATTGCATGGTTTTAAACCAGGAAAACTGTGTGTCAGGGCTGTATTCTTTCACAACTTATTCATTCTTCATGTGAGTGCATAATCCGAGAAGCAGGTTACATGAAAAAGAATGTAGTATCAGGACTGGAGGAAGACCAATTAACAACCTGTGATATGCAGGTTACACAACTTTTCTAACTAAAAGTGAAGAAGACTTGAAGCACTTACTTACAAAGATCAAAGACTACTACAGATAACATCTCAACATAAAGAAAACAAAAATCCTCACAACTGGACCTATAAACAGTATTACAATTAATGGAGAAAAGATTGAAGTTGTCAGGGATTTCACTTTACTTGGATCCACAGTCAGTGACTATGGAAGCAGCAATAAAGAAATCAAATGGTGTATTGCATTGGGCAAATCTGCTGCCAAAGACCTCCTTAAGTTGTTAAAGAGCAAAGATCTCACTTTGAAGACTAAGGTGTGTGTGACTCAAGCCATTGTGTTTTCAGAAGCCTCATATGCATGTGAGACCTGGACAATGAATAACAAAGACTAAAGACTTGATGCATTTGAATTTTGGTATTGGTGAAGAATATTAAATATACCATGGGCTGCTAGAAAAATGAACAAATCTGTCTTGGAAGAAATACAGCCAGAATACTCCTTAGAAGCAAAAATCCCCAGACTCCGTCTCTCATACTTTGTCCTTGTTATCAGGAGAGACCAGATTCTGAAGAAGGCTATAAAGTATATCCTGGTATGATGTTAGCGAAAAAGGGGAAGGTCAATGAGCTGGATTGACACAGTGGCCACAACAATGGGTTCAAGCATAGCAATGATTGTGAGGATGGCACAGGACGGGCAGTGTTTTGTTCTTTTGTACAGAGGGTCGCTATGAGTCAGAACCAACTCAACGGCACTTAACAACAACAACAAGGGCTGTATGGTTGGCAAAAAACCTATAACTGCACATTTGCATAAAAATATGGTAATTTATCTCCATTTCATAGCTTTTCTGTGGTTCTATTGATTGATCTATTTATTCAACAAGCCCACTCTACTCTGGCTGATGGAAACTTGAAAATGTTCCAGCCTTATATGAACACTGGGAATATATAGCTTCCCAGTAATTGTTCTTTTCCCAGCAGTTGCTCTTTGTACACTAATAAGAAGCTTCATCCCTGCATGTGCCAAAAACTCAAGGTGACCCCTATGGAGCTTTCTAGAGCCCTTCAGCTTTGCTCCCTTCTCTTAGGTCTTTGCCCAAGTCCAGCTGTATCAGCCTCCTCTTCTCTCCTCGGGAGCTCTGGTAGCATAGTGCCTAAGGCACTTGATTGCTAACCAGAAGGCTGGCACTTCAAACCCACCAGCAACTCCTCCAAAGGAAGGTTGGGTAATCTACTTCTGTAGTGATACCACCTGGGAAACCCAAGGAGGGGTCGCTATGAGTTGGATCCGACTCCACAGCAGTGGTTGCATTTTGCGTTGCTTCTCTTCTCTTCTTAATATTCTCTTCTACTCTATTCTCCTTCTCTTTCTCTATTTTTTCCTCTGCCCTCAACTCAGAAATACTTATGGTCTCTATTTGTGTTCTCCTTTCTGTGCTTCAGTTCACAAATCACCCCTAGGCAGTAACCTAGCCAGCTGTAGAGCCACCTCATTTATGAGTCTTCTCTCAGAGATCACAAGCCTTGTTGTCCAATGTCAAAAAATAAGTTTTTCATATAATTTTTTCTATTTTCCAGTTGTTTCTGGCAGGAAGGCAATTCTGGGCTCCATAACTTCCTGATGGCCAGAAGCAGAACTCTATTTTAACTTCTTCTTTTTATTATTGGGTAAAACCCAGTCACTAGTGCTCAGATGGCTCCCTTGTTACCCTCCCGAGAGGGACCGGGTCTCCGGGAGCAAGGTAAGCATGGGCGGGCTGGTGCTTACTCACTGATCTGCACTGAACACTTTCCCTTGTTACCCTCCCGAGGGGGACTGGGTCTCTGGGAGCAAGGTAAGCAC
>NW_006921652.1:5533878-5540683 GCF_000298275.1 Orycteropus afer afer
GTGGCTGCGATGATGGGCTCAAGTATAGCAGGGATTGTGGGGCTGGCGCGGGAGCAGGCAGTGTTTCGTTCTGCTGTGCATGGGGTCGCTATGAGTTGGAAACGACTCGACGGCACTTAACAACAACAACAATTAGATACTTTTAATTTACAAATATATGTCTTTCAAGGGAGCTCTGGTGGCATACTGACTAAGACATTTGACTGCTAACCAGAAGGTTGGACCATAAGAATGAACAAATGAACAAATCTGTCTTGGAAGAAATACAGAAGGCTGGTGGTTCAAACCCACCAGCCACTCCTCTGGGAACTATTCTGATATTACTCTTTGATAATTTTCTCCCTTCTATTTTCTCTAGGAGCTCTGGTGGCATGGTGCCTAAGGCATTTGACTGCTAACCAGAAGGCTGGAGGTTCAAACCCACTAGCCAATCCTTGGAAGGAAAATTGGGCAATCTACTTCCATAGTGATACTGCCTCAGAAAATCAAGGAGTGGTCATTATGAGTTGGATCTGACTCGATGGCAGGGAATTTGGGTTTGGTTCTGATTTTTCTATTTACTCTGCTCTAATTTTCTGAGACTTGCATTAGTTGGATGCTGGATATTCCAAGTGCTCCTCCAGACTAAGACAGACTAGGAAGAAAGGTCTAATGACCTACTTCTGCAAATTAGCCAGTCAAAATCTTGGAGATCATAATAGAATGCTGTCTAATTCACCTGCTTAGGACGTATCATCAGGAGGTATCAACTTCTGGAGGAGGACATCATATTTAGTGAAGTAGAGGGCTAGCAAGAGTGAGGAACACTCTCAGTTAGATGGACTGGTACAATAGCCCCACCAATGGACTCAAACATTCCAGTGATCATAAGGATGATGCAGGACCAGACAAGGTTTTGCTCTTTTGTACATAACAACAACAACATAAGGTTACCATGAGTCAGAGTCAATTTGATGACAGCTATCTATCTCTATTCTATAGAGAGAGGCTTAATAAGTCATAACAAATTTATAAACGATAGAAAAGACACCAACCACCTCATTCATCCAGGCTACATAATGGAGAACAAGACTTTCAAGAGATTTATTAAAAGGAATCTGAACAAGTAGAGAATGCTTTGGTTTTCCCTTCCCCTCCCTTTGAGGAACAAGGGAGTGTTTTTATTACCCCCATCCTGCTAGTCCAAACAAGCAATGAAGGCTCCAAGAGAACCACTGTTAAAAAGTAAAGTTGCCAGCAGAAGGGGAGATGGGCATTATACTTACTGGCTGGAGATCTGGTAAGCTATAAACACTTCTGGGCCCATCTTAATGTGGTCACGATAACTACAAAAGAGTTCTTGGTAAAGCTCAAAACGTGTACTGAGAATTTCCCTACAGCATAGTGAAGAAAGAGGGCAACAATAGAGCAGTCTGTACTTTCTGAACTTGGCATGGCAAGAACGCTCGTATTTTTTCCACTAATCAAGCTGGATGCTGTGGAGAGTAGCTAGGTTTTAGGTATTTCGAAGGCACTCTACACACAGAGTCAGCCTGCCAGGTTAAGGAAACCTCAGTAGTAGGAAGAGGTGTAGAAGCTGAAAGAAGATGCAAGAGATGAGCTGGAAAGTGCATCACCTACATTAGAAATGTACCCAATGAAAGAATCAAGACTTGACTCCTGCCATACACTAAGGACTCTGGGAACAAAGAGAACACAAACAGTGCAAGCCAGACAACACAGATTTCTCCCTTTCCCACAATTCCTGATCCTTACAAAGTCAGGAGCAAAGGGTAAAGGGAGAAAGAGAGTAAAGGATGCAGAAGAGTAAAAGAATAGACCATGTCCTCACCTTCCTCCTTTAAGTTCCCAGGCCAGGCCTGAGTTGAAGGGACAAAAAAGAATTTTGGAATTGGAATGCAAAATAAAGTGTTAAGTTCAATTGGACTTTTTAATGTCTGTAACTGCTGGAAAAGTTATGTGCAAAATTATCTAGAAATAGAGAAGAGAAACTTGACAGAGTATGCTTAAAAGGCTTAGGGAGGCACTGATTTCTTGTTCTAAAACAATAACAAAAACAACATCAGCACTTACTTTCCCAAATACAAGAATCATTGTTTGGGAAGAAAAAAGTTTTCTTCCACTTTTTTTTTTTTTTTTGTATTGTGTCCACTTGTCTTTATGCCTTTTCTTTCTGAATTTGTCTTGATCTAGTATCATTCATATGAATGAGTGAGGTGTAAACACTGGTTGAAGCTTTGTGAGGCTGAAATTTGTCAATTTGGAAGTCACACAGTTTGGTGACCAGGCAGGGCTTGACCATTTTGTGGACAATCCCAGATCTCATATCTTTTTAGGCTGGCCCATTTCTCCAGAGTGTTGTTGCTGTTGTTATGTGCCATCGAGTCGGACCCAATTCATAGTGACCCCTCCTTGGGTTTCCGAGGCAGTATCACTACAGAAGTAGATTGCCCAACCTTTCTTCTGAGGAGTGGCTGGTGGGTTTGAACCATCAGCCTTCTGGTTAGCATTCAGGTGCCTTAGGCACTATGCTAGCAGAGAGGGGAGTATAATAAACCTTGCTGCCATTACCACTGGAGCTGGAGGAGGGGGTGCTTTCCCATCTTCAGTTAATAAATGTTCACTTAATCCCATCCTCAGCTGTACAGAACCTCTTCAGAAGTAAACTTTTTAGAGGGGTGGGGAAAAGAATCTGTGGGTGTCTAACAATGAATGCAAATTTTGACCAATAGACCTCACCTTCTGCCTTCAGAGATACTTAGTACTTCCAAATCTCAATTTTTCAGAGATTGGGAATATAATACAAGTACACTTATTGATGTCCACCATAAGAGGACAGAGTTTTTGTGAACTATGGCAAAAACCAATTACCACTGAGTTGACTCCTATTTATACCCTTGTGTGTCAGAGTAATAGTGTGCTCCATAGGGTTTTCAGTGGCTGATTTCTTGGAATTAGATCACCTAGGCTCCTTTAGGTAGACTCAAACTACCAGCTTCTCAGCAGCCAAGCAAGTTAATTGTTTACACAACCCAGAGACTTCAGTGAGCTATAGTAGGCACATTTATTGACCAGAACAACCTAATTCCTTAGCTTTCCTAGAATAGAGACCCAGATAAGGCAAGAAATGTCCAAGAAAAGACACTAGCATTCATCTTCAGCCAACCATACCCATCCCAAATGTGAAGCGAGAGATCATGAAAGTCCTCCTTGGAGACCAGAAATGGTTGAAAGGGAAGACAGATAGTAGAGGCCCCTGCCTACCTTATCAACTAAACTTAGTATTGAGCACTCCATTACATCAATACTGAGTTACAGACAGTTTTAATTCAGTGTTAGAATTCCTCCCACTAACTGAGAAGCCATTCTGGAATAATCTGTCTCACTGTGGCAGAGTCGTTATCTTATTCATTTTTGTCCACACAATACTTAGTCCAATGCTTGAACAAACATCAGTTAAGTTGTTGAATATGGTGTGCACAGATGAGTAGAACAGTAGAGTATGAAATCTGGGTTTGAGACTAGGCTTTGGTATTCTCTAGCTACAGGGAACTTAAGCAAATCATCTTTCTTTTTTTTCTTTTTTGGGTCCCAGTTTCTTCATCAGTTAAATAGAAATATGAGACCCTCCAAGGAGGGGTCACTATGAGTGGAAACCGACTCAACAGCAGTGAGAGAGTTTTCCCTGACTTCCTCACAGGGATGTTGTAAACCTCAAGTGAGGCTATAAGGCCAAGACATAAGGCAAAATCTCTCATAAAGAAAATGATCCTCAGGAAACTTCTTAAAACACCCATCGTACACAGTTTTATGTATATAGCCTGACACAGTTTTAATTTGCACACTGAAAGTTCAGAACTACTGAGTTAAAAAGAAATGAGTTATTAGGTGCCATCAAGTCCCTTCTGACTTACAGTGACCCTATGGACAACAGAACAAAGTACAATTAGAATCTAATTTCCCTTGACTATAGTGAATCACTTCTAACCAACAGAATGTAGCAGAAGTGATGCTGCATATTCCAAGTCTGGGTGATAAAAGCTCTCTCACAACACCCACCTTGGGAGCCCTGAGCTGATCTGCTAGAGATACTACATGAAAAGGCCACAAAGACATGGAGATTCCCAAGGAACCCAATTGTAACAGCCCCAGATATTTGAGTCTTCCCTGCATTAATCCCCAAGTATGTTGCTGTTGTTATGTGCCATCAAGTCGGACCCGACTCATAGCGACCCATCCTTGGGTTTCCGAGGTAGTCATTACAGAAGTAGGATCACCCAACCTTCTTTCCGAGGAGTGGCTGGTGGGTTTGAACCACCAGCCTTCTAGTTAGCAGTCAAGTGCCTTAGGTACTATGCTACCAGAGCTCCCCAAGTATAAGAGTGAATAAGTCTTCAGCAGACTCCAGGACCAGCCTTCAAGCTGCCCCAGCTATGCTCCAGCTGATGTCCCAACTATCCCCACTGAGTCCTGCCCAAACTGAACCCTCATGAGCAAAACAAATGTTGTTCCAAGCCACTAAGATTTGGGTAATTTGTTATGCAGCATTACAGATTGGATACACCAGAAAGTAGTTGTGAAATACCTGACCAAAAGTATTAACCGTTTCAAATATATCCCAGAAGCTGAAAGGTAAATGATTAAGGTCACTCTAATTGTGCCATCCTACTTTGACAGCTCCCATCTGAGCTTTAGAAAAAAGGAGTGTTACCTTGACAACGACAACCATCCAGAAAATTTCTGGGTTGACATAATATTAACATCCCACATTCCAGCTTCCTGGAAATTTACATTTCACTTTTCCATACCATGCTTTTTCCTTTTTTCTACAATTTTTCAATTAATGGTTTCAATAATATTAATGAGAAAAATGTGGCTTTTTGCTAGGCAGAAGTAGAATACTTGTCCTTTACTTCGTACGAATTGAACTGCAGAGATGAGCTCATTAAACTGTTTTAAAAAATTCAGAACAGCAAACAGATTCATTTTTGCTCAGAATTGAAAGGAGTCAGTGTCATTGAATTGTAGTTGTAGAAACTATGGAATTGGTGTATGTTCTGCTGTATAGATTCTCAACAACTGCAACAAAAATAAAATAATAAAAATGAAAAATATATGGTATGATCCCACTTATACAAACTATCCAGAATAGGAAAATTCATAGAGACCAAAGTTTATTAGTGGCTACAATGGTGAGTTGAAGGAGGAATGGGGCAGTATTGCTTAAGGGGTAGAGATTTCACTTAAGGGTGATGGAAAAATTTCAAAACGGATAGTAGTAATAATTGGACAAGATGATGAATATCATGAATATTACTGAATTGCATAAGTAAAAAATGGTTGAAATGGCAAATGTTTTGTTATACATAGTTCACCACACAAAAAATGACTATGAAAAAAAGAAAAAGAAATTGTTGTTGTTGTTGTTGTTGTTGTTGTTAGATGCCACCAAGTTGGCTCTGACTCATAAACCCTATGTACTATAGGACAGAATACAGATGATCCTGTGCCATCCTCACACTCGTTATGTTTGAGCCCATTGTTATAGCCACTGTGTCAATCCATTTCATTGAAGGTCTTCCTCTTTTTCATTCACCCTCTACTTTACCAAGCATGGTGTACTTTTCCAGGAAATGGTCCCTCCTGACAGCATGTCTAAAGTACATGAGATAAAGTCTTGCCATGTTTGCTTCTAAGGAGCAATCTGTCTGTACTTCTTCCGAGATAGATTTATTCATTCTTCTGGAAGTCCATGGCATATGTAGTATTTTTTGCAAACATCATAATTCAAAGGCATCAGTTCTTCAGTCTTCATTAGTCATTGTCCAGCTTTTTCATGCCTATCACACGATTTAAAAGACCAGAGCTTACTCCTCTTTCTTTTTTAACATTTTAAAAAAGTTATCTGCAGCAGATTTGTCCAATGCAATATGTCTTTCATTTATTGACTGCTGCATCCATGGGCATTGATTGGAATCTAAGAAAAATGAAATTCCAGCAAGATGGTGGACTAGGCAGAAGGACTGCACAGATCCTCTTCAACAAAGAAAAGGGAAACCAATTAACAGACACAGAAGATAATCTTGGACCCCTGAGCCTTGAAGGGAAAGATACAAAAGTGGACTAAACCCCAACTACCAGAAGAATTTGCGTGAAAATACCAAAAACAGGAGACATACGGAGCTATGGTCTGGCAGCAACAGATGGCTTGGAGATTCTCCAGTGGTGGTAGGACCTAAGAATTAACCTAAAATCACCCTGCTAGCAAGGGACTGCAGGGAGGATTGTGGACCGTGCACTGTGGCTGGGGAACAAACCAAGAAGGTGAAGAGAAAGGTGGGCTGAGCTGTGGACTTTTGCCGGTCCAGAGGACACCACCATTTTGTAGGTTTAAAAAGCGGCTTCACTATTTTGGATATTTAAAGAGACAGCGCTCTCACAGATTCCTGTGGTGGTAGGACTTAAGAATTAACCTAAAAATCACCCTGCTAGCCAAGGACTGCTCAGAGGACTGTGCACGGTGGCTGGGGAACAAACCAAGAAGGTGAAGAGAAAGGTGGGCTGAGCTGTGGACTTTTGCCAGTCCGGAGACACTGCCATTTTGAAGATTTAAAAAGTGGCTTCACTATTTTGGATATTTAAAGAGACAGTGCTCTCGCAGATTTCTGGGGCTTAAGAACATGTTCTGCTTTCCAGCAACCCCAAGGACACTCGGGGCCTGCAAGACCGAAAAGGTATGACATTCTTCTTGTTACTATACCCTATACCTGCTTGATGAATGGAGGTGTGGCCATCCCCACTCCCA
>NW_006921652.1:5547981-5562744 GCF_000298275.1 Orycteropus afer afer
TTAGGTTAATTCTTAGGTCCTTCCACCACTCGGGAATCTCCAAGCTGTCTGTGCTGTCAGGATCGCTCAGGATCGCTGCCAGACCGCAGCTCCGTATGTCTCCTTTTTTGGTATTTTCACGCAAATTTTTCTGCTAGTTGGGGTTTAGTCCACTTCTATATCCTCCTCTTGAAGGCTCAGGGGTTCAAGATTATCTTCTGTGTCTGTGTTAATTGGTTTCCCTTTTCTTTGTTGAAGGTCTGTGCAGTCTTTCTGCCTAGTCTGCCATCTTGCCAGCTAGCTCTCTTCCAAATTTCTTAGCATAGAGTGAGCACTTTCAACATTGCATCTATTTGTTGAAACATCTCAATTTGTAGTTAGTCATTTCCTGGAGGCTTGTTATTCACACATGTCTTCAGTGCAGCTAGAACTTCTCCCTTCGGTACCATCAGTTCTTGATCATATGCTACCTCCTGAAATGGTTGAACATTGACCAATCCTTTTTGGTACAGTAAGTCTGTGTATTTCTTCCATCTTCTATTGATGCTTACTGCATCATTCATTAGTTGTTGGTGCATAAATTTGAATAAAAGTCATATTAACTATTCTTCCATGTAAACATTGCAAAGAGCCTGTACATGAACCAAGAGGATGTTGTTCAAACAGAACAAGGGGATAGTGCATGGTTTAAAATCAGGAATGGTGTGTGTCAGGATTATATTCTTTTGCCACACTTATTCAATCTGTATATTGGGCATATAATCTGAGAATACAGACTATATGAAGAAGAAGGCAGCATCAGGATTGGAGGAAGACTCATTAACAACCCATGATATGCAGGTGACCTAACTTCAGCCCTCGATATGCGGATGACCTAACCTTGCTTGCTGAAAGTGAAGATAACTTGAAGCAGTTACTGATGAAGATCAAAGACTGCAGTCTTCAGTATGGATTACACCTCAACATAAAGAAAATGAAAATTCTCACAACTGAACCGATAAGTAACATCAAGATAAATGGAGAAAAGATAAATGGAGAAAAGATTGAGGTTGTCAGGGATTTCATTTTATTTGGATCCACAGTCAACATCCATGGAAGCAGTAGTCAGGAAATCAGACATGATACTGCACTGGAAAAATCTGCTGCAGAAAGACCTCTTTAAAGTGTTAAGAAGCAAAGATGTCACTTTGAAAACTAAGGTACACCTAACCTAAGCTATGATATTTTCCATCACCTCATATGCATATGCTGATCAAGTTTCTTCTAAACTGCATAATTCACACCCACTAGGGCTCCCGTCTGCAGAAGAATTTTCTTTTCTAACCCAAAAAGAGAGGAAAAAAAGAAGAAAAGGCAATAAAATGAATGGACAATGAATTGTTGTTGTTGTGATGTGCCATCGAGTCGAACCCGACTCATAGTGACCCCTCCTTGGGTTTCCGAGGCAGTATCACTATGGAAGTAGATTGCCCCATCTTCCTTCCGAGGAGTGGCTGGTGAGTTTGAACCGCCAGCCTTCTGGTTAGCAGTCAAGGAAGGCCAAAAAAGAGTTGATGCCTTTTAATTGTGGTGTTGGTGAAGAATGCTGAAAATACCATGGACTGCCAGAAGAACAAACAAATGTGTCCTGGAGAAAGTGCCACTGGAATGCTCCTCAGAAGTAAGAATGGCCAGAATTCATCACACCTACTTTGGTCATGTTGTCAGAAGGGACAATTCCCTGGAAAAGGATCCATACTTGATAAAGTAGAAGGTCAGCAAAGAAGGGGAAGACCCTCAATGAGATTGATTGGCACAGTGACTGCAATGACGGGCTCAAGCATAGCAAAGATTGTGAGGATGGTGCAGGACCAGGCACTGTTATATTCCATTGTACATAGGATCACTATGAGTCAGAGCCGACTCGACGGTTCCTAACAAAAACAACAACATGTAAACTTATGGAATATTATTCTATTACTGACAGTGTTGTACTTCAGATAGATCTTGAAATGTTCTTTTTGACAATGAGTGTGATGCTGTTCCTCTTCAACTTGTCATTCCTGGCATAGTAGATTTTACTATTCAAAATGGCCAATACCAGTCTTTCAGCTCACTGATGGCTAGGATATGGATGTTATGCATTCCATTTACTTTTGACAAGTCTTAATTTTCCTAGATTCATACTTTATTCATTCCAAATTCCAATATTAATGGAAGTTTGCAGCTGTTCTTCTCATTCTGAGTCATGCCACATCAACAACTGAAAGGACTGTGAGGATGGTGCACGACCAGGCAGTGATTCATTCTGTTGTACATAAGGTTGCTATGAGTTGGAGCCAACTGGACAGCACCTAACAACAACAGGAAGCAAATGGTGTCGTGTGCTGAGTGTCTGTCTTTCCCATGATCCCTCTCAGAGGATCCCTTAGTCCTTTTCTGGCTCCGTTCCTTCTCTAGCTTCTTATTTAAAAATCAAACTTCGTTGGCATTCACATGCAATATAGCAAGAACCGAAAGAAACAAAAATATAAACTGATATCAGATGCTAGATTCATCAGTGAAGCCCAAGAAAATCAGAACATTGCATTTTAATCAGTTGGCAGGTGGTCCGTAATCATGATGAATTTCTTACTCTGGTTGACACATTTTCAAATGTTAATGTCCTCTCAAGGAATAAACTGTGTTCTAATGATTGAAATAATGACTTTGAAGGTGAGCATTCTACTTATTATGGTTTCAAACATTGGCACTGTATGTGGAGAGGTGTCAGGTTATGCACTTGACAGAGAAATGATGATGACCACATAATGAAAATGAAGAGGGTTGTAGGAAGGGATTGTAAAGAGGATCTGAGTCGTGAAGAAAAGAGACTCCTTCAGAAGGATGAAACAATACTTAATCAAATGCAGCACAATGTGGAAGACACTGGATCAAGTTTCTTCTAAGCTGCATAATTCACACCCACCAGGGCTCCCGTCTGCAGAAGAATTTTCTTTTCTAACCCAAAAAGAGAGGAAAAAAAAATAAGGAAAGGCAAAGAGAATTCTTCTATCGAAACTCAACTTTCTTTCAAACTAATGTTGAGGCCAGAATTGCATGTAATTCGAGAGTTACTGGGTGAGTTCCCAGGCTTTTCAACTCTCCAGGAGGAAAAGAGGGCAGACAACCTCCTGGTAACCAAACACACTTCCATCTGCAGGCCTACTGGGAAAATTCATTTGAAAACAAATAAAGAGGAACTGTCAGCAATAGGAGAAAGAAATTGGACATACTATCCGGAAAGGAATAATTGTCTCTTACATCATTATTTCTTTACTTTGAGCCATGGCTGAAAAAAAAACTTCCCATCCCTTTGGCCTTGCAATTCCTCATTATGTCCATTCTGAGATACCTTCTAAGAAAACAGGCAAAGTGCTTCACCATGGAAATGTCATTACACATAAAGGATACTATCTGTCACATTTTTAACAATATAGCCAATGTAGATAGGCTCCCTGCTTTCCCTGAAATATCATGTGAACCATATAGGTACAAAATTCACTTAAGTGGCACAAAGAAGAGAAGTGAGGAAAAACTGATCACCTCACTCCCAAAGCTTGTCTTATGCCCAAGCAAAGGCAGAACTCCAACAATCCTATGCATTAGTTTTCTATGCTGTGTAACAAATTGCCGCAAATTTAGTAGCTCAAAACTATTCATGTTATTATCTCACAGTTTCCACGAGTCAGGAGTCCAGGTGTGGCTTAGCAAGAGCCCCTGCTCCGGGTCTCAAAAGTCTGCAAAAATACTGGGTTGCATTATCAACTGGAGCCGGAAGTCCCCTTCAAAGTTCACTGGTTGTTGGCAGAATTCAGGTCCTTTGGTTGTACATAGTACCAAGATACTCAGCTCCAAGAGTCTGTCCACCATTCCCTGACGTGTGGTCCTCTGACAGCATGGTATTTTGCTTTTTCAAGACCAATAGGAGAACATCTCCCACTCTCTAATCCCTAGACTTCCTTTTAAAGGGCTCACTTGATGAAGTCAGGCGTACCCAGGGTAACATCCTTTTGATTAATCTAATGTTAACTAATTAGGGACCTTAATAACAACTGTAAAATATCTTCACCTTATATAACATACCCACCAGCCACTCCTCGGAAGGAAGGTTGGGCAATCCTACTTCCGTAGTGATACTGCCTCGGAAACCCAAGGAGGGGTCGCTATGAGTCGGGGCCGACTCGACGTACATAACAACAATATACCAAGGTGTGAGTATCTTGGAGGTCACCTCAGAACTATACCCTATCATTGATCTAGTGGTATCCTTTCTCCCATATCCTTTTCCCCCTCAGGCAACCTCACCTATCACTCACAGTGTGTATCACTGTACTTCGGAGTTTGGGACTTGTAGGACCAGGATTTGAGATTATTGCTTGCCACCACCAATCAGAAAGAGGTTATCCTCCAGTATCCCTTGAGATGATAGCTCTCATCACTGCTGTTCACCACAGCTTTCTCCTTTGAGAGTGACTTAAATCACTCAGTAAGGTTTCCAACAAGTTATCTAGTTCAAGGGACCATTCTTGTGTACAAATCGTGTCTATGAATTGAATAGGGTCCTTGCTCTCCTCTCTTCCTTCTACTTCTAAGCACCTCCCAGCAAAAGATCTAGGGAGTAAGTTAAGAAGAGTCTCAATATTGCACCATCTCACTGCCACACTAGTGGGGCTGTGTAGCCTTGTCCCTTCTCTAGGGAATTTCATACCCACCATCCAGCAGTGGCTATTGATCATGGCAAGTTTGAGGAATATTTTTGAATTACTAAAATATTTGGAAAAAGCCCTGAAGATTAAAACAGAAACAATGGCTTAAAAAGTAAAAGCAAATTTCTGAAAAACAAAAGCACTTTCTGTATTTATTTGCTATTTATTTAAAAAGTATTAAATAATAATTTATATTCATTATTTATACACTATTCACTTCATAAATAACCCTTTAGTACATGTCCACCTTGAATAAAACTGTATAGTGCCTTCACCTCACACTCTCCTATACTCACAAAGCAATTTTTTCCTACTCTGTTTCTCTAAGTTCTTCCTTACTCAGTTGTATCTCACTCACTCATCCAACAGTAACCATGCTCAGTTATTGCAAACGTAGGTTAACATTGATCAAATTGTAAGGGACAAAATGGAAAAGTCACATGTGATAAGATTCCATAGAAGTACACACACATATATAAATACATATAACCTGTTGCCATTGAGTCAGTTCTGTGTTACAGAGTAGAACTGCTGCATAAGATTTTCTTGGTTGTAGACTTTATGGTCTTTCTCCCATGGTGCCACTGGATGGTTTCATACTGCTAATCTTTATGTTAGAAGTCAAGCCCAAACACTTTGCCTTTGCCAGAGACCTTAAGTTAATATAAGCTGGTGAAATCTGAATAAGTTCTATAGATCATACCAACGTAATTTTCCTGGTTTTAATAGTCTACTATAGTTATGAAGATATTGCTATTGTGGAAAATGGGGTGAAGAGTACACAAGACCTTCCTGTACATTATTTTTGCCACTTCCTGTGACTATAATTATTTCAAAATAAAAGGCCTAAAAAAGGAAGGAAGGGAGAGAGGGAGGGAGGGAAGAAAGGTTGTGGGGGAACGGGAGGGTGGGAGGAAGGAAAATTTAGACTTCACCCAGTCTTGGACATAAAAAAACAAACAAACAAACAAAAAACACTGCCATTGAGTCGATTCTGACTCATAGTGACCCCATTGGGTTTCTGAAGTGGGAAATCTTTACAGAAGTAGATTGCCCAGTCTTGCTTCCACAGAGTGGCTGTTGGGTTTGAACCACCAACCTTATGGTTAGCATTCAGATGCCTTCGGCACTGTGGGTAAAATTATTTGTAGGAAGAGATTTTGAGTTAAAATATGATCAATTAACAGGAAAAATGCTGTGGTAGATGATTACTGTTCAAAAATATTCACTATCCTTCACCCACATCCATAGGCTTTTATTTCCCTTCCCCAGTGATATGGGGCTTGGTTTCATGAGTTATATAAGTCCTTCCTAACAGCTTGGCATTGGGCTTGAATTATATAACATGATTTAAACAATGGTACATTAGTTCAAATGCTTAAAATTTGCTTATACGAGTAGGCTTACTCTATTGAGTTTCTGTCACCTTCATTGGAAGACTATGTCCTAGGTAGCCTACAAGTTCAAGGACAATAAGAGCAACATGGAACAGACTCTGACCTAATCTTTAACTTGGAGCTAAGCCCAGCCAAGCTCATTCTAGATCAGTCTACTCTCAATTGCCCCACAGAGCTCTGAGCCAAGAATGATTGATTATTGTTTTAAGTGAAAAAGAAAAATATACATGTGCTATGACCACACTGCCGAGATCAACAATGACCCTTTTCCCTACCTCCCCAATTTTACAATTATTTAGGGCAGCTCCTAAGAGGAGAGCCTCAAAATAACCCAGGAAAATGTTTCCTCCTTGACTCAGAATCAGCACTCTCATCATCCCCCATTTTCCTTCTCAACCTCAATCTTTCTGTCTCTCTCTTTCTCACTGTCTCTCTCTCACAGATATGCACACACACAAACACACACACACACACAGCATTCTTCACAGGCATCTACAATTTAATTATGGTCATTTGTTCACTACCTATGGCCTCCTTATTCCTTCTTTCTCCTGTCCACATCCATCTTGCTTTAAAAGGGTTAGCCTGTTGAAATATGAAAGGAGACGGTGAAAAAGGAAATTTTAAATTTCTACCAATTAGTATGTTCTTCTTTTAAAATATTTCAAATTTAAGTTTGAGTCTGTCATCTTTTCTCTAAGATGCAGGCATTAATTTTACTCACCAGGCACTAATAGCTATCAAAACTAAAACCCACTGCCATCAAGTTGAATTTCTACTCACAGCCACCTTATAGGAAGAGTAGAACTGTCTCACAGAGTTTCCAAAACTAAAAATCTTACAGAAGCAGACTGCCACATCTTTCTCCCATGGAGCAGGTGGTGGGTTTAAACTATTGACCTTTCAGTTAGCAGTCTAATGCTTAACCACTGTACCACCAGGGCTTTTATCAATAACTACATAGACTAGTATTTATCTTAAAGGCCTTACCACAAATGTTTGAGATCTGAAAAATATTTTTTTGCTGCCAAAATATGAAAACAATATTATTAGATGTTTTACAATGCTTACAAAACATAATGTTAGGATACACAACTTATATTTGTTGCTGATGGTTGCCATTGAGTCAGCTTTGACACCATGTACAAAAGAATGAAACAGTCGATCCTGTGTCATCTTCATAATCATTGATATGCTTAAGTTGACACTTATTTATTATACTTTCTTCTTTTAAAATATTTTAGCATTCAGGTTTATTTGATCTTCCCTATTTCCTTGTGAATTAGAAAAGGCAAACAAATATTATTCTTACTTCAAATATTGGGAAACCGAGCAATAATAAACCAATCTATTTTCTGAAGCCAGAGTAGAATTAGTGAAAGAAAACGGTCTTCTGTATGACAATAGAACCACAGACTCTTAGTTTGAACGGTTGAGCCCAGAACACCACACTAACCAGCCTGTTAGTAGTTGAGGCAGAACTCAATGTGGGTTTACTCTTAAGCCAATGAGTCCTAACTCTCCAGTACAATGCACTTCCTCCTTCAGCTCCTTATACTAGACTCCTGTTCTTTCGGCCCATTCTGTCTCTCAAACAACACAACATATGCATGTATGTTTTTCATTTTTAATTTCTTTCTTGTCAAAACTCACCTGATATTCTGGTGATAAACAATGAGCAGAATCCTAGAATCTTGGTGATAGATGGGTCCTAAGAGATCATCTAATCATCTTCTTCCAAGGTTGAAATTCCCCTTAACTATGTTCCTTCTGCATGGTCAATTGGCCTTTGCTTTCATCTCTCCAGTGAGAGGGAGCTCACTACCCACAACATGGGCAGCTCCATTCTGAATATCCCTAACTGCAGAGATGCTCTCTCGCCCTCTTATCCCACGCTTGGCTTTCTGGAGGTACCTCAAAATGAGTGCAAGCCCTTTCAGAGAACATTGTATTTCCTACTTAAGGATGATTATCTTTCTCCAATCACTTCTCCTCTCAGTTTCTCAGCATGAGTGTGATTAGCATGTTCCCTCAGACTTCTTTAAGGGAGACTATCCTGTGCATTTCAGGATATATCATATCACTGGCCCCTGCAAACTAAACACCATATTGTGAAAACCTAGTCATTGTGACAACAAAAGGTTTCCCCCATATTTCCAAAACCTTTGTGGTGGGGAAGGGTGCTACTATCTCTGACTGAGAACCACTGTGAGGCTAGATCAAGACTGCCCCAGTGCCCTCACCATTTATGGTTTTAGACATGGTGCAGTTTGAATTCCATGATGGGAGCTTTGTGCCACTATTCTCATGAAATAGAATTACAGAGGTGAATGAAAGAATTAATTATAAAAATTTCAAATTGAATAGAAGGAAACTTCCCCTTTGCCATATTTAGGAATCTGTCATCTTGCACTGCTCCCATATGTCTCCCATCTGAAAGCCACCTTCCAGTTCTCCTGTGGCGACTGGGAAGCATATGTTGTCAATTAAGTAATTTTGCTGAACTAGAAATCCAAATTACTTTGTTTCCCACCCAAACAGCCACCTCACAATTATTCTGCCAACAGAAGTGCCTTGTAGTTCTTTAAAAACCTTTTCCATTTGGCCATTGTTTTCTTAGCTATTAACAAGCTACAGTTGGATCTTTTTATTTTTATTAAAATCATTTGAGTAAGAATGATTGCTAAGAGAGAGAAAAAATGAATCCAAATTGGCCTTGAAATTGCTTTGAAATCAGAGCACAGCACTGGCAAGAGATCATAATATTGTAGAATGTTAGACCACCACATAGGACCTCTGATGTCTTGTCCACTCATTCCCAGAATTGTGTTGATTACACACAGGATCACTGTTGTACTTTGAGTAACAGTAAGCTGTATATGGTAAAAGCATGGGCTCCTTGCTTGGAATCTTGGGTCAGTCACTTACTAGCTGTGTGACTCAGTTTTCTATGTCTTAGTTTTTTCTTCTGTAAAATGTTAATAATTATCTTAACCTCCTAAGGTTATTGAGAAGATTGAATGAGCTAAGTCTACGGGAACATGCCAATCACACTCATGCTGTAGCAGGTAGTGTCAGTGCTCTATCCAACTCCTTTTGGAGCACTTTTATGGTTTATGCACCCTCCCCTTAGATATTATGTTTGGGTTATCCTTCTTCTAACAGCTGGAATCTCTCAT
Source organism: Orycteropus afer afer (assembly GCF_000298275.1). Classification (NCBI taxonomy): domain Eukaryota; kingdom Metazoa; phylum Chordata; class Mammalia; order Tubulidentata; family Orycteropodidae; genus Orycteropus; species Orycteropus afer. The sequence goes on from NW_006921652.1 coordinate 5,557,264, forward strand.
TAGAGAACTGTTTGCAGGCTACATAAGCTGCTTTTTGGTGAGGACAATACCTATATATATATATATATATATATATCCAGAAATGCCTGGGATTTTATGTCCCAGACACATACCAACACTATCATCCTGCCAGGGTTGCCCTTTGCCAATCATAGGCAAGTCAGGAGCATGAAAGCCTAGTTCTGTTGCCATGAGTGTGGACAAACTCTATGATGTAATGTATGCTCTCGAGTGTCCTACAGGATCAGGGTGAGGCTGGGATTTTACCTGAAATCATACAATTGCTGGGTTTCTTCTCCTCCCCTTGTCTTCCTTCCTCAAATTCCCTGGGAGCAATGCTTCATAAATCCCTTGCACACAAATTCTCTGCTCAGGGTCTGGGAATCCAACCTGAGACGGGCACTTACTATGATTCACACCTAATAGGCATTTAATAAGAAGTTGTGGCAGTGCAGTAGTTAAAGTGCTCAGCTGCTTACCAAAAGGGCAGTTATTCAAATCCACCAGCCACTCCATCAAAGAAGGATGTCACAGTGTGCTTCTGTAAAATTACTGCCTTGGAAACCTTACAGGGCTGTTCAACTTCGTCCTATAAAGGCCACTACGAGTCAGAATCTACTCAATACCAGTGGGTTTAGTTTGTTGGGTAAGCATTTAATAAATGTTATTCTTTACTATATTTGCCATTATGTACCCACTGTGTACCATGGACTGTTAGAAGAATGTACAAATCTGTCTTGGAAGAAGTACAGCTGAGATGCTACTTAGAAGCAAGAATGGCCACACTTTGTCTCTCATACTTGGTTTATTGTCAGAAAAGACCAGCCCCTGGAGAAAAATATGCTGTGTAAAGTAGAGGGTCAGTGAGAAAGGGGAAGGACCTCAAAAAGATGGATTGACATCGTGCCTGCAACAATGGGCTCAACCATGGCAGGAATTTTGAGGCTGGTGAAGGACCAGGCAGTGTTTGATTCTGTTGTCCATTGGGTTGCTATGAGTGGGAACCAAGTCAACAGCACCTAACCAACAACAACAAGCCACTGTGAATAACATTTTTAAATGAATCTACATTTTATAAGTCACAGCTGCTTTTAAATATATTTGAAAAAATAATTACTTATGTGCAAAACATTATGTCTTTTTTCTTCAGCCTGCTGGACAGTCTGGACACATGACAGTAACTGTAGTTTTCTATGGCCCACATTTGGGAAATGTGGCTTTAAAATAACTCCCTTGTTTCACTAAAAATAGAAGAATAAGACAGTCTATATGAATGATCCCAGGACCAGAGCTAGTGAATGATGAGCAGAACTTTGAACCCAGGTCTCCTGACCCGTTCAGCATATTTTCTTGTTATTTCACTTTTGTTGTCGTGAATGCATACTCACCAAGGCATTCACCAACATAACAATGTCCACATTTACAGCTCAGAGACATTGATGACATTTTTTCATGTTGTGCCACCATTATTGCTATCCTTTTCCAAAATATTCCACCACCATTAGCATAAACTCAATGCCCTACAAACAAAACTTCCCCTTTCCAACTCCCCCCTACCCTTGGTAACCACTAATATTTTTTGGTATATATATATAATTTTTTTTTCACCCCATCTAGCAATTTTCCCTCCCCTCCCCTTCCACTCTTGGTAACAAATAAAGAAAATTTCCTTGACTTGGAAAAATAGTAGACTTATACAATATTTGTTCTTCATGATTGACATTTCACTTAGCATTATGTCTTCCAGTTCATCCATGTTATGCAGTGTTTCACAGATTCTACACTACTCTTCAGCGTTGCATGATACAATATTCCATTTTGTGTATATACAACAGTTTGGTTATCCATTCCTCCCCTCATGGGCACTTAGGTTTCCATCTCTTTGCTATTGTGAATAATGCTGTGATGAACCTGGATGTGCATATATCTATTTTTGTCCTGCCTCTAACTTCTTTAAGATATATACCTAGTAAAGGGATTGCTGGATCAAATGGTAATTCAATCTCCAACTTTTTAAGGAAACATCGTACTAATTTCCACAGTGGTTGTATCATTTTACAGTCCCACCAGCAGTGCATGAGAGTCCCAATCTCTCCACATCCTCACCAGCATTTGTTATTTTCTGTCTTGTTGAACTTTGTTATTAGTGCTGCGTCTCATTGTTTTAATTTGCATCTCTCTAATGGCTAATAATTGTGAACATTTCTTCATGTGTTTAGTGGTTGCTTGAATATCTTCTTTGGTAAAGTGCCTGTTCATGTCTTCTGCCCATTTTTAAGTTGGATTGTTTGTCTTTTTGATGTTGAGATGTTGGAATTTTCCATAAATTTTAGACATAAGTCCCTTATCAGATAAGTCATTGCTGAATATTTTTTCCCAATCTACAGGTTCTCTTTTTACTCTTTTGGATAAGTGTTTTGATGCACATAAGACTAATATTTGGAAGGCCACAATCATCTAGTTTAATCTTCTGCTGTTTGTGCATTTTGGGTTATCCTTGAGAGACTATTTATGCCATAAATTAGGGCCCCTAGATTTGCCCCTATTTTTTCTTTGATGAACTCTTAAGTTCATCAAAGAAAAGTTTTAAGTTTCATATTTAAGTCTTTGATCCATCTGGAGTTAGTTTTTGTGTATGATGTGAGGTACAGATATTATTTCATTTTTCTGCAAATGATATCCTGTTTTGCCATTACCATTTGTTAAAGAGACTACATATTCCCCATTGAATGGATTTTTGCCCTTTGTCAAAGATCAGCTGACCATAGGCAGATGGAGTTATTTCTAGATTTTCAATTCAGTTCCACTGGTCTACGGGTCTGTCATTTGTACCAATATCAAGCTGTTTTTACAACTGTGGTTTATGTTATGTTTTAAGATCCGGGAGTGTGAGACTTCCTACTTTGTTTTTCTTCTTCAGTGGTGTTTTGCTTATCCGAGGCCTCTTTCCCTTCCATACAAAATTGTTGTTGTTGTTGTTGTTATGTGCCGTTGAGTTGGACCCAACTCATAGAGACTGCTCCTTGGGTTTCCAAGGCAGTATCACTATGGAAGTAGATTGCCCCATCTTCCTTCCGAGGAGTGGCTGGTGGGTTTGAACTGCCAGCCTTCTGGTTAGCAGCATAGTGCCTCCATACAAAATTAGTGACTGGTTTTTCCATGTCCTCAAAGAATGCTGTTGGAATATGGATCAAGATTACATTGAATGTATAGATTTCTTTGGGTGGCATTGACATTTTCACAATGTTCAGTCATCCTATTTATGAGCACAGTATGTTCTTTCATTTATGTGGATCTCTTACAGTTTCTTGAAGCAGTATTTTGTAGTTTTCTTTGTATAGGTCTTTTGTATTCTGGTAAGATTTATTCCCAAGTATTTTATTTTTTTGGTAGCTATTGTAAATGGTATTGATTTCCTTATCTCCTTTCCAGAGACCTCTTTGCTGGTGTAGAGGAATCAAACTGATTTTTGCATAATGATCTTGTATCCTGCCACTATGCTAAATCTTTCAATAAGTTCCAGTAATTTTTTTGCTAAGTCTCCTGGGTTTTCTATGTATAGGATCATATCATCTATAAATAGGCATAGTTTTACTTCTTCCTTACCAATTTTGATGGCTTTGATTTCTCTTTTTTGCCTTATGACCTGGCTAGGACTTCCAATACATTGTTGAATAGAAGTGGTGATAGAGAGCATCCTTGTGTGGTTCCTGTTTGCAAGAAGAATACTTTCAGTTTCTCTCCATTGAGAATAATGTTGGCTGCTGGTTTTTTATATATGCTTTTTATTATGCTAAGGAATTTCTCTTCTATTCCTTTTGTTCTGAGAGTTTTTATCAGGAATGGGTGTTCAATTTTATAGAATGCCTTTTCTGCATCTATTTTTATGATCATGTGATTCCTTTCCTTTATTTTACTTTTGTGATGGATTGCATTGATTATTTTTCTGACATCAAACCATCCTTGCATACCTGGTATTAATCCTATTTGGTCATGATATATTATTTTTTTGATATGCTGTTGGAGTCTATAGGCTAAGATTTTGTTGAAGACTTTTACATGTATATTCATGAGGGATATTGGTCTGTAGTGTTCCTTTCTGCTGGTGTATTTGCCTGGTTTTTGTATTCGGATTATGTCTGATTCATGAAATGAATTTAGGAACATACCATCCTTTTCTATGTTCTAGAATAGTTTGAGTAGGATTAGTGTCAGCTCTTCTCTGAATGATTGTTAGAATTCTCTAGTGAAACTATCTGGGACGGGGCTTTTTTTGTTGGTAACTTTTTTATGACCCGTTCAATTTCTTCTTTTGTTATGGGACTGTCCACATTTTCTACTTCGTCTGTGTTAGTTTAGGTAAGTGGTGTGTTTCTAGAAAACTGTCCATTTCTTCTAGGTTTTCAAATGTGTTGGAGTACAGTTCTTCATAATATTCTGATATTATCCTTTTTGTTTCTGTTGACTGTTGTGACATCACCCATTTCATTTCTTATTTATATTTTTTCCCTCTTCTCTTTGTTAAGTTTGCCAGTGTTTGTCAATTTTAATCTTTTCAAAAAAACAACCTATAGTCTTGTTGATTTTTTCTGTTTTCTATTTCAATTTCATTTATTTCTGCTCAACTATTTATTCTTTCTTTTCTTCTGGTGACTGTAGGCTTGTTATTTATTTATTTATTTTTTTTTGTTACTTTTTCTAATTATTGGAGATGTTAGGCTAAGATGTTGAATTTGGCTCTTCTTTTTTGATTGTGCATTTATCACTATAAATTGCCCTCTGACAACTGTTTTGGCTATGCCTCAAAGATTTTGGTATATTGTGTTTTCATTTTTCTTTGATTCAAAGAAATTTTTTATTTCATTTTTTATTTTTTCTATTACCCAGTAGTTATCATGGAGGGTGTTATTTAGTTTCTATGTGTTTGCTTTTTTCTGTTGATCTTACTATTGTTGATTTCTAATTTTATAGCATTGTGATCTGAGAAGATGCTTTGCAGTATTTTAATGTTTTTAAATTTATTGAGCCTTGCTTTATGGCCTAACATATGGTCTATGTGCACTGTTCCACGTGTGCTGGAAAAGAATGTATATTTTTCTGTTGTTCGGTGAAGTGCTCTGTAGATGTCTATAAGGTCAAGTTGGTTGGATTGTTTAGTTCTTCTGTATCTTTGTTGAGTTCTTTCTCATTGTTCTATTTTTTATTGAAAGTGGTGTATTAAAGTCTCCTACTATTATTGTGAAGTCATCTATTTGTCTTTTCAATTCTGTTAAAGTTCTATTTTATGTATTTTCAGGATCTCTCATTTGGTGCATAGATATTTATTATGGTTATGTCCTCTTGTTCAATTGATCCTTTAATCATTATATAACATCCTTCTTTGTGTCTTATGGTAGTTTTTGTCTTAAAGTCTATTTTATCACAAATTAATATACCACTCCTGCTCTTTTTTGATTGTCATGTGTTTGATATATCTTTTTC
>NW_006921652.1:5562844-5577364 GCF_000298275.1 Orycteropus afer afer
TTTTAGTCTATTTTTGTCTTTGTGTCTAAGATGAGTGTCTTGTCGACAGCATATTGATGGGTCATGTTTTCTTATCCAGTCTGCAACTCTCCATCTCTAGAGTGGTGCATTTAATCCATTTACATTTGGTGTAATTATTGACAAGTATGGATTTGTTGCTGTCATTTTGTTATGTGTTTTTTCATGGTGTTGCTGATTTCTATATTCTGTATAATTTTCTGTGCTGGCTTCAGTTTTTTTATTATTTTTGTTATCATTTCCTTCATTGCTATTGTTTTAGTATTTGCTAACTATTTGTGTACCTCCTATTTTTTATTTTGATGTGAAGGTTTATATTTTTCTTTGCGGTTACTCTGTGATTTATTATTTTATCCCCAAGTTTAGAACATTCTGTTCTATCTTACAATTGTCTTCATTTCCTCACCATTTGGAAGTTCTGTACCTACACTATTTATTCCCTCTTTTTCATTTGTAGTTGTCATTTACCAATTGATGTCTCTGGTTCCCTGTTTACAGTCTTGTAAGCTTATTTTACTTTGGATACTTGCATAACTGAGTTGATTTGTGGGTTATGTCATTGTGTGTGTTAAACATTGGTTATTGTGTGCTGTGGTCAGTTGTTTGTCCAAAGGACTTTCTTTAGCATTTCTTGTAAGGTTAGTCTGGTTTTAACAAATTCCCTTAATTTCTGTTTATCCAGAAATATCCTAATTTCACCCACATATTTGATAAACAATTTTGCTGGACATATAATTCTCGTTTGGAGATTTTTATTCTTTCAGGGTTTTATATATATCATCTTATTACATTCTTACCTGTGTTCTTTCTTCTGAGAAATCTGAGCTTAGTCTTATCAGTTGCCCTTTGTAGATAACTTTTCATTATTCACATGCTGCTTTCACAATTCTTTCTTACTCTTTGGTTTTGGTGAGTTTGAATATGCAATGTCTTGGTGGTTTTCTTTGGGAGTCTATCCTGTTTGGGCTTCATTGAACTTCTTGAATGGATATATTCTCATCTTTCATCATAAAAGGGAAATTCTCTTCCAACAAATCTTCAACAATTTTCTCTGTGGTTTTTTTTTTTTTTCCTCTTCCTATTCTAGAATTCTGATTACACATAGAGTATTTCTCTTGATGATATCCCACTTGAATCTTAGGATTTCTTCATTTTGTTTTCATCTATTTTCTGATTGATCCCTTAACAAAGTAGTATTGAGATATCTGTCTTCAGTCTCATTATTTCTGTCTTCCATTGATTTGATTCTACTCCTTTGCTCATTCAATGTGTTATCTATTTCTGGAATCTTAGTATTAATCTTCTGGATTTTTATTTTTTGTTTTTGTAACATTTTAAATTTTTCATTTATTTTTTCAGTTGTCCTTATATTGTTTTCCTGAATTGTTCTAAAATTTTGTCTGTGTTTTCTTTAGTTTTCTCAGTGTTTTCCTTGACCTGTCTCTCAATCCATTGAAGGTACCTAAATATAATTTTTTGAATTTTTTTATCAGTGAATTCCAATGCTGCTTCTTAATCAGGGATGTTTTCTGGGTCTTTATATTGGTCCTTTGTTTGTACTACTTTATCTTCCTCCTTTGTGTGGACTGGGATGGTCAGTTGTCTCCAAGACATTGTGACATCATTGCATTTATATTTAATTTGTGTTTGTGTGTTGGTGTGATTTGCCCAAGATTTCTTTTCCCTTCTTTATTTTGTTTTGGTATGTCTGTGTAAGCATGGTACTGTGCTCTTCTATTCATTAGTTGGCAGGACTTAGGCTCTCACCACCTGTCTCCTGGTGGGTGTGATAGAGAATGAGAGTGTGTGCATAGATCTCTGTTAGCTGTTCATGGAGAGAAGTTGAGGATGAGTCAGGCTGGTATTGGCTGCTGACTATCATTGGTCAGTTGGTGCAGAGGCAAGTGGTGGCCCTCACTCAGTGGGTGGGGCTGCAGGAGGTGCAGTTATGGTTGGGTTGTGTGGGCACAGTTGCTGACCCACTCAGATAGACAAAAAGTCAAAATAATACCAGGGGAAAAAATGCATAAACAAACAGGAACAATCACAGGGGAAAAGGAGTGGAAGATAATAAATGAGAAGAAATTTTAAAAATATATATAAAACAAAAAGACAAAAGAAAAATAAAGAGTGAAAAACACACAATATCTCATGTGTGTTTCTTGATATATCTTTTTCCAAAGATATCCAGGATTTCCTACATAGATCCCCTACATAGATCTTTTTTTTTTTTTTTTTTTTCTGTCATTAGACAGAAAAGAGCAAGAGGAAAAGAGTAAAGAGAAAATAAGAAAATCACAAAAAGGAAAACCCAAGGAGAGGTCGCTATCAGTCGGAATCGACTCAATGGAAGTGAGTCTGGTTTCTGATTTTGAGTGATACAATCACTACAGCACCCGGTATTCCCAGGCAGTCTCCCATAGAACTACTTACCAGGCCAACCTTGCTTAGCTTCCAAGATCAGATGTGATCAGCCCCATTCATGGTGTAACTGACACAGTGGCTGCAAGAATGGACTCAACCAAAACCATGTATAGGGTTGACAGACAATGTTTCTATAAGTGTATTTGTATCTTCTGTAAGAATTCCTAGGTAGTAGTGCTGACAAGGGACAAGGTTTCAGTCACTTTTTGGTCACAGACAGCTACCCAGAGGGAGTGAGTAGTTGAACTTGTGGACTAAGGACCATAGTTGCAGGGGACAACAAGCTCATTTGGCATGACATACTATACAAAACATTGTTCCACCTCTTACTTTGGTGAGTAGTGACTAGGATCTTAAAATCTTGCAAGCAGCCATCTAGATGCAACAAATGGGTCTCTACATCCAGAGCAAAGAAGACTGAAGAAAACCAAAGATTCATGGAAACAATTAATCCAAGTGATTGGTACACCATACGATCCTCAGCCTATATGACTATGAGACCAGAAGAACTAGATGGTGCCCAGCTATCATTGTCAACCACTTGGAGGGGGATCTATGTAGGAAATCCTGGAGAGAGAGGGAGAACAATGTGTAACAAAACTTAAAATCATTAAAAAAAAAAAAAAAGGGACCAGATTTGCTGGTCTGATAGAGCCTGGTGGAACCACTGAGACTAAGGCGCCTAGCTGCCCTTCAGGTCTGGAATTGAACCCACACCTGTGGCTTCAAGCCAAACAAAAGACAGGCATATGAGGTGAATATTTACACTTGGTAGATACACTCTTTGGAGAAATCAGTCATGGGAGAAAGAAGGACTGTTTATGCACAGGGAGGCAGCTCAAGGGGCTGGAGTGCATGAAAGAAAGGACACAGAGAAGAGGTAACTATGGGAAGGAAGTGGGAGGGGTGCTGTTGCATTGTGGTAAACTGTAGTCAACATCATGAGATAAAGTGTATGTGAACTGCTGTATGGAAAGTGAATTTGCAATGTAAACTTTCACCCAAATCACAATTTAAAAAAAAAAAAAGAAAGAAAGAGAATGGGCTCAAGCATATCAAACATTGTCAGGATGATGCAAGGCCTAGCAGTGTTTTCTTCTGTTATACATAGGTCACAATGAGTCAGAACCAACTCAATAGCACCTAATAATAAGTGCCACAAAGGCTTAACATGTTTGGCTACTAACTAAAAAGTTTGAGTCCAACCAGAGGTACCTCAAAAGAAAAGCCTGACAATCTATTTTCAAAAAATCAATTTGAAAACCCTATGGAGCACAGTTCTACTCTGACAGAGTCACCATGAATCAGAATTGACTCTACAGTAACTGCTTTTGCTTTTGTCATTGTTTTTGTCAGGAGGCGAAGAACGGTGACTTGTGAATGATATTCAAAAAATTCAATTTCACTGAGGACAAAACCATCCACTCTATATTTTTCCTGCAGAAGAGGGATTTTTTTTTTTTATCCAAGGAGGGGTAATAAAAGAGCAAAATATTCAGGAGAATGGTCTCTAGAGGGGCCTCCCCCAGCTCAGAGGAATGAGGATTGGAGTGCTGTGGGTTCCCAGGACCAGCCTGTCATGATGTCACAAAGGAATGGACCTGATTATCACAAAACCCCAAGGTCAGGGTAGTGAGGTTCCAGACCCAACAACACAAACAGGATCTGGAAGAAAGAAATGAAAGCCCTCACTACCAATTCCCCCTGCAACACACCCATCCCTTTCAGGAGGAGTTTCAGTACATTTTCTGCCTCGTTTGCTCTTCAAAATCCATTCAGCAATGTGAAAAATGCAGCTTTGTCATCCTATTGGTATTCTCTACAAGGTGTGGACAGGAGGGGCCTGAGCTACTGCAAGCAGATTACAGCTGTCACATTTTCTCCCCAGTGGCTCAGCCAGTGGCTTTACTATCAGAAACTCTGGCCCAGAAAGGAATGAGAAGACAACTCTGGGAGTGGCCTCAGGCCAGGAGTTGTTCTCTGAGGACCCTAGCCTCCCCTCTTATTCACAGGTCCCTTTGACCTTACTTCCCAGCCTATGGAAGGCTTCTTTCAGGAGAGATTCTAAAAGCTATCATTTATACCCTTGGGCCGTGGTATTTCAAAGAAGATTCAAATATATTGAAAAAAGAAAAAGGTACGTTTTGCTCTAATAAGCTTGGGAAATAATAAGTTAAGGAAGTTTATTTTCTGGAAGGCTTCTCAGAGTCTTTAAGATCTAATGAGTACTGGGAAGTTCCAACAACATGATACAGTATACAGTATTTTCCCAACATGATCTAGTCATGGAACCTTTACTCCAATAACATCTCCTAGAATTAGAGTTCACATTCCCATTGCCATCAAGCCCATTATGACTCATAGGAAGTCTATAGGACAGAGTAGAACTGTCCCAAAGGGATTCCAAAGCTGTAACCTTTACAGAAGCAGACTGCCACATATTTCTCCCAAACAGTGCCTGGTCAGTTCAAACTAGCTACCTTTCGGTTAGCATCTGAACATTTATCCACTGCAACACTAGGCCTCCTTAGATTTAGTATGATTTAATCAATTTGTTTCCCTTACTTTTCTCTGTCTCAGCAGTTCTCAAAATGTGCCCCATGGACCCATTTTTAGGAGTCCATAGGTCAAAAGTGTTTCCATAATAATAAAACATTGTCTTCTTCATTGTGATGGCATTCACATTGATGGTGGAAAAGAAATGGGGGGGTGGTGGCCTAAAACTGATGGCTACTTAGCATATAGCAAAGGAATGACATCAAACTGTACTACAAGCCATTATATTCTTCACCCCACACATTTAGAAGAGGGGGAAAAAAAAAGCCAGTTTATTAAGAATATCCTTAATGAAATGGTATAAAGTATTAACTTTATAAAATCACAGCCTTTGAGTATATATATTTTAATATGTTCTGTGACTAAATGAGAAGTGTACATGAAGCACTTCTATTGCATACTCAAGTTGGATGCTTGTTTCTAGGAAAAATTTCTGTGCTGCTGTTTGAGTTGCAAACTAAACTAGCCTCTTCTTGAATGAAACACAATTTTATTTGACTGACAAATTATGATTATTCAGTCTTGGGTATCTAGTAGTCATTTTCTTGAGAATTAATGAAGTGAGCATATCTCTACATGGAAAACAACTGATAGGATTTGGTGCCAAATGCTTGCTGAAAGTGAAGACAACTTGAAGTGCTTACTGATGAAGTCTCCAATAAGGATTACATCTGAACATAAAGAAAACAGAAATCCTTACATCTAGAGCAATAAATGATAAATGGTGAAGAAATTGCAGTTGTCAGGGATTTCATTCTTCTCGGATCAATAATCAATGCCCATGGAAGCAGTGGTCAAGAAATCAAAGGATGTATGCATTGGGAAAATGTGCGGCATAACACCTCTTTAAAGTGTTAAAAAGCAAAGATGTCATTTTGGTAACTAAGGTGCACCTGACACAAGCCATGGGATTCTCCATCATCTAATATGCCTACAAAAGCTGGACTATAAAAAAAGGAACAACAGAGGGAGAAGGAGAGTCAAGAATAGGAGGAAAAAATGGAATATGTGACTAATCGCCTCTGTGAACAACCACCTCCTTTATCAGGAGACCAGAACTCAATGGTACCCAACTACAATTACTGAACATTTTGATCAAAGATTCTATAGAAGAATCCTGATCAAAAGGAAGAAAATGCAGAAGAGAATTTCACATTCTCATGTAATCTAGATTTTCCAGAGACATGAAGTCTGGATGAACCCCAAAAATTATTACCCTGAGATAATCTTTAAACCTTAAACAAAAAAATATCCCCTGAAGTCTTCTTAAAACCAAGCAATAGTTTAGCTTAACTAGTAGAGAATATTGGCCTTGAACATTGTGCTCTTGTAACAACTATCTATATGAGATCAAATTGACAATAGCAACCCAAAAGATTAGAAAGGAAAATTGGGAGGCACTGAGTTTATGTTAACTGGAGAGAACAATTTGGAAAAGGTGAGTGAGAATGATTGCACAACTTGAAGAATATAATCAATGTCACTGAATTGTACATGTAGAAATTGTTGAACTGGTCTATGCTCTGCTGTGTATATTCTCAACAGCAAAAAAAAAAAAAAAAAAAAAAAAAAAAAAAAAAAAAAAGAAAGAAAATATAAGAAAAAGAAAGGAAAGGAGAACAGGTTTAGGAAGCAGCTAGCTATCCAGCCCCTTGGTGGTGGTGAAAGCAGCCCACCATTAGAACTGCAAGGTCAAGTTCAAGGAATACAGGTTCAAATATTAACTCCTCCAAGTTAAAGAATTTGATTAAAAAATCATCTCTGAATTTGTGGAAAGGGCAGTCCAAACACAGTCTACTACCTTTCCCTGTGACCAAGAAATGAACCTAGTACATAGTACCAGATATGTCAGCCCAGTATCTTGAGTAGGATGAGAATGTGGCTGACTCCCTTTTATCTGGGCACCTTGACCCAAAGCACACCTTGACCCATAGCTAATGGGCTATCAGTACATCCCTTCTCTCTTGCCCTGAGTACATCAACATTCTCAGAATCTACTTTGCTTGAGTGTGTGTGCTATACGGCCCCTGTCCAACCCCAGTTCTATATCTGTTCCCAGTAAGAGGGAATGATGTTTCTCAACTGTGGCACAGAGTAGTGTGTTCAGACCATCAGCCTGCAGGGAGTGACTTGCTTGCCATAGGAGATCGGCACCCACAACTGAAGCTGACCTTGCTCTGTCTCTTTTGTATGTGAGTAAAGCATTGTTCCATTCAAAGAATAAAAGGAAGACTGAAGAAGAATTGACACATCGAACTATAGTTCTGGTGAAGAATATTGAATATATCATGAACTGTCAGAAGAATGAACAAATCTGTCCTGGTGGAAGTATAGCCAGAATACTCCTCTAAACCAAGGATAGTGTGACTTTGTCTTGTTAGCTTTGGATATGTCACCAAGATAGACCAATTGCTGGAGAAAGACATTATGCTGGATGAAGCAGAGGCAAAAAAGAGGGAGATACTCAATGACATGAATTGACACAGTGGCTTCAACATAGCAACAATTCTGAGGAAAGTACAGGACCACGGAATGTTTTGTTCTGATATACATAAGTCTGCTATGAGTTGGAGCTGACCTAGTGGCAACTAATAACAACAAATAAATAAATAAATAAAAAGCTATCAAGAAAAATAAGAATTTTTGAAAACTCATATGCCCCATCATAAGCTTGACACCTTAAAGACTTTATGAACTTGGTGGTGACTGTGATGCAGGTTGCATGTCAATTTGGCTGACCATGAATGATTCTATGTGGTTTAAGTATTGTCATGTAGTCATCCCCTATGATGAGATTTGATGTAATGTAATCACCTCCATGATTAGATATGCTATGAGCAGCAAATCAGTTACAGGGGAGTTTCCTTAGAGGTATGGCCTGCTTCCAATATATATGTGGACATCCTGGGAAAATTATCTGGCTTTCTGCTGTATCTTGACCCTACATCTAGCTCATCATCATCTCTGGTTCTTGGAGTTGAACCAGTGGCCTGCTGTTTTGCCTGCCAATCTTGGGGTTGTTGCTTTCACAGCCTGTGAGCCAACAATCTGTCATTTTACATGCAGATCTTGGATTTGTCATCCACCGAAGCCAGCACCCTGCTATAATTTCTGCCAATCTTGGATTTGTCAGATTTGCAGCTACATGAGTGAGGAGAAGCCTCCAGTGCATGATGTTATAAAATTGCACAAGACCCAGACCCATTCAAAGTCCAATTGTGACCAAGAGATTTTAATGTAGGAATGTATTTATTTTTTAGATTCCATGGGTAGGTTCTTAGAAATTACCACTTGTTAAGTTTTGTTGTAGTATCAAAGAAGAATATCTATAAATACCTGAAAAGATCATTAAAATACTCCTCCCTTTTTTAACTACATACCTCCCTTTTCTAACATACCTCCTAGCAGGAGACTCAATTTTCTTCATCTATTTCAACCAAAACCACATAACAGTAACAGATCAAATGCAGAAGCAGATACGAGAATCCAGCTGCTTCTATTAAACCAGACATCAAAGAGATTTGAAAAAGTGTTAAATAATGCCACTCTGACTTTCACTGTTTTTAATGCATTTTTGTTTTATGTTAGACAACATAATCATTTTTTCTATTTAAAACGTAGTTTCTTGTGTTGTGATGGTTTTATTATTGATATTTTAAGATGGATTAGTAAATAAATATTTTAAACATTTCTTATTTGAATTTTTATATCAGAGATTGGCAAACTTTTCTGTAAAAGGACAGATAATAAATATTTTAGGCTTTGCTGGACATATAGTCTCTGGTACAACTACTCAACTCTGTGATTATACATAAAAGCAGGCATAGACAATATTGAATCAAATTAGCATGCCTGTGTTCCACTAAAAGTTTATTTACAAAAATAGGCCATAGTTTGCTGAGCCCTATCCCATGTGACAAATATCAATAGATATAACTTTCTTAAACAAAAGCTCTTTGGAATCCTAAATAATCTGTAAGTGAGCATAAGGTTAAAATACAGTTCTACCTGAAGTTTGAATACTTTGTCATTTTTTAAAGGAATTTCAGAAAAAGGAAAAAAAAAAAGGGAGGTATAGTGGGGTAGAACCTCTTCATCCAGGGCCATCAACCTAATCTGGCTCCCTATGAGGCAGATCCCACAGCTGATCTATGATTTGGCAGGGTGAGATCCTGAACACGGCAGTACTCCACTTGACAATCTTGCTTATCTCAGGAATCAGGATTATTCTAGAAAAAGACTCTAGCATTGATTTTGGTCACTGTGGCCACTGACACAACCTGAACTCATTGAAATGGACAAATAAATAAAATCAACAAAATTCTCCTCTTCACAAAGACAAAAGTCAGAAGATGCCAAAGCAAATCTATAGGAAACTTCCGAACAGTCCCAAGAAAACAACAGATGATTCTCCTGAACTTGGCCCAGTGGTGACAGGGTTCTACATGGAGGTGAGGGTGACAGGTTTGATCCTAGCCCAAACACAAGTATTTCAAACCTAGATCACATACAAAAGGTTACAGACTGCTAGGAGCATGCCTATTATAGAAGGCTCATTAGGCTTGGCAGAGAACGGGCTCCTCAGACCTGGGCTTTTGTTGTATATTTTAATGCAGGAGCTGAGTCATACCTGCAAATCCTATGACAAACGATGTTTTTTTAGCTTTGAAGAGTGCCAGCTCATTTCATGGGTTCCAAGCCAGCCTGACATAATAGAGTCCTTCAAAAACTAATAAAAAAAAAGTTGGTATGATTTTCAAACTATTTCAAGGAATGAGTACTTCTTAATTTGCTAATAGGTTCTGTGTCAATCAACCACAATAGGATAAAATCCTATCATTAGAGACCCAAGGCAAAGTCAGAATGACCGGCACCTCCTGGTTGCCTGCTGAATCTTAATTCTTTGTCTTCTTCTTCTTCTTTTAGTAATGCTTTGTGTGACAAACAGAGTATTCCGGTGTCTTTCACAGTTCGCGCGCCTGTCCCCCAATCTCATGTTTTTATTTCACTCCCTTGATGATTTTATTGGCTTAGCACATCAAGCTGCAAGGTTTTGCAAATATGAAATGTCAACAGAAACAGATACACCCAGAAGAGCAGCTTTCCCTCTCTGTCAAAAACAAGCATCGCTGCACCCCTAACAGCATCTACCTTTCCTCAGTTACAAAAGCTATCCACTTGAGTTCTTATCCTCAGAACTCTACTTGTAGCCTTGTATTAGGCAAAGCAAAGAGATGGCAGCATTGGCCCTGCTCTTGAATAGCTAATGGGCTCATCCAAGAAGCAAAGCAAACCCAAACTACGCACACGCAAAGACATGGCCTAATTTTTAAGGGTCAGATCAGGTAGCCTAAGTCTGCTTAGAGTGAATAAAGTAGTTTCAACAAGAGACAGCAGTCTTGAAAGGTGGGAGCAAATCACCTTCCAAAGCAGAGACTCTGTCCTGCGGTTCATGAGCAAGTCATGAAGAGAGAGTGGTTTTCAGGCCTGGGGCTGGCAACCAGATTAAAGACAAGGACTCTAGGTACAGAAGCCTTCTGAAGAGAAGGAGAGAATGGAGAGACACACAAAGGCCTCAGAGCGTTTTTGTTTCGTTTTTTTTAAACTGTGGTTTGGGTGCAAATTTACATAGCAGATTGGTTTTACTTTCAACAGTTCACACACATTTGGATTCATGGCCCTGATTATAATCCCAACAATAAAAAGCTCTTCTCCCATCAATTACCTCTTCCCTGTACCCTTCCTATTTATGCATTCCTGTCTGTCCAGCTTTCCCTCTATGCAAATGTTGCCCTTCTGATGTTCCACCATTGATTGACCTAAGGGGTGCAGTTCCCTGGGTAGGTGGGTACATCTCCCTGGGGTAGGTGTTCTGCTTGTAGGCCTTTCTACTGTTTGGCTGGGAGCTAATCCATGGAAGTGAGTCCAGTTCCAGGCTCAAAGGATAACCCAGGGCCATAGTCTTTAGGGTTCCACCAGTTTCTTTACGAACAGTAATTTTGGTCACTTTTGTGTTTTTGAATTTTGTTCCACATTTTTCTTCCCACTCTATCCAGGATCTCCAATTTTGATTCCTTTCTGAGTGATTGGCATGAATAGCCGGGCACCCTCTAGTTCTTCTGTTCTCAGTGTTGTGAAGGCTGACATCTCTGTGGTCCATTATATCCTTGGACCATTTCCATATGATTTTAATTTTCTTCACTCTTCTTTGCTCCAGACGAGGGGAGACAAATAGGTGCATCTTAGATGGCCACTCAAATGCTTTAAGTCCCCAGTCCCTATTGTCCAAAATAGGATATAGAACAAGATTTTTATGTACTATGTTGTGTCAATTAAGTTTGATGTCCCCCAAGACCATGGTCCCAGGCCATGGGCCTGGTGACTCTCTCCCTCAAGATGCTTAGTTGTCACTGAGAAGCTACTCTAGCCCTGTTCCCTGATTCTTCTATAACATATGTGAATACTTTTGTAGCACAAATACACGTGTAAGAATGTCTTCAGCCAAATCTATCCGTGATCATGAATATATCCTGTTCACTTGCCCACACCTGATCTTCTCACGTGTCTGTGCATTTACCCATAGACTAGTGTTTGCTGCTACTGTTAATGTAGTATTGTGCATATAATAGTATTTGCTTCTATTGTCTAGATCTTTTGTGCATGTTTCTGTGTCCTCCTTTTTCCTATTGTCATTGTGCCGGTCACACACTTTTGTAATATTGCCTTTCCTTTCACCCAAATCAACACATGACGGGACTTAGAGCACTTTTGAACTGAGAAGGATAAGATAGCTCCTCCTCGAATTGGCAGTTTTGTGGATTAGGGAGGTCGAGTACAGGAAAGTGGAAGCCTGTATCATTAAGGAAGTTTCAAAGGTCACAAAGTTTCTTGCCAATAGCAGAGATTTAAACTTCAGCAGACTAGGAAATCCAGGGCCATCAGGTTGACAAAGAAACAGAATCACAAGGTCCACAACCAAATCCACTCTAAGCAAAAAAAAAAAAAAAAAAAAAAAAAAAAAAACCAAACCCACTGCCATGGAGGCAGTAAATCTTTACAGAAGTAGATTGTCTTATCTTCCTTCCACGGAGTGGCTGGTGGGTTTGATCTGCCAACCTTCTGCTTAGCAGTCAAATGTCTTAAGCACTGTGCCACCAAAAGTTCCTTAAATCTACTCCTGCTCACTAATTGGATGAACCAGGACAGGTTACTTGGTCTGTTTGGACCTGTTTCCCCATTTATAAAATGGGATAATAATAATGCCTACCACAAAGTTGTTGTGCTTAAATGAAATTTACTCAGAAAGGACTCATTCAGCACAGTTTCTGGCATGTAGGTGGAACTCAAAGATGGCAGGTTTGTTTTTGTTTTTCTTACTCTATTTGTGTTAGAATGTGGGCACAGAAA
Organism: Orycteropus afer afer; assembly: GCF_000298275.1. Lineage (NCBI taxonomy): Eukaryota > Metazoa > Chordata > Mammalia > Tubulidentata > Orycteropodidae > Orycteropus > Orycteropus afer. The sequence goes on from NW_006921652.1 coordinate 5,575,250, forward strand.
GCATTTCCACCGGCCAGAAACAATACTGACACAAGCAGAGTTCTAATGACTTTTCCAAAAAGAAAGCTTGTTGTCTTTTACTCAGAGGTAGCTCAGGCATTACTCCCTGGTCTCAGGAGCCCTCACTCCCTGTCAATGTCCTAGGTGCTACTTCCTCAGTGCAGTCTTCCTCAGAGACAGGGTCAGAGCCTCCTTGGCAATCAAGTAAAGACAAGGGCCCTGGGTGCAGCAGCCAGTAATTAGAGGGTTAGGTGTCCTTACTTTGTCTTTTCCCTATAACATGGACTTTGTTGTTATTGTTAGCTCCAAACAAGTCAGCCCCAGACTCATGGCAACCCCATGCACAAAGGATCTAAATGCTGTCGAGTCCTACTCCAACCCCAAGATGCATTGAGGATCTCATCAGTTCTTTTATAGCTATAAATCAGAATCACTTGGAGGACTTGTTAAAATGCAGATTTCTGAGCCCCACTCTGATTCAGTACCTCCTGGATAAAGAACCCTGGTGGTGCAGTTGTTGAATGCTCAGCTGCTGACTGAAAGGTCAGTGGGTCAAACTCATCCAGCAGCTCTGCAGGAGGAAAACTTAGTGATCTGCCCTCATAAAGTTGACAGACTACAAAACCCTACGGGGCAGTTCTACTCTGTCACATGGGGTTGTTATGAGTTGAAATCGACTTGATAGAATGATAGTACTCAATAACAAAGCAGCTGACTCCTGAGAGTCTGCATTTCTAATAAGTTCCCAGGTGATGTGATGTGATGCTGCTGGTCCAGAATCACTGACATAGACAGTGAAACAGAGGATGCAGTAGCTTATTTATGATGATAGGCCAATAATTTATGAAAGATCAAATTTCTACTATCACCTCAGCCTTCCCCAAGTTCCACATCAAATATAAAATAAGCCACTGCAGTTTTCAATTCAGGAAAATGTGAAGGCCCTTTCAAAAAGCAGAAAAGTAGAAACAACATCTCTCTGTACTTTAGGTGAGTAAATGTATAACTCAGATAAGTTTGAAATGGTTCCCAGCTGTGTATGAAAAGGAATTTTCAGAGAGTTGTAAATTATCAACTAGATGATAATCTCTCCTTTTCCCTCACTATTTTCTGGGCTTTGGGCAGTCATAGCTTATCTCTGAAGTCTGGTGTGAAAGCAAAGTAGGCCAAACAGTTACCCAATTCCCACCCTTATGTTGCTCTAGGAAATAATGGCTTTGACTCTCGTCTATGCAGAGTTCTTGACTTCCTGTCTATGTCTAGAATTGCATTTCCCATTGCACTGAACTCCTGGAAGCACAGCAGATGAAAACATCAAATGCTCTTAATACACCAGGACACTAGAGGCCATCCCCAGGGAATTCCCAGATCTTTGCTCCCCTTCAGCACTGTCAGGGGTGCTGGCTCCGGGGTGCAACTTAGTTGATTTTCCCTGGTCAATTTTATTTCCTTGAGGTACATTAGGCCATGCCCAGCTATTCTAGGCACCCTCCAAGCATTTACTCTTTACTTCAGAGATTAGGCTACAGCTAATCCTCCCTTGGGAGATTTGATCCTACAGCTCAAAGGCATGATTATGACAGAAATTCACAAATTGCTCAACCGAAAATTCATGTCTTCATGAAATCCTTCTCATCTCTATCCACTCTGCCCTCTAAAAAAAGTCAGTATCAACTTACCAAGCTCCTCTAAGACATCAACCAGCTACTTTGTTCTCTGAAAATGTTAGCTTCTCTCAGGCTAAATATCACCATCGGTGGACCCTCATTGCCATTCAAGAATTTTTCTAACACATACTTTTTATTCTTATTTTATTAGAAGGATATACCTTCAATACAAGAAGTAGCCCCAGATATTTTTTTTCAAGTCCTCTTCAATCTGTCTTTTCTTCCTTATTAGGTGATCAGAAAGCAACCAAGTATTTTATTTTTTTTTATTTTTATTTTTATTTGGGTGAAGATTTACAGAGCATATTCACTTTCCATACAGCAGTTCACATATACTTTGTCTCATGTCACTGACCACAGTTTACCACAATGCAACAGCTCCCCTCCCACTTCCTCCCCATAGTTACCTCTTCTCAGTGTCCATCCCTCCATACTCTCCTGCACCCTG
>NW_006921652.1:5578609-5586875 GCF_000298275.1 Orycteropus afer afer
GGCTATTGTAAATAGTGCTGTGATGAACATGGGCATGCATATATCTGTTCTTGTCATGGCTCTCACTTCTTTAGGGTATATACCTAGTAATGGGATGACTGGGTCAAATGGTATTCTAACTCCAACTTTTGAAGGAATCACCATACTGCTTTCCACAATAGTTGTACCATTTTACAGTCCCACCAGCAGTGTATGAGAGTCCCAATCTCTGCACAACCTCGCCAGAATTTGTTATTTTCTGTCTTGTTGAACTTTGCTACTAGTGCTGGAGCAAGATGGTATCTCATTGCAACCAAGTATTTTAAACAAACCTGCCACATTAGACCCATATAGGCCTGATATAACTAAGTGGTTTTCAACTGGAAGTAACTTTGTCCCTCAGGTGACATTTAGCAATGTCTGTAGGCATTTTTGCTGTCACAAATGGGTTGGGGGGATGCTATTAGTGTGTAGTGGTTAAGACATTTGGCTGCTAACAAAAGGTAGGTGGTTCAAACCCATTAGCTGCTCCATGGAAGAAACATGAGGGAGTCTACTTCTGTAGAAATGTATAGCTTTGGAAAGCCAATAGGGGTCACTATAAGCTGGAGTTGACTTTGATTTTTGGTGTTTGGAATATTTACAATGAGCATTAATTACATTGGTAGCAAGAATAAAATAAATATTTGTAATTACAAATACTAGTGGGAAATGTGAAGAACAAACTTAAAAGATGGAATTAAAATGTAGCTCTTGAAAACTTGAAAGCAGCAACACAGATGCATATACACTAATGTTCACTGCAGCACTATTCACAGCTGCCAAAAGGTGGAAATAATCTAAATGGATTAAAAATTAAAAATGGTATAAATGATGACAAATCTGTGAAACATCTCATATTATGGAGGAACTCAGAGGACATTATGCTGAGTGCAATTAGTAAATCACAAAAGGAAAAATATTGTATGAGACTACTATTGTAAAAAGTCAAGAAGTGTTTTACAAAAAAGAAATATTCTTTTGATAGTTACCAGGGGTCGGAGGGAGGGTAAAACACTAACCAGAGGGTAGACATATATAAAAATTAAATAATAATAATAATTTGGTATATACATATAATGGAACATTACTCAGCTATAAAGAGATATGAAGTCCTAATACACATTACAACATGGATGAACCTTGAAAACATGATGCTAAATGAAAAAAGTCAATCACTGCCAAGGGGCAGGGAGGCCACATCTTCTGACCTCCTCTAACCCCATAAGAGGAAGACAGAATCACCATCAGCAGCCTATTCCTGCGATGCCAGACACTCTGTCTCCCTCCAGCCCTTTCATCAACCCTGACACCAACCATTCCTCCCACAGCACCCACCACCTCTCTGCTGGGTTCGATAATTTGCTGCAGTGGCCACACAGAACTCACAGATTATGGAGTTTATTAGGAAAGCAACAGGCTACAATTGAAGTTTAGGAACAATGCTCAGTCTCTCTCAGCCTGCTATCTCTCAGCCAACAGTCTCTTGCAGTCTCTTTCCCAGCAATGCATGTGTCTCGGTGTGTCTCTCTCAGCAATGTGTGTCTCTTGGTATCACTCAGCACCATGTATCTCTCAGGAGCATGTTTCTCTCAGCAGTATGTCTTTCTCAGCCAGCAGTCAGAGAGACTCCTTCTGCCTCTCAAAGGGCTCCTTTTGAGCCTGGCAAAGTGACCACTAACCAATCCCAACATCAGAATTCTATACACCTGAGGGAGTGTGAACTTCCCTTCATGCTAATTCACCCCCAGGTGGATAACTCTAGCAATCAGGAGCTACTCAGTTGCTCACAGCAAATTCTACCATGGAGTTTACAAAGACTTATGGCTAAAAAAGCCACACTACGTAATTTACTACACCATAATCACAAGGACAAATATTGCATGATCTCATTCATAAGAATTATATAGAATAGGCAAATGTAGAGACTAAAGTTTATTAGTAGTTGCTAGGGGCAGGCAAGAGGGAGGGGGAAAAGGAGTAGTCATTGGGAAGCAGTGAGTTTCTGTTTGGCAACAGAAATTGGTGATGACTACACACATGATTAATATGATTGATGTCATTAAATTGTACATGCAAAAACCATTAAATTGGCAAAATGTTGTATTACATATATACTACAACAATTTTTAAATAGCAGGGAAAAATGTAACTATTGATATCAGCTAAGCTGTCTAATTCAAAACTAAGAAAAAGGTGATTCAGAATCATATTTTTGCCAACATGAGAGAGAGGTTACTTACATAGTGGTGTTAGTAACATGGTCATCATAGATTGGTCATTGCAAATGCCACAAATCTCTGAATGGGATGCCCTTTCATCATTTTCCCAGGGATTGAGTGCAATCCCCTGCATGCAACAGGTTGAGGTAGCAAAGGCAAAGATCCTGCTTTCCTAATCTTCATATCTGGTTTTGGATCACCTTGTCTAAAATATTTGAAAATCAGAAGACTTATAAAAAGGACTTTCCCAAGTTTCAACAACAACAACAAAAAAAAAAACTATCAGCAAAGTAACTCAAGCAGAGACAAGAATGTCAGAGGCAAACTGACTGATCTTAGTCAACTTGAAAGCATCACAGCTACCCAGTCCATTTAGTGAGACTCACTTTCTGTAGTCTCACATTTGTGGATTCATATAGTCTAGGCCTCATCAGCCAGCAAATACTAAATAAAATCACATTACTTTTATTTTTCATCTCTTTTTTAAACCACATTACTTTTTCAAATTTTGATCTAAAATAAATTTTTTAAAAATGAAAAGTAATGTAAAAAATATTGACAATAACAAAATATCAAAATTTTAACTACAGACAGGATGGGACCTTGCATTGATGCCTCACTCACTCACTTCCTCTAACTCCAGCTCTATGGGTAGCTTTATCCCCAAATCAGGGGAGATAGGAAAGCAGGGTGGGATTATAGCTATCCAGGTGAGGAGATGACCTGAAGGTGAGAGAGGAGCCTCAGAGATGAACTCTGTCATGGGTTGAATTGTGTCCCAAAAAAATATGTGTCAACTTGGCTGAGCCATGATTCTTAGTAGTTTGGCAGTCATGCAATTATGTAACTTGACAGTTTATCCCCCATAATATGATCTGATGTGATCAGCCAATCAGTTGTAAGGGGATTAGAATGGGATGCAACACCCTTACTTAAGTAACAGCCCTGATCTGATGTACGGGGAGTTTCCCTGGCCTTCAAGCAAAGATTGACACTCCTCGATAGCACCAAGAAAGAGCTGGAAGCAAGTTTGTCCTTTGGACCCAGGGTCCCTACACTGAGAAGCTCATAGACCCAGGTGAAAATTAACACCAAGACACATGGAGATCTCCAAGGATTAACAGGCCCACAGATACTGAAAGGAGACAAGGATCTAGACAGGCCATCCCCTAAACTTGGTACCCTGAATTTGAACTTCTAGTCTCCTAAACTGTGAGAAGGTGCTCTGGTAGTGTAGTGCCTAAGGCACTTGACTGCTAACCAGAAGACTGATGGTTCAAACCCACCAGCCACTCCTCAGAAGGAAGGTTGGGCCATCTACCTCCATAGTGATATTATCTCAGAAACCCAAGGAGGGGTTGCTATGAGTTGGTTCCGACTCAACAGCACATAGCAACAATAACAACAACAAACTGTGAGAGAATAAGTTTCTGGTTGTTAAAGCCATTGATTTGTGGTACTTCTGTTGTAGCAGCACTAGATAACTGAGACAGGCCCTGGACTCTCCAAACAGAACATAAAACAAATCTACTTTCCATCAGTACAAATTGCCCACCCTGTCCCCCAACCAAGCAAAGATGAAAAATGCTGTGGAGAGGTGAACATACACTTTTTCTCTCACACCTTTCAAAACATTGAAATGTTCCTACCATCATCGTATGTTTCCACTCAAATGCAGGTGAAGGCTTCTTGTAATTCTAGAACAAGATTGAATACTTGTTGTGGATACTTTCATTAAAGTCAGCAGAGCCTACAGGGGGAAAACCACACTTTTCAAATCATTCCACAGCCAGGAGCAAATGGACCACTCTCTCTTGCTCCAAATTAGTGAGGAACTGTGGAGTGGTCACCTCTTGCCAGATTCAGGGTTGCCTCCTGGCTGCCCCACCTGCTCAAGAGGCTTCAAGTGAGCTCTCAGCATCTCAGCTTTGCAAATGCACACACTGAACTGGCATGCCACATGGGATACCCCTCCAGGCAAACCCACCTCAGAGATGCCAGTGGTCAAAATCCCTCAGGACAGCACCTGTGATAGTTAAGGCCAGCCACACCCACACAGAGAGAATTTATTCCCAAAGCTGGAGGCAGGTGGGAACGTTTTAATCATTGTTGCTTTTTGTACTGTGTTTCGAATGGTTTATAATCCATTGTCTTTGGTATCTCACTCATCCTCATGAAAGAAGCCAACATGTATGAAGCACCTGCTACATGCAGACACTTTACTTCCATTACCCAATTAACATTATTTTAAAAAAAAATTTTAAGAGTTTGTTTTACATTCAACATTATGTGTACCTTTAGTTTCACTACCCATTTACCATGCCCAACCTTAACCCAGTCTCCTCCCCTCCCTGCCCAATAACCCCCCTCCCTCCATGCCCCTCATAGTTATGCACTCCTGTGTGTCCTGCATTTCCTCAGTGTGAATGTTGCCCCTCTGGTGCCCCATGGTTGATTGCTCCAAGGGATGCATTTCCATATGTGGGTGCGTCACCCTGGGTTGAGTGGTTTGTGTGTACATCTTGTTTACTATTGGGCTGACAGCCAACCCCTGGGAGTGAGCTTTATTCCAGTCCCAGAATGTATCCCAGGACTATAGTATTGGGGGTCTCATGAAACTTCATCCGAGAAGTAATTCTGGTCATTATTGAGTTTTTGGATTTTGTTCCATGTTTTTCCTCCCACTCTATCCAGTATCTCCAGATTTGATCCTTTCCTGAGTGGATGGCATTGGTAGCCAGGCACCATCTAGTTCTTCTGGTCTCGAGGGCCATTGTGTCCTAGGACTGATTGCTTCCAAATGCCTTTGGGTTTTTGGGTTTTTTTTTTTTTTCACTCTTTGCTTCCGATGATAGGAGACCATTAGCTGCATCTTAGATGGCTGCTTGAAAGCTTTTTAAGACCCCAGTCACTACTCATCAATGTAGGATGAGTTACAAGGCTTTTATGTATTTTGTTGTGCCAATTGAGTCTGGTGTCCCCCAGTACTATGGTCCTGAGACAGCAGATCTATTGGATCTCTCTCCCACAGTGTCAGCCTGTCTGTGATGGATCACTCTATGTCTGTCTTCTAGTGTTTCTGTAAGTATTGCAGGTATTTTGTATCACTGGTATCTGTGCAAGATTACTCTCTGCTGAATCTATCCTTGGTCTAGAGTAGACTCCTATTCACTGACCCCCATCTGATCTTTTCAGGTGTTTATGTGTTTATCTGTAGCTTGGTGTTTGTTGTTAATGGTAATGCAGTGTTGTGAGCACACTGATAGGTATTAGCATCTGTTGTCTATCTCCTATGTGTACAATTCGGTGTCCTCCCTTTTCCTAATGTTATTATGGTGGTCACAGACTCTTTCCATACATCCTTCCCCTTACCCACATCAGTGTGTGGGTCCCAACTAGCTCAAAATTAATTCCTCCCCTTCCCTCCCCACCCCAGTAACCTACAAAGTGAGTTCCCTTTCCCAAGCAAACCTTTCTTTGTCTCGTTACCGTAATGGGCTCATATAATACTTGTCCTTTTGTAACTGACGTTTTTCACTCAGCATAATGACCTCCAGGCTCATCCACATTTTGAGATGATTCACATATCCCTCATTTTTCTTTAATGTAGCATAGTATGCCATTGTGTGAATGTACCATGAGTATCCATTCATACATTGACAGGCATTTAGGTTGTTTCCATCTCTTTACTACAGTGAGTTGTGCTGCGATGAACATAGGTGTGCATATGTCTGTTCATGCACTGCCTCTCACCTCTTTGGGATATATTCTTAGTAATGGAATTGGTGGATCAAATGGTATTTCTATTTTCATTTTTTAAGGAAATGCCATACCATATGCCACAATGGTTGTACTATTTTACAATCCCACCAGCAGTGCACACGAGTTCCAATCTCTGCAACCTCGCCAGTATTTAATATTTTCTGTCCTGTTGAACTTTGCTATTTTTGTTGGGGTGAGATGATATCTCATTGTTGTTTTGATTTGCATCTCTCTAATGACTAACGATCATGAGCAATTCCTCATGTGTTTGTTGGCCACCAGCATATTGTCTTTAGTGAAATGTCTGTTCAAGTCTTTTGCCCATTTATGAATTGGGTTGCTTGTCTTTTTGGTGTTGATGTGTTGACGTTTTCTATAAATGTTGGAGATAAGTCTTTTATCAGATATGTCACAGGCAAATATTTTCTCTGGATCTGTAGGTTCTCTTTTTACCCTTTAGACAAAGTCTTTCGATGCACATAGGAATTTAATTTTTAAAAGGGACAGTCATCTAGCTTCTCTTCTACCTCCTGTGCATTCTGGGTTATGCTTGACAGTCTATTTATGCCATAAATTAGGGCTTCCAGATTTGCCCCTATTTTATCTTTGATGAATTTGATAGTTTTGGGTTTTACATTTAAGTCTCTGATCCAGCTTGAGTTTGTTTTTGTGTGTGGGGTGAGGTATAGGTCTTGTTTCGTTTTTCTGCAAGAAATTCTCGTTACTTTTTAATGTCCAATTCAGTAGTCTGAACCTACACCCTTTGTCTTAGTTATCTAGTGATGTTATAACAGAAATACAAGTGGGTGGTTTTAACAAACAGAAATCTATTTTCCCACAGTTCAGGAGGCTAAAAGTCTGAACTCAGGGTGCTGGCTCTAAAGGAGACTTTCTCTGTTGGCTCTGAAGGAAGGTCCTCTCTTTGAGCTTCTGCTCCTGGGTGATCTTCATGTGGTTTGGCATCTCTCTTCTCCCACTTTTTTTCCATAATCTACTTATTTTATATTTTGTAAGAGATTAATTTAAAATACACCCTACACTAATCCTGCCTCACTGATGTAACAAAGATAACCCATTCTCAAATGGGATTATAACCACAGGCAAAGAGATTTACAACACATAATTTGGGAGGACATAATTCAGTCCATAACACCTATTTTAAAGACCTTTTTCAGGACAGATACACACATGTGCATACAAAATCTCTAAGAAATTTTTGGGAGGACCAAAGAGGTGTCAGTCTGTCAAGTATAAGCACCATTTAGTATCTTCTATGTCCTTTTCCTTTTCTAAATTTTTATAGCAGGGGCCTGAGTGGCACAAGTGGTTTGCAATAGGCTGCAAACTGAAAAGTTGGCAATTCAAACCAAACCAGCGGCTCTGCAGAAGAAAAGTCCTGGCTGTCTGCTACTAAAAAGATTACAATCAACAAAACTTCATGGAGCTGGTCCCAGGGAACATCAAGCTACATTGGCACAACGTAATAAACAAAAATATTGTTCTGCATCTTACTTTGGTGAGTAGCAACCAGGGTCTTAAAGGCTTGCAAGTGACCATCTAAGATGCAACTATGGGTTTTTTCTCACCCAGAGCAAAGAAGAGTGAAGAAAATCAAAGACACATGAAAACAGTGCCAAGATCTAACGGACCATGAGAACCTTAGCCTATATGACCCTGAGGCCAGAAGAACTAGATGGTGCCTGGCTACCAATGCCAACCACTCAGAAAGGGATCAAAACTGGAGATCCTGGATTGAGTGGGAGAAAAATTGTGGAACACAATTAAAAACACAAAAAAGACCAGGTTTACTAGTCAGACAGAGACTAGTGAAACTCTGTAGAATATGCCTCCGAGTTATCCTTTGGGCCTAGAATTGAACTCACTTGCATGGCTTAACTCTCAGCCAAACGATAGACGGGCCTAAGAACTGAACTATACCAAGGATATGCACTTCTTAGAACAGTGAACCATGAGGGATCAGAAGGGCAGCATTTGCACAGGGAGAAAGATAGGGAAGTAGGAATGCATAAGCAAGAAGGACACAGGGAAAGGGTAACCACAAGGAGTAAGGGGAAGAGAGCTCTTACACTGAATCAGTGTCATAAAACAAAATGTGTATGGAGTTCCAGCAAGATGGAGGACTAGGCAGAAGGACTGCACAGACCCTCTTCAACAAAGAAAAGGGAAAACAATTAACACAGACACAGAAGACAATCTTGGACCCCTGAGCCTTGAAGGGAAGGATACAGAAGTGGACTAAACCC
>NW_006921652.1:5591191-5598771 GCF_000298275.1 Orycteropus afer afer
GCTGTTGCATTGTGGTAAACTGTGGTCAATGACATGAGACAAAGTATATGTGAACTGCTGTATGGAAAGTGAATTTCCTCTGTAAATCTTCACCCAAATCAAAATAAAACTTTAAAAATACATAATTAAAAAAAATATGTATGACCTGTTAAATGTGAGAAAGAATCTGCTTTGTAAAATCTCACCCAGATCACAATAAAAAGTCAAAAACAAACAAACAGAACACTTCATGTAACACAGTTCTACTTGGCAACATAAAGGGTTGCCATGAGTCAGAGCCTGACTGAAGAACAGCTAACAACAAAAACAACAAAATCCTGAAAATAAATTCCCATTTGTTAATGACAGGTGGCTGTTTAACTAATTTACCTAGGTTCTGTTACCTGCAATTGAAATATCCTAAAGGCAAACTGGTTCAGTGACATTATTCTCTTTGGCTACGAGTAGTCATACAAAGCTGTTGGGGATGAATTTGGAGGACATTATGCTGAGTGAAATAAGTCTATCACAGAAGGACAAATATTATATTAGTTCATTATTGTAAAAAGTCAAGGAAAGCTTTATATATGGAAGGAAACTTTCTTTGTTGGTTACCAGGGGTAGAAGGGGAGGGGAGGGAACATTGCAAAAAGAAAAAAGAGAGGAAAAAAAAAAAAAAAGCTGTTTGATTGAGTGGGTTGTTGCTGTCTGAGGGAGCACCTCAGCATTAATTGTACTTTCTTGTTGTTATCGTTGTTAGGTGCCTTTGGATGTGTTCTTTATGGTGGTGATCATAAAACAGTCCACTAGTCGGGTCAATTTATTTAGCCGCTTGGGTTAACTTATGAAGATATTAGGCTGATAGCATAGTGGTTAAAGCATTCAGCTGCTTACCAAAAGGTCTGTAGTTCAAACCCACCAGCCATACAACAGGAGAAAAACGTGATAGTCTGCTTCTATAAAGATTACAGACTTGGGTACCCTATGGGACAGTTCTACTCTGTCCTAAAGCTTCACTATGAGTCAGAATAGAGTCCATGGCAGTGGGTTTGTTTTTTTGATTTTCTGAGAATATAGTTCCTCTGAAGGTGATATGTTCCACAAGATTACCCTGAGGTTTTTTCCAGAGAATGTTTTGGTAGTCAGGTTTTCACGAAAAAATTATTTCTTCTTTGATAAATAGAGTTTGGTTCCAAATAAGTTCTCATACAAGATTCTAAACCCTTAAAAACCCAAACTACAAACTGGGGCATAATTCTTTTTTGCAGTCTCATTTTGAGAGCAGGGAGAGTCCTATCTTGTATCCTGAGAGCAGAAAGTCTAGTGGTATCCTCCTCATCTCTCAAGAAACCCTTTTAATTGGTTTTATGGAATTGGTTTTATGGCCACCACTGCCTGTTCTCAGAACCCAGCTCACTGGTCCATGGAGACTTTTATCTTGTTTTTGAGCTCAATTTCATATTTTTGTTTTTCTCTATATATATTTTACCTATCATAGTTTTCTTTATGGAGCAGACTGTGTGAATCAAAGCATGAGTACACTACACCATCTTAAGTGAAAAACACAAAGGAAAAATTTTAAATGATCATCCATTTGTAAGGTCCCTTAAACAACAAACTGAAATGTTATGCATGATGGCATAGATAAAAAGTTCCACAATCATGAGACACATGCATGGACACAAGGGGTCCAAATTGGGTCTGGCTGTAGGCTTCCTTACCTATGTACTCTAGTAGGAGGAGGGACTGAGCATCAGAACTCCAGGTTCCTGCGTGCCTTTCCCCACAGGTCAGCCATGGACAAATATTGATCATTCTCATTCAAGACTATGAGCTGGCCTCTCTTAACAAGTTATTTTATCATCCTTAAGTTTTGATGTAAGGGACTCTTCTAGGTAATATATACTTATAGATTCTTGGAGGAGGTGACCTATACATCTGTTGTTTAGAATAAAGAAAACATGCACAGAACCCTATTATACATGGTTTGTTTATGTTGGGGTGTGCTTTACTTCACAGTTGTATACCCAGTAGTTAAAGTTCTCAAGTTGATAACTGCAGAAATAATCTATTTATACTTTATTTTTTTAAAATCTCTTTATTTAGTTTATATTCATTATCAAATAGTGAATATTTCAAAAGAATTTTTTTCTGGTTACTTAGTGCTGGGTGAAAATGCCCAAAATATATTTATTAATCTAAAAAGGATAAACGTGTATGCATTTTTAAAGTATTGTTTTGTTTTTAAATATTATCATCATTATCTGATATCACAAAAATCTCTACCCTTTCTCCTCCCCAAATGTTCATAATTAATCTTTCAAATTGAATGTAATAGCAAATAAATAAATATATACATATAAAATAATTATCATTTTCCAAGATACTTTCTAAGTCAGAACAAAACTTTAAGTTTACTTTTAAAATATTTCACAGATTTAATTTTGTTAATTAGGCTTAGAATAATTGATGGCTTTCTTCGGATTGGAGCTCTGGTGGCGTAGTGCCTAAGTCATTTGACTGTTAAACAGAAGGCTAGCAGTAGAAAACCCAAAACCCAAATCCCTTGCCATGGAGTCAATTCCAACTCATAATGATCTTACACGAAAGAATAAGACTGCCCCATAGGGTTTCCAAGGCTATAAATCTTTACAAAAGCAGACTGTCTGATCTTTTTCATAGGGAATGGCTGGTGGGTTCAAACTGCCAACCTTGCACTTACCCACTGGGCCCGGATCCAGTCAATTTTGATTCATAGTGATCCAATAGGACAGAGTAGAACTGACCCACAGGATTTCCAAGGCTATAAATCTTTAGGAACCAGGCTGCTGAATCTTTCTCCTTCAGAGTGGCTGATGGGTTCGAATTGCTGACCTTTCCTTTAGCAGTTGAAGGCTTTAACCATTGCACCACCATTCCTTCAGAGCAAAGATAGAGCCTCATAAGGAGAATCTGAGATAAGGCGCATCTGGATCTGCACCAACACCATGGGCAGGATTGCTGAACTGCTATAATTAAGGTCTTCTTCTAAGGTGGGGGGTGAGAGGGTCTACGTGTAAGCAGCCCCTTCAACCCACTAGATGGGGAGGAGTGAATACAGGGAGAAATGTGAAGAAATGGGAGCAAAGAAGAAGAGAAAGAATATCCATCTCTAAATGAACCTATAAAATTCAAAGGATCAGAGTTCTAGTAAGATGGCAGAATAAGTAGACAAGCTAAACGGACCCTCTGCAACAAAGCAATGAAAAACCAATTGAGACTGATACCAAAGGCGATCCTGGGACACTGAGCTTTGAAGGGAAGGATAAAGAAGTGGATTAAGTATCAACTAGTAGAAGAACCTGAATGAAACAATGAGTAAGGAGACAAAAAGAGCTGTGGGCTGCCGGCTATCTTGAGGGCACAACCACTTTGAATATTTCCCAATAATACCCACCTAAGAATCAGCTCTGCTCACCAAGGCTGCATGGGCAAGGACTACATTGGTGCCTGGCAACCAGAAGGTAGAACAGCGAGGAAGGGGACAGGCAGACTAATGACTGCCAGTGGCTGTCCTGAGGGCACAGCCATTTTGGATGCTTCCAAGCGGCCAGCGCAGCTGTTTTGAGAGTGTGCAGGTGGCATTCTTGCTGGAACTTTGACCTGGAAGTCGGCTCCACCTGACAAGGACAGCACGGGCAACTACACTGAAGACTGATGACTGGAGAGGCAGGAAATTCTCCTTGTTGTTCTTGTACCCAGAACCCTCTTGGTGAACAGGGGTGTGGCCATCCCCTGGCCACCACCCACCTTCTTGACCTGTGAGGGCTCCATCCCAGTCTGTGCCCTGGTAGAGACGGTGCCATCCCCTGCCCCCTACAGTTTTGTTTTTATGTGTTTTAAAAAGGTTATTTTTATCTTCCTCCTTTTTTTTTTTTTTTTCCTCTGTCCAGTCCCTCGTTCTTGGTTTTGGTTTTATCCCCTCTCTTCCTTTTTCCATGTTCCCTTCTTTTTTCTTTCTTTTGGTTCTTCCCATCCTTTGTTTTTCCTTTTGCGGTTTTCCCTAATCTTTTACTCTTGCTCTTTTCTCTCATTCTGCCCTCCCCAGATATGTGGGGGTTTGTTTTATTCTTTTTCTCTTGATTTTTCTTCTATCATTTTAAAAATATATTTTGAAATTTTTTCTTCTTATTTATTGCATTTCTATTTTCTCTTTTGCAATTGTTGCTGTTTGTTTATGTGATTTAAGATATTTGTTCCCTTGTTTTTGTTTTTTGGTGCTGTTTTTCATATTTTTTGTCTAACTGATTGGGAGACAGTAGCTGTTCCCACACCCTCCAACTATATCTGCACCTTCTGCAGCACACTCACTTAGTGAGGGCCACCATGATAGATGGTGGCCAATACCAGCTCAACTAGCCTTCAACAGTTCTTTATGAACAACTAATAGAATCTGTACACATACTCTCATTCTCTATCACGCCCACCAGCAGACAGGTGGTGAGTGCCTAAGAGCTAACAACTAGCACATAGAGGAATACTGTATCCTGCTCACACATATATATCAAAACAAAATAAAGGGGGAAAAAAATCCTGCATGAACCACACCAACATACAACCACATATTAAATGTAAATACAAAAACACCACAATATCTTGGAGACAGCACACCATCACAGTCCACACAAAAAGGAAGATAAAGTAGTAGAAACAAAGGGCCAGATTACAAATCCAGAAAACATCCCTGAGGAAGAAGCAGCACTGGAACTTCCTAATAGGAATTCAAAAGAATTATATTTGAGTACCTTGAACAGATCAATGGAAGACAGAATTAATGAGATTAAAGTCAAATACCTCAATACTACTTTGTTAAGAAATCAATAAGACAAAAGATCAAAACATAATGAAGAAATCCTAAGATTCATGAGTGATACCATCAAGAGGAGTAACCTACATTTAATTGGAATTCCAGAACAGTAAGAGATAAATAAAACCACAGAGAAAATTATTGAAGATTTGATGGAAGAGAATTTTCCTGATATGATAAAAGATGAGAATATATCTACTTAAGAAGTATGACGAACTCCAAACAGGATAGACTCCAAAAGAAAATCACCAAGACATATCATAATCAAACTCACCAAAACCAAAGACAAAGAAAGAATCCTGAAAGCAGCATGGGAAAAATGAAGTTACCTACAAATGACAACCAATAAGATTAAGCTCTGATTTCTTGGCAGAAAGTATGCAGGTGAGAAGGCAATGGGATGATATATATAAAACTCTGAAAGAAAAAAATTCCAACCAAGAATTATATACCTGGCAAAATTGTCCCTCAAATATTATGGTTAAATTAGGGCATTTCCAGATAAGCAGAAATTAAGAGAATTTGTTAAAACCAGACAAACCTTGTAAGAGATGCTAAAGGGAGTCCTTTGGACAGAGAACCAATAACAGCAAACAACAACTGACCATTAACACACAATGATGACATAACCCAGAAACCAACCAAGTTATGAAGTATGCAAAGTAAATAAGGTTACAAGATTGTAAGCAGGGAACCAGGGACATCAATTGAAAAATGAGGACAACTACAAGCCAAAAAAAAGGGAAAAAATTATGTAGTTACACAACTTCTAAATGGCGAAGAAGTCAAGACAATTGTAAGATTAAATGGATTGTTCTAAACTTGGGAGTAAAATAATATATAACAGGGTAACCTCAATGAAAAATGACAAACCTTCATATCAAAATAAAAGAAGAGGACAAGCACAAATATTTAGCAAATACTAGAACAATACCAACAAAGGAAGTGATAACACAATTCATAAAAAAAAATGAGCTCAGCACAGAAAATTATATGGAACAAAGAAAGCAACAACACCACAAAAAGCACATGACAAAATGACAGCAACCAATTCATAGTTGTAAACAATTATACTGAATGTCAATGGATTAAGTGAACCACTCAAGAGACAGAGAGTTGCAGACTGGATAAGAAAACATAACCCATCAATACACTGTCTACAAGAGACACACCTTAGAGACAAAGGCAAAAATAGACTAAAAATCAAAGATTGGAAAAAGATATATCAAGCAAATGGCTACCACAAAAGAGCAGGAGTGGCAAGATTAATTTCTGATAAAAATGACTTGAAGACAAAAAGCACCATAAGAGACAAAGAAGGACATTATATAATGATTAAAGGATTGATTGAACAAGAACACATAACAATAATAAACATCTATGTACCCAGAAAAGAGCCCCAAAATACATAAATCAGACCTTAACAGAATTGAAAAGACAAATAGAAGATTCCACAGTCATAGGGTTGTTGTCATTTTTGTTGTTATTTGCCATCAAGTCGGACCTGACTCATAGTGACCCCTCCTTGGGTTTCTGAGGCAGTATCACTACGGAAGTAGATTGCCCAACCTTCCTTCCGAGGAGTGGCTGGTGGGTTTGAACCGCCAGCCTTCTGATTAACAGCCAAGTGCCTTAGGCACTACACTACCAGAGCTCCTCACAGTCATAGTTGTTGTTGTTGTTGTTGTTGTTATGTGCCATCGAGTCGGCCCCGACTCATAGTGACCCCTCCTTGGGTTTCCGAGGCAGTATCACTACGGAAGTAGGATTGCCCAACCTTCCTTCCAAGGAGTGGCTGGTGGGTTTGAACTGCCAGCCTTCTGGTTAGCAGTCAAGTGCTTTTAGCCACTATGCTACCATAGTAGGAGACTTTAATATACCACTTTCAATGAAAGATTGAACAATTGGAAAGAAGCACAACAAAGACACAAAAGAGCTAAACAATATAACCCACCAACTTGACCTTATACATATCTACAAAGCACTTCACACAACAACAACACAATATACATTCTTTTCCATTGCACATGGAACATTCTCCAGGATAGACCATATGTTGGGCCACAAAGCAAGCCTCAATAAATTGAAAAACAATGAAATACTGCAAAGCATCTTCTTAGATTACAATGCTATAATATTAGAAATCAACAATAGGAAGATCCTTGGAAAAAGAGCAAACATATGGAAACTGAATAACACCCTCCTTGAAAATGACTGGGTAATAGAAGAAGTAAAAATAAATTTTAAAATTCCTTGAATCAAACAAGAATGAAAACCCAACATACCAAAATCTTTGGGACACAGCAAAAGCAGTGATCAGAGGCCAACTTACAGTAATAAATGCACACATCAGAAAAGAAGAAAGGGCCAAAATAAACACCTTAACCCAACATCTCCAACAATTAGAAGAAGAGTACCAAAAAAAGCCTACAGTCATGAAAGAAATAATAAAGATTCAAGCAGAAATAAACAAAATAGAAAACAGAAAGACAATAGAAAAAAATCAACAAGAGTAGAAATTGTTTTTTCATAAAAGATAACTAAAACTGGCAAATTGAACAAGGAAAAGAGGGAGAGAATATAAATAATATGAATAAAAAATAAATGGGGCAACATCACAACAGAACCAACAGACATTAAAAGGATGATATCAGGATACTATGAAGAATTATACTCTGACAACTTAGAAAATCTAGAAGAATGGACAGATTTCTAGAAATATATTACTTACCTAAACTAACACAGACTGAGGTGG
>NW_006921652.1:5600206-5610259 GCF_000298275.1 Orycteropus afer afer
ACTGCCTCGGAAACCCAAGGAGGGGTCGCTATGAGTCGGGGCCGACTCGATGGCACATAACAACAACAACAACAACAATTTTATATGGAAAAGAAAGAGACCCCAGATGAGCAAAGCACTATTAAAGAAGAACAAAGTAGGAGAACAAAGTAGGAGGTCTCACACTCCCAGATCTAAAAACCTATTACACAGCTACAGTAGTCAAAACTGCCTGGTATTGGTACAATGACAGACATATAGACCAGTGGAACAGAATTGAGAACCCAGAAGTAGATTCATCAAACTATGGTCAGTCGATCTTTGACAAAGGACTGAAATCCAGTAAATGGGGAAGAGATGGTGCCAAAGAGGTAAGGAGGCCGCATCTTCTGACCTCCTCTAACCCCACAAGAGGAAGACAGAATCACCATCAATAGCCCAAGGCCTATTCCTGTGAGGCCAAACATGCTACCTCCAGTCTTTCATCAACCCTAACACCAACTGTTCCTCCCCCAGCACCCACCACCTTTCTCCTGGGTTCGATAATTCACTGCAGTGGCCACACAGAACTCACAGATTATGGGGTTTATTAAGGAAGCACCAGGCTATAATTTAAGTTAAGAGACAATGCTCAGTCTCTCTCACTCTGCCATCTCTCAGCCAACAGTCTCTCTCAGTCTCTCTCCCAGCCATGCATGTCTCTTGGTGTTTCTCAGCAATGCGTGTCTCTCAGTGTCTCCTTCTCAGCAGCTCATGTCTCAGAAGCATGTTTCTCTCAGCAGCATGTCTTTCTCAGCCAGCAGTCAGAGAGATTCCTTCTTTTTCTAGGAGGGCTCCTTTTGAGCCTGGTAGAGTGGCCAAACTAACCAATCATAACATCCGAATTCTAAGCACCTGAGAGAGAGCGAACTTCCCAAAACATTGCTTTGTGCCATTCTCAACAGAAATACCCCAGGTGGAGAGCTTTAACAATCAGGAGCTCCTCAGTTGCTCATGGCAAATTCCACCTCAGAGTTTACAAAGACTTATGGCTAGAAAAGCCATACCAGGTAATTTACTACACCATAGGCCAGATTCTATGAGCAGGATGGTACCCATGTAGAGCTGGGTTGTAGCTCAAGCCCAGATCCAGTCCAATTAGAGCTATGACCCCTAGTTTCAGGGCCTACCCGGAAAGGAAAAATTGTGTCATAACAACAGGCAGTACCGGTACAACCACTGGTCACCAAAAAGGTAGTTCAGGAAGGGAACAGGCAAAGCCAAGAAACTACCAAAATCAGAGGGTATACCTACAAATCTCCTGGGAAGGTTTGCCCTCCTCTTGCTCTGGTTCTGTATTTTGGCTCATCCTTATCTCACCCCTGGAGTTGAGACAGCACCCGTCATCTGACCTGCTGACTGAGGTTCATCAAACCTCAAGAATTGGGAGGATCCTCCAGACCCACTCACAGACCTGGGACTCACCAGCCTGTCAGCCTCTACCACTACTATGTGAGATGATCCCTTGGGTGTGAGTTCTGTGAGGCAGTATAGTGAAATACAGAACCCTAAGATGGAGGAAATTACTGGGAGGAGGAGGAAGAGTTAATGTCTGAAATGATGGAGTGGCACGGTAGTTTGGACATTGGGGACATCTTTAACCTCCACCTCATGGGGACTGGCCTCGTGCTGATCTTTCTGAGAGAAATTATTCAAGCAGAAAGTCTCTTTAACAAATGGTGCCAGCAAAACTGGATATCCTTTGCAGAAAAACGAAACACAATCTGTACCTTACACCATACATAAAAGCTAACTCTAGATAGATCAAAGACTTAAATATGAAACCTAAAACTATGAAGTTCCTCAAGGAGGAAATAGGGGTAAACTTAAGGGCCCTAACATATGGCATAAATAGACTGTCAAGCAAAACCCAAAATGCACAAACAACAGAAGATAAACTAGATGAATGGGATCTTCTAAAAATTAAATTTTAATATGCTTCCACAGACTTCTCCAAAGAGTCAAAAAAGAACCTACAGATTGGGAAAAAAATATTTGGCAACAACATATCTGACAAGGGACTTCATCTCTAAAATTTATAGAAAACTCCAACACCTCAGTAACAAGAAGACAAACAATCCAATTAAAAACTGGGCAGAACATGAATAGATATTTCACCAAAGAGGATATTCAGGTGGCCAACAAACACATGAAGAAATGATCATGATCAGTATAGTAGAGCTGACAAGGGACAAGGTTGTAGTCACTTCTTGGCCACAGCCAGCTACCCAGAGGAAGTGAGTAGTTGAACCTGTGGGCTCGGGACCATAGTCGCAGAGCACATCGAGCTCAATTGGCATAACATACTACACAAAACATTGTTCCACCTCTTACTTTGGCAAGTAGCAACTGGGATCTTAAAAGTTTGCAAGCAGCCATCTAGATGCAACAATGGGTCTCTCCTTGTCCAGAGCAAAGAAGAATGAAGAAAACCAAAGATTCATGGAAACAATTAGCCCAAGCAACTGGTACGCCACACAATGCACAACCTATATGACTATGAGACCAGAACTAGATGATGCCCGGTTACCACTGTCAACTACTTAGAGGGAGATCTATGTAGGAGATCCTGGACAGAGGGAGGACAATGTGGGACAAAACTCAAAATCATTTGGGGGGAAAAAAAAATGAGTTGGGGGGACCAGGTTTGCTGGTCTGATAGAGACTGGTGGAACCACTGAGACGATGGCCCCTAGCTGCCCTTCAGGTCTGGAATTGAACCCACAGCCATGTCTTCCAGCCAAACAAAGACAGGCATATGAGTTGAACATGTACCTGAGGTAGATACACTCCTTGGAGAGAACAATCATGGGAGAAAGAAGGGCTGCTTATGCACAGGGAGACAGCTCAGGGGGCAAGAGTGTATGGAAGGATGGACACAGGGAAGAGGTAACTATTGGGAGGAAGTGGGAGGGGAGCTGTTACATTGGGGTAAACTGTAGTCAATGTCATGAGACAAAGTGTATGTAAACTGCTATATGGAAAGTGAATTTGTTCTATAAACTTTCACCCAAATCACCATTTAAAAAAAAAAAAAAGTTCACGATCATTAGCCATTAAACAGATGCAAATCGAAACAACAATGAGATACCATCTCACCCCAGCACTAACAGCAACGTTCAACAAGACAGAAAATTACAAATGCTGGTGAGGATGTGGAGAGATTGGGACTCTCATACACTGCTGGTGGGACTGTCAAATGGTAACAACCACTGTGGAAAGCAGTATGGTGATTCATTAAAAATTTGGAATTAGAAATAGCATTTGACCCAGCAATCCCATTACCAGATATATATCCTAAAGAAGTGAGAGCTGGGACAAGAACAGATATATGTACGCCTATGTTCATCGCAGCACTATTTACAACAGCAAAAAGATGGAAATAACCTAGGTGTCCATCAACAGAAGAATGGATAACCAAACTGTGGTACATACACACAATGGAACACTATGCAACACTAAAGAATAATGTAGAATCTGCAAAACACCCCATAGTGTGGATGAACTTGGAGGACATTATGCTGAGTGAAATAAGTCAATACAAAAGGACAAATATTGTGCTAATTAATTATTGTGAAAAATCAAGGAAAGGTTTATTATATGGAAGGAAACTTTCTTTATTGGTTACCAGGGGTGAAATGGGTGAGGAGGGAACACTGAAAAAATGAAAAAAAAAAAAAAAAAAGTATAATAAAAATAATAAAGACCAGGCTTACTGCTCTGATTGAGACTGGTGAAACTCCTGAGACTACAGCCAATTGTCACACTTTAGGTCTGGAATTGAACTTACTCCTGTGGCTTCCAGCCAAACAATAGGTGTATAAAGTGAACATCTACACCAGGTAGGTACACTCCTTAGAACAATCAACCATAGGAAATCAGAGGGCAGTATTTACACAGGCAGATAGCTCAGAGGACTATCTGAGCTAATGCATAGGAAAGAAGGACACAGGGAAAAGATAAACACAGGGAAGAAGTGGAAAGAGAATTGTTATATTATGGGGATTGCAATCAATGTAATGAAACAAAATGTGTATTAACTGTAAAATGAATTTGCTCTGTAAACTTTCACCCAAATCACAATAAAAATCATTTAAAAGGTAAAACAAGTAAAAATCAAAAGTGAAATGAAACAAATGAACCTGTATGTCTAAGTGATGGCTTAATCACACAGATATTAACAAGTCTTTCCTTGGTATGTACTAAGGATTTTTTCCAGGACTTCATCCCCGGGAAACTAAAATCCATGGACATTCAAGTACCTTATGGCATTGTGCCTAAGGCACTTGACTGCTAACCAGAAGGCTGGCAGTTCAAACCCACTAGCCACTACTCAGAAGAAAGATTGGGCAATCTACTTCCATAGTGATATCGCCTCAGAAACCCAAGGAGGGGTCTCTATGAATTGGATACAACTCGACAGCAGTGAGTTTGGTTTTTATGGTTTTATATAAAATGGCATAGTATTTGCATATAATTTATTCATATCCTCCTGTATATTTATTTTTATTGTGATTTGACTGCAAATTTACAAAGCAGATTGGTTTTACTCTCAACAGTTCATGCACTTTTGGTTTCATGGCCTAATTACAATCCCCAACCATAAAAAGCTCTCCTCCCCTCTCCTCCCTGTTACTACCCCTTCCTGGTGCCCTTCTTATCTATGCATTCCTGTCTGTTCAGATTTCCCTCTATGTGAATGCCCTTCTGATGTCTCATGGTTGATTGATCTAAGGGGTGCATCTCCCTAAGACAGGTGGGTGCACCTCCCTGGGGTAGGTGTTCTGCTTGTAAGTCTTTCTATGTTGGGCTGAGAGCTAATCCACAGAAGTGAGTCCATTGCCGGGCCTGAAGGAAACCTGGGGCCATAGTCTTGGGGGTTCCACTAGTCTCTATGCAACCAGTAATTCTGGTCATTTTTTGTGGTTTTGAATTTTGTTCCACAATTTTCCTCCCACTCTATCCAGTACCTCCAATTTTGATCCCTTTCCAAGTGGTTGGCATTAGTATCCAGGCACCATCTAGTTCTTCTGGTCTCAGGGTCATGAAGGCTGAGATCCTCATGGACCATTGTATCTTTAGACTAATTGTTTCCAAATAACTTTGATTCTCCTCACTCTTCCTTGCTCCAGATGAGAGAAGACCATAGTTGCATCTTAGATGTTCACTCAAAAGCTTTTTAGACTCCAGTCACTACTCACCAAAGTAAGATGTAGAACAAGACTTCTATGTACTACATTGTGCCAGTTGAGCATGCTGTGCACCAAGACTTATGGTCCCAAGCCCGCAGGCCTGGTTATTCTCTCCTTCAAGGTGTTTGGTTGTCTCTGAGAAGCTACTCCAACCTTGTCCTCTGTTACTTCTGTAATGTATGTGATTAATTTCATAGCACAAGTGCATATGTATGACTACCTTCAGCCAAATCTATCCTTGGTCTTGTGTATATTCCTGTTTGCCTATCCCCTCCTGATCTTCTCACCTGTCTATACATTTACCCATAGTCTAGTGTCATCTTTATCCAATACCCACCAGTCTATTCCCACTCATAGTGAACCTGTAAGACAGTAGAACTGCCCCCATAGGGTTGCCAAGACTGTAATCATGACAGAAGTAGACTGTGCATCTTTCTCCCAAGGAGCAGCTAGTGGGTTCAAACTGCTAACCTTCTGGTTAGCAGTTTAGCACTTTAACCACTGCACCATCAGGGCTCTTTAAATCATCTCTAGATTACTTACAATACCTAATACAATGTAAATGCTATGTAAATACCACTTTAAGCTCCCTCTTGAGAAGTACCTCCATACACCACCAAAGAATGATGACCAGGACAAATAATAAGTGAGAAAGTAACTGTGGGAGGAGTGTGTGACCTATTTATAGTACATTAACTCTTATCCAAAGAAGGGAGAGGGAGAAGACAACAACAGTCTGTGAGGAATTTCCTTGGCCACTTAAGTTCTTCCCCTCTACCTGCCCTCCAATATTTTCAATTTACTGTTAGTTGAATCCACAGATTCAGGACCCACAGAAAGGGATGGCCAACTGTAATTCACCCTAATTTTAAACCATAGTAATGTGACTATACTTCCCGATTGGCATATCCTAAGGAAATAAAAAACTGCAAGGAAATCTTAAACTGCTTTCAGTAATCATAATAGTATTGGCAGTTTTAATTTTGAGATGATTGCATATGCATACATGCATATATTACAGATAATTGTGCAAGTTGGGTCTTCTGAGAAGTGGGCACTGAGACAGAGTGAACCCAATGGGCTATTGGGTAGTTATATCTGTGAATGGATGTTTGGCAAGGGAAAAGTCAGACTGTAAGGGAAGTCCTGCATTGGGCAGAAATGGCTAGGGCCTTGTTCTTGCTCAGTAATTGCCTAGACCCATCATGAGAAGAACATGACCTTTGCTCAAAAGCTGAGTTGGACCTAAAAGAGTTGTCAGTGAAAGGCTGTCAGTGAACCACACTCCTTGCAGCTACGCCATGAGTCCTTTCTTGAAGGGGGCTCTGAGTAACTTACCTCCACATCTGCCTATGTTGTTGTTAGGTGCTGTCGAGTCAGCGCTGACTCATAGCGACCCTATGTACAACACAATGAAACACTTTTGCCTGGTCCTATGCCAGCTTCACAATCCTTGCTATATTTGAGCCCATTGTTGTACATACATAATAAAGCAAATAAGTCGTTGTTGTTGTTGTTAGGTGCCATCGAGTCATCTCTGACTCACAGCAACCCTATGAACAACAGAATGAAACACTGCCCAGTCCTGTGCCAGCCTCACAATGCCTGCTACACCTGAGCCCATCATTGCAGCCATCATGTAAATCCATCTTGTTGAGGGACTTCCCCTTTTTCACTGACCCTCTACTTTACCAAGCTTAATAGCCTTCTCCAGGGAATGGGCCCTTCTGACATGACCAAAGTAAGTCAAACAAAGTCTGGCCATTCTTGCATCCAAGAAACATTCCGTTGCACTTCTTCCAGGACAGATTTGTTAGTGTTTCTGGCAGTCCATGGGTACTTTCAGTATTCTTCACCAACACCACAACTCAAAAGCATCAAATCTTCTTTGGTATTCCTTATTCACTGTCCAGCTTCCACATGCCTATGGGGCAATTGAAAGTACCATGGCTTGGGTTAGGTGCACCTTAGTCCTCAAAGAGACATCTTTGTTCTTCAGCACTTGAAAGAGGTCTTTTGCAGCAGATTTGCCCAGCGCAATACATCATCTAATTTCTTGACTGCAGTTTCTATTGGTATTGATTATAGAACCAAGCAATAAGAAAACTTTGACGTCAATCTTTTCCTCATTTAGTGTGATGTTGCTTATTGGTCCAGCTGTAAGGCTTTTTGTTTTCTTTATGTTAAGGTGTAATCCATACTGCAGACTATAGTCTTTAATCTTCGTCAGTAAGTACTTCAATTCATCTTCACTTTCAGCAAGCAAAGTTGTGTCATCTGCATATCACAGGTTGTTAATAAGCCTTCTTCCCATCCTGATACCACATTCTTCTTCATATAGTCTGGCTTCTTGGATTATTTGTTCAGCATTCAGATTGCATAAATATGGGGAAAGGATACAACAGGATGGACTCCCTTCCTGTTTTAAACCATGCAGTATCCCCTTGTTCTGTTCAAATGACAGCCTCCTGGTCTATGTACAGGTTCTTCACAAGCACAATTACATGTTCTGGAATTCTCATTCTTCTCAGTGTTACCCATAATTTGTTATGATCCACACAATCGAATGCTCTTGCATAGTCAATAAAACACAAGTAAACATCTTTCTGGTATTTTTTGCTTTCAGTCAAGATCCATCTGACATAAGCAATGATATCTCTCACTCCATGTCCTCTTCTGAATCCAGCTTGCATTTCTGGAAGTTCTCTGTCAATATACTGCTGCAACCATTTTTTAAATATCTCCAGCAAGATTTTACTTGCATTTGATATTAGTGATATTATTTGATAATTTCCACATTCTGTGGGATCATCTTTCTTTAGAATGGGTACAAATATGGATCTCTTCCAGTCAGTTGGCCAGGTAGCTGTCTTCCAAATTTCTTGGCATAGACAAGTTAGTCCCTCCAGTGCAGCATCTGTTTGTTGAAACATCTCAATGGGTATTCTGTCAATTCCTGAAGCATTATTCTTCACCAATTCCTTCAGTGCAGCTTCAACTTCTTCCTTCAATACCATTGGTTCTTGATTATATGCCACCTCCTGAAATGGATGTACATCAACCAATTCTTTTTGGTACAGTGATTCTGTGTATTCCTTCCATCTTTTTTTATGTTTCCTGCATCATTCAATATTTTGCCTATAGAATCTTACAATATTTCAAGTCAAGGCTTGAATTTTTTCTTCAGTTCTTTCAGCTTGAGAAATGCTGCATGTTCTTGAGCATGTTCTTCCCATTTGGTTTTCTAACTCCAGGTCTTTGCACATTTCAATAAAGTAATTAACTCTGTCTTCTTGAGCTGCTCTTTGAAATCTTCTGTTCAGCTCTTTTATCTTGTCATTTCTTCCATTTGCTTTAGCTACTCTCCATTCAAGGGCAAGTTTCAGAGTCTCTTCTGACATCCATTTTGGTCTTTTCCTCCTTTCTTGTCTTTTTAATGACCTTTGGCTTTCTTCATGGATAATGGCCTTGATGTCATCCCACAATTCTTCTGGTTTTCTTTCATTGGTGTTCAATGCATCAAATCTATTCTCTAGATGGTCTCTAAATTCAGAAGGGATATAATCAAGGTCATATTTTGACTCTCATGGACTTGTTTTAATTGTCTTCAGCTTCAACTTGAACTTGCATATGAGCAGTTGATGGTCAGCTCCTGGCCTTGTTTTGGCTGAAGATATTGAGCTTCTCCATGGTCTCTTTCCAGATGTAGTCGATCTGATTCCTGTGTACTCCGTCTGGTGAAGTACACTTGACTAGCCACCATTTATGTTGTTGAAAAAAGGTATTTGCAATGAATAAGTCGTTGGTCTTGCAAAATTCTATAATGTGATCTCCAGTGTCGTTTCTATCACTGTGGCCATACTTTCCAATTACTGGTAACTCTTCTTTGTTTCCAACTTTTGTATTCCAATCACCAGTGAAAATCAACACATCTTGATTGAATATTTGGTCAATTTCAGACTGCAGAAGTTGGTAAAAATCTTCAATGTCCTTGTCTTTGACTTTGGTGGTTGGTGTGTAAATTATAAAATAGTAACATTAACTGGTCTTCCTTGTAGGCATATGGATATTATCCTATCACTGACAGCACTGTACTACAGGATAGATCTTGAAACATTCTTTGCAATGATGAATGTCACATCATTCCTCTTCAATTTGTCATTCCCAGCATAGTAGATCATATGGTTGTCCGATTCAAAATGGCCAAAACCAGTTCATTTCAGCTCACTAATGCCTAGGATAGCAATCTTTATGCATTCCATTTCATTTCTCACAACTTTCAATTTTCCTAGATTCGAACTTCATACATTCCATCTTCCAATTATTAATGGCTGTTTGCAGATGTTTCTTCTCATTTTGAGTCATGCCACATCACCACGTGGAGGTCCTGAAATCTTTACTCCATCCATATCATTAAGGTTGACTCTACTCTGAGGAGGCAGCTCTTCCCCAGTCGTATTTTGAGTGCTTTCCGACCTGAGGGGCTCATCTTCCAGCACTATATAAGACAATATTTCAGATGTATTCACAAACTTTTCCAGTAATTTATCAAATAGTGTTTCACTGCTCTTCATAAGGTTTTCACTGGCCAATTCTTTGAGAAGTGGATGGCCCCATACTTCTGTCACGTCTGTCTTAGTCTGGAAGCTCCGCTAAAACCTGCCCACCATGGGTGTCCCTGCCGGTATTTGAAATACTAGTGGCATAGCCTCCAGCCTGTACCAGTTCTTTTTGGTACAGTGACTCTCTGTATTCCTGCCATCTTCTCTTGATGTTTCCTGCATCATTCAATATTTTGCCCATAGAATCTCTCAATATTGCAACTCGAGGCTTAAATTTTTTC
>NW_006921652.1:5610814-5620710 GCF_000298275.1 Orycteropus afer afer
AGAGGGGGAGGCCTTCAACGAGATGGATTGACACGTTGGCTGCGATGATGGGCTCAAGTATAGCAGGGATTGTGGGGCTAGCGTGGGATCGGGCAGTGTTTCGTTCTGCTGTGCATGGGGTCGCTATGAGTCGGAAACAACTCGACGGCACTTAACAACAACAACAACAGCCTCCAGCCTCACAGAAACATGCAAGCCACCACAGTATGAAAAACTGACAGATGAGTGGTGGAAATGAGTCATTAACCAATGAAAAACTGTTGGAATGACCATCGGGTCAATTCCAACTCATAGCAACCCCAATAAGAACCAAAATTTCAATATAAATAAAAAGACACATGTAAAAGATTTATAAAAGATACATTTAAAATCATGTGTTGATTTGGGTGAAGGGAAAGGCAATGCAACAAAAGTGTGTGACCAGCACAATGACAACAGGGAAAGGAAGACACAGAAACATGCACAAAAGATACAGACAACAGAGGCAAATACTGTTACAGATGCAATTAAAAAAAATTTTTTTTAAAGCTATATTCCAGGCTTGTCATGTACATTTGCTGCTCCAGATCTGAAATCAGCTAATTCTCTAAGGAATTCTATGTGTATACGTGTGTGTTTAAATCCCCCAATGTGAAATAGTATTCCAAAAACATTAACTGCTACTGGGTTGATCACTGTATTTTGACCTTTATGAAGAGAGAGAGAAAATACACTATGAGTTCATACTGGTTTTCTATTTCAAGTTTGGGATTATAGGGTTTCATCAAGCCTCATCTAGATCTACTGTCATTTTACAGGCAATGGAGGGGGAAAAGGAGCATATTAAACCACCTCACGAAGGAAAAATACATCAGTTTTCTGAAGTAAACTACATGAAAACAGCACGTCTCTCCATTTCATTTGGATATTTTCTTTAACCCATCATCCAGTTCAATAATTCTCATCACTTGTGTCAATCTGTTGTTTATCACAACTACTCAGTTATTCTTAATTCAGTCATTAAATTTTCTGACTACATTTTCTTTTTGGTGTTTTTATTATAGTTTTCACATTTGCCTAATTTTTCATTCTTCTCCTTTATCACCTTTACCAGAGTAAATATGTTTATTTTAAAATTTACATCCAATAATGGCAATATCTAGAGCCCTTATGGATCTATTTTATGCTGTTCCTGTTGGTTTTCATTTGTCTCCACATTTTTCTGGATTTTTTTAAATGCCCTGAATTTATTATATAATAACACTGTATTTGTCCAGCAAGGATTTATATTTTTTTTACCAGATGTCTGGTGACACTAGCATTCTGGATCACCTGCCAGGATCAACTTTCTATTCACCCTTCTTTGCTTCTAGGTTTCAACCCTTTGGTGTCTGTACTAGTTAAAGTTGTGTCAACTTGGCTGGGCCATGGTTTTCGGTGGCTAAGCAGCTGGATGCTGTTATTTCCCCATGAGGAGATTGGTATTCGATTCCATGGTGGAATCATCTGTGAGCAGCTGAGTCACTGCATTTGGGGTGTGGTCTGCTTCCAGTATGTAAGGAGAAGCTTGGAGAAAGTTCTCTAGCTTTTGGCATATTAGGATCCTGTATTTGGCCCAGTCTTCATCTCAGTGGCATGCCATCTTGCCTGCCAATCTTGGGATTATTTATGGACTTGAACTTGTGGCCTGCCATTGTGGTCTGCTAATCTTGGGTTTGTGCCATTTTACCTGTCAATCTTGGGTTCATCAGCCTCAGCAGCTGCATGAGTCAGAAAAAGCCTCCAGCTCTAGTAAGCCTGGAACAGGAGGCAGAGCTGAAGCCCAAGGTTGAGGGTCCTTCCCTCAACTCCTAGAGCCAGCACTTTGAACTTAGAGTCCTAGCCTCCTGAACTGTAAGAGTAAATTCCTATTTGTTAAAGCTATCCAGTTGTGGTACTCCTGTTATAGCACCACTAGTAGGAGAAAGAAGTACTAGAGTGCCTTCCCAACCTTGTTGGGACCTGGACACCAATCTCTCTTGCTTTAGTTTCATGACACTGTCAGCAATATTGCACGATTATGTGAACTCTCAACCTCTACCTCAAACTCCAAGTTCACTTTCTTGAGCCTTGTCCTGCATTGAGATCTGGTCTTGGAATTCTCCACCATCTTGTTAGCTCTCTGGCCTTTTTAAGAAGCTTATTTATTTGTTTGTTTGTTTGTTTGTTGGGGTCCATCTTTTCAAGTTATACTCAGCAGGAGGGTCATTTCAGTTACTTTCTCCACCATTATTAAAAGCAGAAAATACTTTAACATATTTCCCTCCTTTCTTTTTAATCTTATATAGAGGAGTTAGGAAAACAAAACCTTTCTAATTCTTCTATTTCCAAGTGATTTTCCAATTATAATTACTTAACCTAAAGGAGGAATCTGCTTCAAAAGACCTCTTTAAAGTGTTAAAAAGCAAAGACATCACTTTGAGGATTAAGGTCTGCCTGACCTAAGCCATAGTATTTCCAATTGCCTCATATGCATGTGAAAGCTGGACAATGAACAAAGAAGAGCAAAGAAGAATTGATGGTTTGAATTATGATGTTGTTGTTGTTGTTAAGTGCTGTCAAGTCATCTCTGACCCATAGTGACCCTATGTACAGCAAAACAAAACACTGCCTGGTCCTGTGCCAGCTCCATGATCCCAACTATACCTGAGCCCATTGTTGCAGCCATTGTGTCAATCCACCTTGTTGAGGGTCTTCCCCTTTTCCATTGACCCTCCACTTTACTAAGCATGATATCCTTCTCCAGGGAAAGGTCCCCTCTGACAACATGACCAAAGTAGGTGAGAGAAAGTCTGGCCATCCTCACTTCCAAGGAGCATTCCAGCTGCACTTATTCCAGGACAGATTTGTTAGTTCTTTTAGCAGTCTATGGTATGTACTTTCAGCATTCTTTGCCAACACCACAACTCAAAAGCATCAACTCTTCTTCGGTCTTCCTTATTCATTGTCCAGCTCTCACATGCATATGAGGTGATTAAAAATACCACGGCTTATGTCAGGCGCACCTTAATCTTTAAGGAGACATCTTTGCTCTTCAGTACTTTAAAGAGGTCCTTTGCAGCTGATTTGTCCAGTGCTATATGTCCTCTGATATCTTTACTGCTACTTCCATTGGTGCTGATTGTAGAACCAAGTAATATGAAGTCTTTGACAACTTCAATCTTTTCTCCATTTATTGTGATGCTGCTTATTGGTCCAAAAAAACCCACTGCCTTCGAGTCAGATCCGACTCATAGCAACTCCTCCTTTGATTTCCGAGGTGGTATCACTATGGAAGTAGACTGCCCAACCTTCCTTCTGAGGAGTGGTTGGGGGATTTGAACCACCAGCCTTCTGGTTAGCAGTGAAATGCCTTAGGCAGTACGCCACCAGAGCTCTCACTTATTGGCCCACTGTATTGGTCCAGTTGTGAGGATTTTTGTTTTCTTTATATTGAGGAGTAATCCATACTGCAGACTGTAGTCTTCAATCTTCATCAGTAAGTGCTTCAAGTCATCCTCACTTTCAGCAAGCAAAGTTGTGTCGTCAGTGTATCTCAAGCTGTTAATGAGTCTTCCTGCAATCCTGATCCCATGTTCTTCCTCACATAGTTCCTCACATTCTTTCCACAGAATTGTGGAAATTATTGATCAATATCATTAATATTACATGCAAGTAAAATCTTACTGAAGATAATTCAAAAATGGTTGCAGCAGTATTGGTGAAGAATATTAAATATATCATGAACTATCTGAAGAATAAACAAATCTATCTTTGAAAAAGTACACCCAGAACACTTCTTAGAAGCAAAGATTACAACACCTCTTCTGACATACTTTGGACATGTCATCAGGAAGGACCTGGAGTAGAACATCATGCTTAGTAAAGTAGAATGTGAGCGAAAAAGAAAAAGACCCTCAATGCAATGGATTGAAAGAGTGGCTGCAACAGTGGGCTCAAGCGATGCTTATGAGGATGGTGCAGGACTAGGCAATTTTTGTTCTGCTGTATACAGGATCACTGTGAGTTGGACCAACTCAATGGCACCTAACAACAAAGGAACTAAATACTCCTTTGAGAAAATTAATTTTTTTTTTAAATACTAACTTAAACAAATGGTTATATCAGAATATTAACATGACTTTCACCTTCTTCAAAGTCTTATCAAAATTTTACTTCACAACAACAAAGTTTATCATAGTTGACATATTCATAGGAATACCAGATGGATGTGCTACAGAAGAAATTTACCTTATTGACATTATGGTTTTAATAGAAAGAGTTCAAGATATTTGAAGTCCTGTTATAACTTTTTACTTTCAAAGCCACTCCATAAATATATTCATCCAAGTGCTATGTAATCAGAAGTTGCCATTCCTACCTGTTGTGAATTGAATTGTTTCCCCTGATAATTTGTGTTGTAAATCTTAACCTCTATACCTGTGGTTATAATACCATTTGGGAATGCGTGTTCTTTGTTTTGTTAATTATGCAGAATTAGTATAGTGTAAAGTATGTCTTGAGTCTATCACTTTTGAGATATAAAAGGAGCAGATTATGAAAGCACAGATGGGAGAACAATAGAAGTGAAGTCCCATGAAGATGACCAAAGGACCAAGGAACAGGGTCTTCCTACAGAGCCAACAGAGAGACAAAGCCTTTCCCTAGAGTTGGCACCCTAAATCTGGACTTCTCAACTCCTAATCTGCATTGCTCAAGCTGAAAGAACTGAAGAAAAAATTTAAGCCTTGATTTGCAATATTGAAAGATTCTTTAGGCAGAATATTGAATGATCCAGAAAATATTAAAAAAAGATGGAAGGAATACAGATTCACTGTACCAAAAAGTATTGTTTGATGTTCATCCATTTCAAGAGATGGTATATGATCAAGAACCAATGGTATGGAAGGAAGAAGTCAAAGCTGCACTGAAGGAATTAGGGAAAAACAGGGCTCCAGGAATTGATGGAAATACCCACTGAGATGTTTCAACAAATGGATGCCACACTGGAGGCACTCACTCGGCTATGCTAAGAGATTTGGAAGACAGCTACCTGGCCAACTGACTGGAAGAGATCCATATTTGTACCCGTTCCAAAGAAAGGTGATCCCATAGATCACAGAATGTGGAAATTATTGAACAATGTCATTAATATCACATGCAAGTAAAATTACTGAAGATAATTCAAAAATGGTTGCAGCAATATATTGACAGAAACTTCCAGAAATGCAAGCTGGATTCAGAAGAGGACGTGAAACAAGGGATATCCTTGCTGATGTCAGATGGATCTTGACTCAAAGCAAAGAAGACCAGAAAGATGTTTGCCAGTGTTTTATTGACTATGCAAAAGTATTTGATTGTGTGGATCATAACAAATTATGCATAACATTGAGAAGAATGGGAATTCCAGAACACTTAACTGTACTCATGAGGGACCTGTACATAGACCAGGAGGCTGTTGTTTGAACAGAACAAGGGGATACTGCATGGTTTAAAATCGAGAATGCAGTGTGTCAGGGTTGTATCCTTTCACCACACTTATTCAATCTGTATGCTGAGCAAATAATCCGAGAAGCTGGACTATATGAAGAAGAACATGGCATCAGGACTGGAGGAAGGCTCATTAACAACCTCTGATATGCAGATGACACAACTTTGCTTGTTGAAAGTGAGAATAACTTGAACCACTTACTGATGAAGACTGAAGACTATAGTCTGTGGTAAGGATTATACCTCAATATAAAGAAAACAAAAATCCTCACAACTAGATCAATAAGCAGTATCACAATAAATGGAGAAAAGACTGAAGTTGTCAAAGACTTCATATTACTTGAATCAATAACAATGGAAGCAGCAGTGAAGACATCAAAAGACCTATTGCACTGGGTAAATCTGCTGCAAGGGCCCTCTTTCAACTGCTGAAGATCAAAAACATCTGCCTGAAGGCTAAGGTGCACCTGACACAAGCCATGGTATTTTCAATCACCTCATATGCATGTGAGAGCTGGACAATGAATAAGGAAGACCAAAGAATAATCGATGCTTTTGAGTTGTGGTGTTGGCAAAGAATGATGAAAATACCATGGACTGCTAAAAGAACTAACAAATCTGTCTTGGATGAAGTGTAGCCGGAATGCTCCTTGGAAGTGAGAATGGCCAGACTTCATCTCACCTACCTTCGTCATGTTGTCAGATGGGATCATTCGCTGGAGAAGGATATCATGCTTAGTAAAGTGGAGGGTCAATGGAAAAGGGGAAGGACCTCAACAAGATGGATTGACACAGTGGCTGCAACAATGGGCTCAGGCATAGCAGGGATCGTAGGGCTGGCACACAGCTGGGCAGTGTTTCATTCTGTTGTACACAGGGTTGCTGTGAGTCAGAGACAACTCAATGGCACCTAACAACAACAACAACAAGAAAAAAAACTGTGAGAAAATTAATTTTGGTTTATTAAAGCCACTCACTTGTGGTATTTCTGTTATAGCAGCACTAGATAACCAAGACACTGCCCAATGATGTGTTTCCAATATTATTTTATCAAATTTTAACCATTTAAGGAAATTCAACTTAAATCAAAAGCATATTTTATAATTAAAAAAAATGTTGATTTTTGGAACCTCTTCAAATTAGCATTTGAGAATGAGAAATTGCTTTTTAATCTTTCAAATTCATTCATCATTTGAGAAACATTTGTTCAGCACCAACTATACATCAAACAAGTAAGTATATTGCTTGGTTCCTTTTTAACTTTGCTGATTTATGTTCCATATTAAACATTCATTTCTGTATTCATAATCAGTGAAAAAGAATATTTCCAGTTCTCTGTGTAATGATGTATCTTCCTAAGGCAGCCTTGAAATTTAGTCCAATGTCTTCATTATCTTTTTCATAAAAAGGGACAAATACAATTGATGGTAAATGACATCAACACTCTTTTCTACTCACTCAGCAAAAATTATCACCTGTGGTTGGTATATGTCTAAAGCAAGTCTATTGTTATTTAGAGCTTCTCATTTCTATAGCAGAGTTGATTTGAGAAATGGATAAGGACCATAGGAGTAGCAGATAAAAGCGTCTGGCTTGCCAAAGTCACAGATGCATTCGCCTTTCCTAAATAAGGAAATTGAAACTGAATGAGAGCAAAAGAAACATTGAAGGTCCCAATTGGCTAGCATCAGTGCAAGTCCAAAATCTAAGTCTACCTCCCAGGACAGTCTTCATTCCACCACACAATGAAATTGAAAGTTTTGATTTTACAATTGAAATCTCCTGAATATGTTTTTAGATATATGTATTAAAAGTGTTTTGAGGTTTATTGTTTATTGTCTTTTTTCTTTGCTTTTCTTAAATCATTTCAGGCAGAATACAGAAACCACTAATTGCTTAAGGTTTGTGATTGTCTGAGTGACCAGACTCATGTTCAAGTTGGGAAAAATGTATCATTTTGTTTCTATATCTAAGAATTTCAGCAATATCTGAGAAGGCACAGATGAAAGTCATGTTCATTTTTATATTCCTTTTAATAACATACTAAGAAGCCCTGGTGGTGCAATTGTTAAACATTCAACTGCTAACTGAAAGGTCAGGGGTTTGGACACACCAGCCACTCCATGGGAGAAAGATGTGGGATTCTGCTTCCATAGAAAACTATATGAGGCAGCTCTACTCTGTCCTATAGGGTAATTGTTGTTGTTGTTGTTGTTGTTATGTGCTGTCAAGTCGGGCCCGACTCATAGCGACCCCTCCTTGGGTTTCCGAGGCAGTATCACTACGGAAGTAGATTGCCCAACCTTCCTTCCGAGTAGGGTAACTGAGAGTCAAAATTGACTCCGCAGCATACAACAACAACAATAGACTGCTGGAAAGGCAGGAAGGAAGCACCCTTACAGTGGTACAGCAAGATTAAGATTATCACACACAGGACCAAGGTTACCTGACAAGATTTGATTTCTGACTTTGAGTACAACCTTGTAGTGTGTTTTTTTGTTTGTTCATTTGTCTTCAAATTACAGGCTTCCATTGGAAAAGTAAGAAAGAAAATAAAAGCAAGAATAAAGTAATGAATTTTGAACGCTTTTCTTTTCTAAGCCTTTTGCAAATTTGTTGTTCTTTACTGCAGTCTCTAGATCAGGGGGTCTCAATCTTGTGTGGAAAATGGAATATCTTTAGAAGTTACCAGCAGTACTGATACCAGGGCCCACCCCCAGAAATTCTGATTTGTAGGTTTGGGGTGGGACATGGGCATGAGGATGTTTTTAAAAGGCTCCTGAGTGATGCTCATGTGGAATCTAGACTCTGTCCTAGGGTCCATTTGTTTTTGTTGGCTGCCATCAAATCAATTCCAACTCATGGTGACCCCAAAGTGTTATGGAGAACTGCTCCATAGGGTTTTCTTGGCTGTAATCTTAACAGAAGCAGATTGCCAGGCCTTTTCTTCTACAGTACTACTGACTGGGTTCAAAAACCAACTTTAAGGTTTAACAATGGAGCACAAACTTCTGTGTCACTTTAGGACCTAGAGAAATAATATCCAATATTAACTCAATACACAATATAGGAGAATCCATTCCTTATGGCATGGCCTTCTTTCTCTAAATGAACTGGAGAAGGATTATTCTAGCATAAGGTGATGTTGTTTCCTTCATTAGAAATTTTTCACAGCTCTGGTGGTGTATTGCCTAAGGCATTTGACTGCTAACCAGAAGGCTGGTGGTTCAAACCCACCAGCCACTCCTGGAAAGAAGTATCCGTACTGATACTACCTCAGAAACCCAAGGACGGGTCGTTATGAGTTGGATCCGACTCTACAGCAGTGCATTTGGTTTGGTTTGGTTTAGACTCCTTCAGGTTTTGCTTGGGGAGGTTCTATATTAAGGCGAGGGCTGAGGTAGGTGGGCCCAGGGCTCGGGGGCTGCTTTTCATTTGGGAGAAACTCTGTTTTAAGTCCAGGGCCCGGTTTTTGCTTGGGGGCAGCTCTATTTTAAGGCCGGGGCCTGAGGTAGGCAGGCACAGAGGGGTTAGGAACAACTAAGGGAGATGAACTTGTCTGTCAGTTTGTCCTCCTTTGGTGGCTTACATGTTGCTGTGAGGCTGTAGGCTATGCCACTGGTGTTGCAAAATGCCAGCAGGGTTACCCAGGGTGGATACAGTGGAGCTTCCAGGCTAAGACAGACTTGGAAGAAGGCCATCCACTTCTCAAATGATTGGCCAGTGAAAACGTTATGAATAGCAGTGAGACACTGTCTGATATATTACTAGAAAATTTTATGCATAGACCTGAAACATTGTGCAATATAGTGCCAGAAGATGAGCCCATCAGGTTGGAAGACACTCAAAATTTGGCTGGGGAAGAGCTGACTCCTCAGAGTAGAGACGATCTTAATGATATGAATAGAGAAAAACTTTTGGGACCTCCACTGGCTGATGTGGTATGACTCAAAATGAGTAGAAACAGCTCCAAACATCCATTAATAATTGGAACATGGAATGTACACAGCATAAAAGTAGGAAAATTGGAAGTTGTCAAAAATGAAACAGAACGCATAAAGATTGCTATCCTAGACATTAGTGAGCTGAAATGGACTGGTTTTGTCCATCTTGAATCAGACAACCATACGACCTACTATGCCGGGAATAACAAATTGAAAAGGAATGGTGTGGCATTCATTGTCCCAAAGACAGTTTCAAGACCTGTCCTGATACAACACTGTCAGTGATATGATAAGATCCATACACCTACAAAGAAGACCAGTTAATACTACTGTTATTCAAATCTATGCACCAACCACTGTGGTAGTTAAGTTTG
Organism: Orycteropus afer afer; assembly: GCF_000298275.1. Lineage (NCBI taxonomy): Eukaryota > Metazoa > Chordata > Mammalia > Tubulidentata > Orycteropodidae > Orycteropus > Orycteropus afer. The sequence goes on from NW_006921652.1 coordinate 5,620,620, forward strand.
TGTGTCAGCTTGGCTGGGCCTGGTTGAGTGGCTGGGCAGCTGGATGTAGTATTCCCCATGATGAGACTGGTAATCAACTCCATGGTGGAAT
>NW_006921652.1:5622646-5633515 GCF_000298275.1 Orycteropus afer afer
TTGAACCACCAGCCTTCTGGTTAGCAGTCAAGTGCCTTAGGCACTATGCTACCAGACGTATAGCATTGGGCAAATTGGTTGCAAAGGACCTCTTTCAAGTCTGAAGAGCAAAGATGACCCCTTGAGGATTAAGGTGCACCTGACACAAGCCATGGTATTTTCAATTGCCTCATATGCATGTGAGGGCTGGACAGTGAATAAGGAAGACTGAAGAAGAGTTGATGCTTGTGAGATATGGTGCTGGCAAAGAATGCTGAAAGTACCATGGACTGCTAAAAGAACTAACAACTCTGTCCTGGGAGAAGTGTAGCCAGAATTTTCCTTGGAAGCAAGAATGGCGACACTTCATCTCACCTACTTTGGTCATATTGTCAGAAGGGACCATTCCTTGGAGAAGGATGTCATGCTTGGTAAGGTGGAGGGTCGATGAAAGAGGGGAAGGCCCTCAACAAGATGGATTGCCACAGTGGCTGCAGCTATGGGCTCAAGTACAGCAAGTATTGTGCAGTTGGCACAGAACCAGGCAGTGTTTCTTTCTGCTGTGCATAGGGTCACTATGAGTTGGAGACGACTCGACGGCACCTAACAACAACAACAATAACATCTTAAGTATTAGTGATTTGTTTTAATGCTAGATGGTCGTATTCCATGAAATTTAAAATGCTCATAAAAATATGTGTAACAAAATAAATCCTGAAACTTGAGAGACAGTTCTCTTGAGTCTGTAAAGACAGCTACAATTTATATGTAGGTTCACCCTTGAGTTTTACCACCAATTTAGTTTTGAATCTACCTTTGTATCACCACCATATTTATAACTTCTCCACCTTAAATGAAAATGATGTTAGAAACGATAGTATAGAGGTAAAGACTAAATTAAGTGATTATTACTGGGATAGGGTATACACATTTCTTTCCTATACTCTGGGCTACTAGAAATAGAAGTTTAGATTTTTCAGCAGAGTGACTCTACCACAGAAGCAAAGAAAAATGAAACTAATATAACTCTCACAAAATTCCATCTTGCATTAAAACAGTGCAATACAAATGCCTTCTCTCCTCAAAAAAAAAAAAAAAAAAAAAATCTCCAAGAGGAAGAAATAGGAAAAATCACTGTTTTTCTCTCCTTTCTCTAGGTTTGCGGCATATCTGGACATCAGAGTCCAAACCCAACAAGGTTATCAGCTAGAGTTTCAGTTTGGTGTCCCTGGTCTCAGTACTGGTAAATACTGCTGGACCATTTTATTTTAGTACTGTTAAAGGAAGGTGCACATTAAGACCCTGGTAACCATATATCCCACTAAGGGGGGAAAATGTATGTTCTCAAACTTTAATTCCATTAAGAGTCAAATAAGGTTCGCTGATTCATATCATATACACATCAAAAGGCATTACATTGTTGTAAAAAGAAATAACATCAAGCAAGTTCAGGCTCTGGTTATAGCTGGAAGGCTCAAAGCTCAACAGGGGAAGAAAGCACAACTGCTCTTCTGTGACCCTCTGGAAATAAGCCCCAGAATGATCATAACCTTAGTTTTGCTCACCACTGAGCTCTGCAGACAAAAGCAACCTTCCTATTCTGAACTTGATGTTTTGTAACTCATTTTGAAGTCTTCCAGTACAGACACATTTTTGTTTGAAACTTAAAAGATTCTTTTAAAGTAAGAGAATAAAGTTGGAAAATATTTAGGGGTCATGAGAAGTTGTATTTTCATCTAAACAGGTTTTAGTTTTCTATAAGAAAAATAAACTAAGCGTTTGTTTTGTTGTTGCCTCATGACCATTTAACAATTTTGTTGAAGATGTGTATCATATATATAAGATACTCAACTTGGAACTAAGTTGTAACTTTATAAGGATGCAATGAAATCTTCAAGTGAGTCACACTGCTGAAAATGGCTTGCTAGGTGATTTTTTTAAAAGAAAATAAACTCCTGTCTATGAATAAGATCTTCAAACTCATTTTTTTTTTTCTCTAAGAAGCTCTTGAAAATAGGCTATCAAGAGATCTAACTCCTTGCTATTGTTTCTTTCTTTTTTTTTTTAATTGTGATTTGGGTGAAGACTTACAGAGCAAATTCACTTTCCATATAGCAGTTCACATATACTTTGTCTCATGACATTGACCACAGTTTACCACAATGCAACAGCTCCCCATCCACTTCCTCCCCATAGCCACCTCTTCCCAGTGTCCATCCCTCCATGGACTCCTGCCCCCTAAGCTGTCTCCCTGTGCATAGGCAGCCCTTCTTTCTCAATGATTGTTCTCTCCAAGGAGTGAATCTACCTCAGGTAAATGTTCAACTCATATGCCTGTCTTCTGTTTGGCTGGAAACCACAGGTGTGGGTTCAATTTTCTATTGTTTCTTGACATTCGAAATCTTTGATCACAAGTTTCTTACTGAACATGTTTTTCTTAGTATCTAGCTTGGGTTTTTTCTTCACTATTGTGAACAGAAAATGTCATTGCATAGAAATCTTGAAAGATATTTGTGACTAAAAGAAACAAAAAGGAAAACTTTGCAGTTTGATTTTGGAAATAATGATGCATAAATATTTTACACAGATGGTAACTTACATTTAGTGATGATTTCTGTTGAGGTCTCATCTGGGCTAGTTACAGGTCAAGTTTTAACCACTGTACTTTTTTTTTTCTCCCTATCATCAAGATCTTCCATTTCATTTTTGTGCACACAAAAGCAAAATAGCTTCTATGTTCTTTTGCTGCCACCCGGTGGTTCTGATCAGTAAACACAATGAGGACAAACACGGCAGAAAAGCATTTTATCTGAATGGAAGAAACACGTGTACATCTTTAAGAAAAACCAATTAACTAAATTATTAAAAGGATATATTTTGAAGGGGGTAGTGACATTATAAAAGTAACATGCCCTTCATGTTACATAAAGATGGAGGAAAAACCTTCATTAGATCACTAGATTTTAAGTATAAGCAAGAGTGGGTTTTCTTTGTAGTCTCAGAGGCTAGCCTGGCTTTAGCACATAGGTAAGTATTCGATAAACCCCTATTTACCTCAATTACATTTTTTAAAAATTGTTTCATTAAAATAATAAAGTGGAAAAAACAGTATAAAAATTGTACTTATAATTGAGCATAGATAAAAAAATAGACTGGAAGAAAATATGTAAATAGCAGTCAACTATTTCCTAGTGGTAGGGTTTCTTTTAAAATTTTCTGTTAATAATCACTTTTGAGCAATACATCCAGTTGTATCAATATCATGCTTCTTGAATTATTTGTAAGACAGTCTAATCTAAGGGAAAAGTGTCAAACATGATCAAAACTGGCTCTTCAGGATGATTTTCCCACCATTCACACTAGCAATACAGCAACCAGTCAGAACTGTGAGATGGCTCCAAATCATACAAAGTTGGGTACAAATTTAACACCAACACCATGTCAATCAAAACTGAATCTAGAGACGTGTTTGAGAATTCAGAGTAAGTTTGGTCAGGCAGCAAACGGCATCCCGCGACTTAGCCCAACCTCTCTGGAGCAACTACTCGTGAAGTTCCTTAGTCAGTTACAGGGCTGAGGGCAAAGGTGGCAGGGTGGTTAAGAGTGCAGTCTGCAGAATGGACTCACAAACCAGCTTCATTAATCATGTAATCTTAGACAAATCCAAACCTCAGCAACCTTATTTGTAAAAATAAAATTTAAAAAGTAAATAAATAAATACTCACCTGAGTAGAATTGTTGTGTTTACACAAGTGAGATAGCACAGTTCCTGGCTCATCACAAGGACTTGGTGTTAGGCTGTAAACACATGCACCCTCACACATGGGCACATACACAACATTAATACAAACACAGAACAATTATTATTTAGACAAGAATGAGAAATTGGAAAATATTGTTTTTATCAGTTGTTGTTGTTGTGTGCCGTAGAGTCAGACCCGATTCATAGAGACCCCTCCTTGGGTTTCCAAGGCAGTATCATTAAGGAAGTAGATTGCCCAACCTTCCTTCTGAGGAGTGGCTGGTGGGTTTGAACGGCCAGCCTTCTGGTTAGCAGTCCTACTTCCGTAGTGATACTGCCTCGGAAACCCAAGCAGGGGTCGCTATGAGTCGGGGACGAATCGATGGCAAACAACAACAACAACAACAACCTTAGGCACTAGGCTACCAGAGCTCCCATCAGTCTTATCAGTTATAAACCTTTATTTTTAATTTAATAAACTGTGGTAGTTATGTTTGTGTGTCAGCTTGGCTGGGCCTTGTTGAGTGGCTGGGCAGCTGGTGGTAGTTATACCCCATGATGAGACTGGCAATTAACTCCATGGTGCGATTTACCATAAGCAGCTGAGTAGCTGTCTTTGGGATGTGGTCCGCTTCCTGTATATAAGGAGAAACTTTGAGAATGGTCTCTAAGCCTACGGCACACTTGGACCCTGCATGTAGCTGTGTCGTTGCTCAGCAGCCTGCTATGCTCTGCGGACCTTGGACTTAGAATGGACTTAAGTTAATGGCCTGCCATGTGGTTAGGTAACATTGGGGCTGTGCCTTTTGACTTGTCAACCTTGGAGCTGTTCAGCCTCAACAGCCAGGAGCTGTCTGAGTGAAGAAATGCCTCTAGCTCCAGTGGGTCGGGAGCAGGAGGCAGTGCTGGACCCCAAGGTTGAGGGGCTTTCACCCAGCCCCTAGAGCCTGGCACTTTGAACTCAGACTTAAAGCTTCCAAATTGTAAGAATAAACTCCTGTTTGTTAAGACCATCCCATTTGTGGTATATTCTTGTTAGAGTGCCACTAGGTAACCAGAACATAAACCAAAAACACCAAACTCATTGCCATCGACTCAATTCTGACCTATGGCAACACCGTGTGCCTAAGAGAACTGCTCCATAGGGTTTTCTTGGCTGTAATCTGACAGAAACAGATCAGCAGGCCTTTCCTCCACAGCACCAGTGGGTGGGTAACTGCCAAGCTTTCAGTTAGCAACTGGGAGTAAACCATTTGCACCACACAAGCATCTTATAGATACCAAACCAAACTCACAGCTGTGGAGTTGATTTCGACTCATAGTGACCCCTCCTTGGGTTTCTGAAGTGGTATCTCTACAGAAGTAGATTGACCATCTTCCTTCCAAGGAGTGGCTGGTGGGTTTGAACCACCAGCCTTCTGATTACCAGTCAAATGCCTTAGGCACTATGCCACCAGACCTCCTATTATAGATATTATAGACCTCCTATTATAGATACCAGTAACAAAAAGTCAACACTTGAGCCAGGGTTCCAGCTGTGAAAATGACAGTCCCATGGGAATTTTAAGATATCACTTACTCCAGATTCTTTAATAAAAGGCAAAAATATTTTAAAACAATTGGTAAAGGATAGTGTTAAAAACAAAGTCCTAATAAGTTTAGTTGTGCTTCCCAATTCACATATTAACAAGTATTTATTTCTCACGCACACACAAAAAAATATCTAATTATGGAAAAGGATTCTAATGCATAGAAATTTGAATATACTGAGATGTTTCCCAGTGAGTGAGTCATGGAATTTAAGGAATTTTAAGAAGCATTTGTAAATCAAAGCCCACATCTTATTCTGAATAAGATGCTCTAGGTCCCAGCTTCCCAGGATGCAGACACTAGCTTCAATCCAATTTTATCATTAAAAAGTCTCAGATGTTCTATATTTCATTTGATCACTAAGTCATTTTCTTTCTTTCAACCTCTACAAAAATGTATTGCAGATTCTACAAATAAAAGCTTCTAAAATAAATTACATATAAGGGGGTAGGAGTACAGGCATTAGAAACATCTCACTAAATAACAGTTTAAGAAATTAGTATTTCAGATGCTTTAAGCTTAAAGGCAAACCAGAAACAAACCCACTGCCACTGTGTCAATTTCAACTCATGGCAACCCTATAGGACAGAGTAGAACTGATCCATAGGGTTTCCAAGGCTGTAAATCTTTACGGAAATGGACTGCCTCATCTCTCTCCCACAGAGTGGCTGGTGGGTTTGAACTGGCAAACTTGGTTAGCAGCCCAAGTTCCTAAGAATTAAGCAAGCAAGTCAAAGTGTAAGATGTGTATTAAGCTGTGCATAAGGACCTCCCTTAAAAAGATTAAAGCACACAGTAAGTAATAGTATTTCTAAGAGCTGCTTTTAACCACTCTTTCAGTAGTTAGATATTTTAATTATTTTAAGTTACTTTAAATGCCTACCTAAGTGACAGACTGAAACTTAATTAAAAGTATTTCCAATGTTATATATTTTGGCAACATAACATTGTAGCTGGGTAACTTCAAATAGCAACTTGTGCAAAAATAAACTTTAAACTTTGTCAGTAATTAAGAAAACTCTATTAGGTTGCCTTCATTAATGTTTTCTACAAATTAAAAAGTGACTCGATGGCAAATAACAACTAACTAACAAACATAAAACCTAGCAATTCCAGTTCTTTAAACCCTACTTTCAATTGTTCTCTGAGTAAATCCTAGTAAGATTTTACATTTTGCTATTCTTCTGACATGTGTAATTTCTGACAGTGAGAAATCAATTTCTATTATAATTTATTTGGACTATAGTGAGAAAACAGATTTTATAAGAAATTATGTTTCCCATGAACTAGTCTCTCAAAAAAATTCAGTACAATAAAATCCCTTTTGCAATTTAGCATTACTAAGAACTTCAAAGGAGCTCTGGTAGCATAGTGCCTAAGGTACCTGACTGCTAGCCAGAAGGATGGCGGTTCAAACCCACCAGCCACTCCTCGGAAGGAAGATGGGGTAATCTACTTCCGTAGTGATACTGCCTTGGAAACCCAAGGAGGGGTCACTATGAGTCAGATCCGACTCGACGGCACATAACAACAACAAAAAAAAACTTCAAGAAAAGATCATGCTATCACTTACAAATTGTTGTATTTGACTAACTTAAGTTTCAAAATAGGTAGAAGGCAGATGAGAAAGAGAGTCATTTCCAAATAAGGGTTATTAAGGTTGGGCAATCTACTTCCGTAGTGATACAGCCTCAGAAACCCAAGGAGGGGTCACTATGAGTCGGGTCCGACTGACGGCACATAACAACAACAACAAGAAACTATAGCTATTATCTCTGTAAGTTAAATTACAAACCTTAAATTTATTCATCCATCAATGCAGTCTAGCATCTGTCTTCTCTCCATATGAGGACGTCAGCACCCTGCCATGCCTTCTTCCTCTCTTCCCCATTTCTAACTCACAACTTGTCTGCTATCACCTTACTTATACAATGTCAAGGTTGATTTCATTTACATTCTTGTCTGTCCTGTTTTATCCACAGGATGATTCCTAAAAGCTGAAAAACAATCATCAGCATTTATAATATTAAAAAAATAAATTAAAAAAACTAGTTCCACATTATTAAGTATAAAATCCCAATTCTGAGTTCTCTAATAACTGACTTTAAAGAAAACTAAAAGAAACCCTGAATAGTACATTTTACATTTAAAACCAAAAACCAAACTTACTGCCATGGAGTAGATCCCGACTCTTAGCAACCCCTCCTTGGGTTTCTGAGGCAGGATCTCTACAGAAGTATATTGATTGCCCAATCTTCCATCCGAGAAGTGGCTGGTGGGTTTGAACCGCCAGCCTTCTGGTTACCAGTCAGATGCCTTAGGCACTACGCCACCAGAGAATGTGAAAAATAAAATAACATTAAAAAATAGTAATAATACCTCTATTCTTTCACCAAAATGAAAAGAAAAAAAATACCTCTACCTGATGAATTCAGCACAAAATTTTTTAAAAAGTGGCATGTACTCATCTAAGAGCACAAATTACATACAACTTTTATAAGATGCCTTATGTACTTATTTTTGGTTATTAGGCCCTGACCAGTACACTACACCAGCGGAGATCACAGGGCACACCAGGCTTGGTGAAACTCTCCTCTCTGTGGAAACCTGATGGGGTTCTTTCCTTCAGAGAAACAGATGTCTTCAAACCAAGAAAAAAATTTTAAAATAGGGCACACTTAATCATACCTGACAGAGTCTGCTGGAGAGGTCTGTACATTTTGGCTTTAGAGACAGAACACCAGCCCCTTGACATTTCAAGGTATATGTCCTAAGATCTTTGCCCCAAATAAAAAATATTCCTGGATAAATTTGCCCAGGTTCCTGGTTTCTTCAGAATTACATTTTCATCTAGTGTCATAAGACTTCTTACACATACCCTCACACTCAAGGTCTTGATTTTCTCAATAGTTTTCTCTCATCTAACAACCATTTTTCACATTAAGAAGTTTGTTATCTCCCAAATCACCACATACCGGTTGGGTAATTGCTGAATCTCCCATGCCTATAACAAAACCTGGCTTACAGTGAAAATTCATTGTATGTTGAATGAATGAGTGAATAAATTAAGCTAGTAACCAAACAAACAAAAAACAAACTGCCATTGAGTCAGATACAACTCATAGCGACCTCTCCTTGGGTTCCCAAGGCGGCATCTCTACAGAAGTACATTGCCCAATCTTCCTTCCAAGGAGTGGCTGGTGAGTTTGAACCACCAGCCTTCTGGTTAGCAGTCAAGTGTTTAAGGCACTATGTCACCAGAGGTCCTCCTAAACAAGAAGGGAAAAAACCTGCAAATGTGAAAGGTTAGCTAGACCAACTCATTAACTAAGTAATGTCTTCCTTCATGGAATTTAGCAGGAATTAAGATTGTGCCTTGGCAAAATTACAAACACTACATATCCTATAAACCCCTAAAACCCACCACTGTCGAGTCGATTCCAACTTATAGCAACTTTATAGGATAGAAAATTGCCCCACAAAGTTTCCCAAACTCACTGCCGTCGAGTTGGATCCAACTCACAGCAACCCCTCCTTGGGTTTACGAGGTGTTACCACTACGGAAGTAGATTACCCAACCTTCCTTCTGAGGACTGGCTGGTATTTTTGAACCACCAGCCTTCTGGTTAGCAGTCAAGTGCCTTAGGCACTATGCTACCAGAGCTCCTAAATCTTTACAGAAGCTGACTGACTCATCTTTCACCTGCAGAGTAGCCGGTGGACTGGAACACTGACCTTTTGGTTAGCAGCCAACTGCTTTAACCACTGTGCCACCAAAGTTCCTTACAGACCTCTACATTCACTCACAAGTTGTCAAAAATCATAAATGTCATAACTTATAAATGTCAAAACCCACAAGTGTAACTCCTATACATACGTTTAAATTTCTTTCTTTCTTAAGGAAAAAATAATAGAGATCAGAAGTAGAGTAGCAAATAATTTCTCTTTAAGTAAATCAAGGGTCACATTAGTAGAGAGATCAAAGTCACCAAACAAAAGGGTACCAGCTAGATACATTATAACATGGTCTATATCGAACCCATGCCTATAGCATTAAATCAGTGATTCTAATAATAATGTTTTTGTTATTTTAATAACTAAACCTCTTTGGATAAGGCTCAAAATGAATTGTACACTCTAGTAAATTTTGTATAACAAGCCTATATTCATTTTACAGTAACATTTCTTAGCACAGCCTCTCAACAGATAATACCCACATATCAAGGAAATGAAGGCATTCTTTTCTATTTCTCCTAATCATCTCATTCAAATTGTATCACCATGAATTTCCTGGGTACTTGGTTTTAAAATACTGTCTAACTATAAACTTTAAATTCAAACCTCAGATAGATCTACATTCATTTCAGTAGAAGCATCTTGCAATGCTGAATTATCATCTTCAATTTCCCTCAGTCATTTATTGTAGCTGCCAAACTGAAATGGTACACCTTAAAGGCAACACTAAACTGAAAAGCAAATGGTAAAAAAGGAGTCTCTTAAATGTTCCATGTATAAAGCTGATTTTTCCCACCATCAAATTTTGTATATGGCCTCAAATATATCACTTTGCAAAACTGGTATCTTGCATGCAGTTACTCTGCCATGACTCATCTGCTAAACTTCAAGGTTTATAGGAGGGGGAAAAAAAGTAAAAACTAGCATCTTCTTTCAACCTTTTATGAATAGATGATTAAAACAGAGCTAGGTTATTTCTTATCTTAAGCCTTTCATCAGGAAAGGGAGTAAAATTAAACCTCAACTGCCAATAGATACCATTAGAGCTATTTCTTATCTGGAGAGATTTACTAATCCCTCTGGTGTTATTAAAAATTATGCTACAAGAAGATGGCGGAATAGGCAGAAAGGCTGCACAGATCCTCTTCAACAAAGAAAAGGGGAACCAATTAACACAGATACAGAAGATAATCCTGGACCCCTGAGCTTTTAAGGGAAGGAAATAGAAGTGGACTGAACTCCAACTAGTAGAACAACTTGCAGGAAAACACCAAAAAAGGAGACATACGGAGCTGCAGTCTGGAAACGATCCTGATGGCACAGACAGCTTGGATATTGCCAAGTGGTGTTAAGACCTAAGAATTAACCTAAAAATTGGCCCTGCTAGCCAGGGGCTGCACAGAGGACTGGTGACTAAAAGGGGAAGCAGCGAAGAGGAAGGTGAGCTGAACTGTGGACTTTTTGCCTGTCCGGAGAGCGCAGCCAATTTGAATGTTTACAAGCAGATGGACCATTTGAGATATTTAAAGCAACAGCACTCTCCCAGATTCCAAGTACTTAAGAATAGGCTCCACTTGCTGAAAACCACAAGAACATTCCAGGCACTAAGGACTGGAAAGGTGTGATATTCCCCTTATTACCCTTATACCCCACACCCTCTAAGTGAATGGATGTGAGGCCATCCCTCACTTCCAGCCACCTTCTAGGCAGGCAGGAACTCCATTCCAGTCTGTGTGTTCCGACAGGGCCTGGGTGCCTTACCCCACCCTGGCCAGATTTTTTTCTCGTTTTTTTTTTTTTTTTAGTTTGCATGTTTTTGTCTG
>NW_006921652.1:5633615-5634958 GCF_000298275.1 Orycteropus afer afer
TACTACTATTATTATTGTTGTCCTTTTTATTAATATTCTTTATTCTTCATTTGCCAGGTTCTAGTTTTCAGCTTTTTCTCTCTTCCCTGTTCCTGGTTGCCACTTTTGTCTTTCTCATAGTTAACCCCATTCCTTGTTTTTCTTTCTGCATTTCTCACATTTTTTTCTTCATTATTCTCCTACTCTCCCTTTTTTCTCTTATTGCCCTCTCCCAAGATATTGCAGGGTTTTTTTTTTTTTTTCCCCATCTTTTTTTGGTTATAGTTCCTGTGCGTTTACATGGTGTGTTTTTTGTCTACTTGCTATTACTTTTTTGACGGTTACTCAGTTGTTCTTTTTGTCTGAGTGGGAGACAGCAACAGTGCCCATATGACACAACTACACCCGCACCTCCTGTAGTTTCACTTACTGAGTGAGAGTCACCACTACCTTCTCCACCAACTAGCCAATGAGAAATGACCACCAAAAAGAGCCTGGCTCACCCTTAACTGCTCTTCACAAACAGTTAATGCAAACGCAACACACTGCCGTGGAGCTGGATCCAACTCACAGTGACCCCTCCTTGGGTTTCTGAGGTGGTATCACTACAGAAGTAGATTGCCCAACCTTCCTTCTGAGGAGTGGCTGGTGGATATGAACCGCTAGCTTTCTGGTTAGCAGTCAAATGCCTTAGGAATTACACTACCAGAGCTCCCACACAAAGAGGTCTTAGAGATCTAAATACAACAATGTCACAATGTCACAGGGACAACAGACCACTACAGTCCACACAAAGAAGATAAAATGGTAAAAACAAGGGAACATGATACAGACCCAGAACACATCCCTGAGGAAGCAGCAGCACTGGAACTCCCTGATAAGGAATTCAAAAGAATTTTATTTAGGTATCTTCAAAGGATTGAGAGACAGATCAAAGAAAACACTGACAAAACTAAGGAAAACACAGACAAAACCCTAGAACAATTTTGGAAAAAATACAAGAACAAAATGACAAAATAAATGAAAAATTAGAAATGATTCTAATTCTACAGATAGAAATCCAGAAGATTAATACTAAATTGTCAGAAATAGATAACACATTGAAAGGGGAAAGGAGTAGAACTGAATAAAAGGCAGGCAGAATTAATGAGATTGAAGCCAAATACCCAAATACTGATTTGGAAGGGGGTGAATCAGAAAAAAAGATCAAAACAAAATGAAGAAAGCCTAAGTTCATGTGGGATACCATCAAAAGAAATAACCTATGTGAGCTCTGGTAGCATAGTGGCTAAGGCACTTGACTGCTAACCAGAAGGCTGGCGGTTCAAACCCACCAGCCACTCCTCGGAAGGAAGGTTGGGCAA
>NW_006921652.1:5635353-5635965 GCF_000298275.1 Orycteropus afer afer
GAACCCCAAACAGGATAGACCCCAAAAGAAAATCACCAAGACATATCATCATCAAACTCATCAAAACCAAAGACAAAGAAAGAAACCTGAAAGCAGCATGGAAAAAATGAAAAGTTTCTTACAAAGGACAACCAGTAAGAATAAGCTTTGATTTCTTGGCAGAAACCATGAGATTAAAAAGGTAATGGGATGGTATATGTAAAACCCTGAAAGAGAAAAATTTTCAACTAAGAATTATATACTCGGCAAAATTATCCCTTAATTATGATGGTGAAATTAGGAGATTTCCAGAGGGACAGAAATTAAGAGAATTTGTTAAAACCAGACCAACTTTATAAGAGATACTAAAGGGAGTCCTTTTGAACAAAGAACCAATCATAGCAAACAACAACCAATCAATAACACACAAGATGACATAACCCAGAAACCAACACAGCTATGGACATATACAAAGTAAAATAAGCTTCTTCTTGTTGTTGTTGTTAGGTGCCATCGAGTCGTTTCCGACTCATAGCAGCCCCATGCACAGCAGAATGAAACACTGCCCGATCCCGCGCCAGCTCCACGATCCCTGCTATACTTGAGCCCATCATCGCAGCCACTGTGTCAATC
>NW_006921652.1:5637495-5638380 GCF_000298275.1 Orycteropus afer afer
TTTCATTATAGTAATTGGTTTTGTCTGCTCAAGCTGCTCTTTGAAATCTTCTGTTCAGCTCTCTTATCTTGTCATTTCTTCCATTGGCTTTAGCTGCTCTCCGCTCAAGGGCAAGTTTCAGAGTCTCTTCTGTCATCCATTTTGGTCATGTTGGTAAATAAGCTTACAAAATTGTAAACAGGGAAGCAGAGACATGAATTGGCAAGTGAGGACAACTACAAACCTAAAAAAGGGGAAAAGTAGAGTGGCTACACAACTTCTAAATGGTGAGGAAGTCAAGAGAGTTGCAAGATAGAATGGACTGTTCTAATCTTGGGGAGAAAACTATAAATCACAGGGTAACCTCAAAGAAACATGATAAACCTTCACATCACAATAAAAAAGAGGACAGGCACAAATATTTAGCAAATAATAAAACAACAGCAACAAAGGAAATGATAACACGATTCATAAACATAATGAGCTCAGCACAGAAAATTATATGGAACAAAGAAATCAGGAACACCATGAAAAAACCCATAACAAAATGACAGCAACCAATTCATACTTGTCGATAATTACACTGAATGTCAATGGATTAAATGCACCATTCAAGAGACAGAGAGTTGCAGACTGGATAAGAAAGCATAATCCATCAATATGCCGTCTACAAGAGACACACTTTAGAGGCAAAGATAAAAACAGACTAAAAATCAAAGATTGGAAAAAGATGTATCAAGCTAATATCAACCAAAAAAAGCACCAGTGGCAAGAATAATTTCTGATCAAAGTGACTTTAAGACAAAAACCACCAAACAAGAAAAGGAAGGACATTATAGAATGATTAAAGGATCAAACCCACCAGCCACTCCTCGGAAGGAAGGTTGGGCAATCCTACTTCTGTAG
>NW_006921652.1:5639575-5643838 GCF_000298275.1 Orycteropus afer afer
TACCAACTAAAGAAAGTCTTTGCCCAGACAGTTCCCCTGGAGAATTCTACCAAACGTTTAGAGAACTGACACCAATCCTACTCAAACTATTCCAAAACACACAAAAGGATGGACTCCTCCCTAATTCATTTTATTAAGTAAACATAACCTTGATACCAAAACCAGGTAAAGATATCACTCAAAAGGAAAACTACAGACCAATATCCATCATGAATATAGATGCAAACTTTATGCCAGAAACTATTTTAAAAAGGCACATTAAGTCAGAGGGTGGCTGCTCCAAAGAGTAGCCTTGGACAGTAAGCTCACTCTGCTAGAAGACTAGCCTGCAAACCAAAGCATTTTCTTGATATACTGCTAGCAAGCAGCAGGAAATTAATCAAGTATAACAAATCTACAGCATTCCATAATAAAGTCCTGTATACTTTTCCCCTAACAAAACTGTTAATGACAACTATAAAATGCTAATATACAAAATAGACAAAACGCTGTTTGTATTTCCAAGATGGAAGAGTTTTAGACAACAATCTGGAGAAAAGTAAATGTTTTTATTACAAATATACATTCAGATCCCATTTCTTTATATAAAACAGGTTGCTACCAAAGTCATTAGGTAAAAGAGGCAATGAATTTATCTGAGCAGGTTTACTAACTATGCTGTGTGAACAATGAATGGAAAAAATGAGGGGTCATGCTTCTTTTTCTTCCCTTTATCTATCAAACTTAGCTACTACATGAAGCTTGGAAACACGGTTTAAATCTGCTCAGTTAATAAAAGCAAGAATTTCTAGTAATTTATTACATAAAACTGCAATTTAACTATCTCAGAAACTGACTCCTGAAGCATATTTTTTTCCAATGACCTATGTAAGAAAAGCATATCTACATTCAATACATAGTCCAGTTTTGAAGCCTTTTCTACATTTTGAGTCAATTTCAAAAGCCTTATGTAGAAATAATATCAATTCATTTCTAATAGCTAAGTAGAACAATTGTTTAATCTGCAGTGTCTTAAGATCCAATCACCTTCATAAATTTAAAAACACTGAAATACTGCAAAGCACCTTCTCAGATCATAATGATATCAAATTAGAAAACAACAATAGGAAGATGAACAGAAAAAAAATAAACACATGGAAACTGAAGAAAAACCTCCTTGAGAAAGACTGGGTAAGAGAAGAAATAAAAATTTAAAATTAGAAAATTCTTTGAATTAAATGAGAATGAAAACATAACATAACAAAATCTTTGGGACACAGCAAAAGCAGTGATCAGAGGCCAATTTACAGCAATAACTGCACACATCAAAAAAGAAGAAAGAGCCAAAATCTACACTTTAAACCAACATCTCCAACAATTAGAAAAAGAACAGCAAGAAAAGCCTTTAGTCACCAGAAGAAAGGAAATAATGAAGATTCGAGCAGAAATCAATGAAACAGAAAATAGAAAGAAAATAGAAAAATCAACAAGACCAGAAGTTGGTTTTTTTAAAAGATTAATAAAATTGACAAACCACTGGCAAATTTAACAAAGCAAAACAAGGAGAGAATGCAAATAACATGAATAACAAATGAAATGGGTGACATCACAACAGAACTAACTGAAGTAAAAAGGATAATAGTAGGATACTATGAAGAACTGTACTCCAACAAATTTGAAAATCTGGAAGAAATGGAAAGATTTCTAGAAACACACCACTAACCTAAACTAACACAGACTGATATGGAAAAGTTGAACAGGTCCATAACAGAAGAAGAAATTGAACAGGTCATCAAAAAATTACCAACAAAAAAAAGTCCTGGCCCAGACAGTTTCACAGGAGTATTCTACCAAACATTCAGAGAAGAAACTGACACCAATGCTACTCAAACTCTTCCAAAACATACAAAAGGATGGAATCCTCCCTAACTCATTTTATGAAGCAAGAATGACCTTGATACCAAAACCAGGCAAAGACATCACTCAAAAGGAAAACGACAGACCAATATCCCTCATGAATATAGATGCAAAAATCTTCAGCAAAATCCTAGCCAATAGACTCCAACAACATATCAAGAAATTCATTCATTATGACCAAGTGGGGTTCATATCAGGTATGCAAGGATGGTTCAACATTAGAAAAACAATCAATGTCATCCATCACATAAATAAAACAAAGAAAAAAACCACATGATCATATCAATTGATGTAGAAAAGGTATTTGATAAAATCCAACACCCATTCTTGATCAAAACTTTCAGCAAAATAGGAATAGAAGGGACATTCCTCAACATAATTGCAGTGTAGTAAATTACTTAGTACGGCTTTTCTACCCATAAGTCATTGTAAACTCAGTGGTGGAATGAGCAACTGAGGAGATCCTGATTGTAAATGTTATCCACCTGGGTTATTTCTGTTGGGCATGGCACAACACAATGTTATGGGAGGCTCACTCTCAGGTGCTTAGAATTCTGTTGTTATGACTAGTTGGTTTGGCCACTCCGCCAAGCTCAAAAGGAGGCCTCCTAGAGGCAGAACTCTCTCTGACTGCTGGTTGAGGAAGACATGTTGCTGAAAAGAGACACGCGCTCCTGAAAGAGACACATGCTGCTGGGAAAGAGACTCAAGAGATGTGCATTGCTGAGTGAGATACCGAGGGACACTCACTGTTGGGAGAGAGACTGTGAGATTGCTAGGAGAGAGACTGCAGGCTGGGAGAGAGACTGAGCATTTTTCCTGAACTTCAATTGTAGCCTGATGCTTTCCTAATAAACCCCGTAATCTGTGAGTTCTGTGTGGCCACTGCAGCGAATTATCGAACCCAGAAGAGAGGTGTTGGGTGCTTTGGGAGGAACGGTTGGAGAAAGGGCTGGAGGAAGGCAGCATGTCTGGCCTCACAGGAATAGGCCTTGGGCTATTGATGGTGATTCTGTCTTCCTCTTCTGGGATTAGAGGAGGTCAGAACATGTGGCCCCCTTGTCCTTTTTGCAATAATAAAGGGCATCTATGCAAAACCAACAGCCAACATTATTCTCAATGGAGAGAGACTGGAATCATTCCTCTTGCAAACAGGAGCCAGACAAGGATGCCCTCTATCCCCACTTCTTTTCAACATTGTGCTGGAAGTCCTAGCCAGGGCCATAAGGCAAGAAAGGGAAATCAAAGGCATCCAAAAGGTAAGGAAGAAGTCAAACTATCCCTATTTGCTGATGATATGATCCTATACCTGGGCATCCAAATCAGTAAGGAAGAAATCAAACTATCCCTGTTTGCTGATGGTATGATCCTACACCTAGAAAACCCAAGAGACTCAGTCAAAAACCTACTGGAACTAATTGAGAGATTTAGCCTCATGGCAGGATACAAGATCTACATCCAAAAATCAGTTGGATTCCTCTACACCAGCAAAGAGATTGCTGAAAAAGAAATAGGGGAATCAATACCATTTAAAATAGCTACCAAAAAAATAAAATACCTGGGAATAAATCTTACCAGGAACACAAAAGACCTGTAGAAAGGAAAGTATAAAAAACTACTTTAAGAAACCATAAGGGATCTACATAAATGGAAGAACATACCATGCTCCTGGATAGAAAGATTGAACATTGTGAAAATGTCAGTTCTACCCAAAGCAATCTATACATTCAATGCAATCCCAATCCAGAGCCCATCAACATTATTTAAGGATATGGAAAAACCAATCACTAACTTTATATGGAAAGGAAAGAGACCCTGGATAAGCAAAGCATTACTGAAGAAGAACAAAGTAAGAGGTCTCACACTGCCGGATCTCAAAACCTACTATATAGCCACAGTAGTCACAATTGCCTGGTATTGGTACAATGTCAGACACATAGACCAATGGAATAGAATTGAGAACCCAGAAATAGATCCATTGACCTATGGTCAGCTGATCTTTGACAAAGGGCCGAAATCCATTAAATGGGGAAGACAATGTTTGTTTAATAAATGGTGCTAGCAAAACTGGATATCCATTTGCAGAAAAATGAACAAGATCTGTACCTCACAGTATACACAAAAACGAACTCCAAGTAGATCAAAGACTTCAATGTGAGATGTAAAACTATAGAGTTCCTCAAGGAAAAACCAGGGGCAAATTTAGGGGCCCTAATATATGGCATAAATAGAATATCAAGCATAACCCAAAATATACAAACAGCAGAAGAGAAACTAGATGAATGGGACCTTCTCAAAATTAAATTTTTATGTGCTTCCAAAGACTTCTCCAAAAGAGTCAAAAATGAACCTACAGACTGGGAAAAA
>NW_006921652.1:5644168-5669331 GCF_000298275.1 Orycteropus afer afer
GCAATTCCTACGAAAGTTGGAATTAGAAATACCATTTGACCCAGGCATTCCATTACTAGGTATATATCCTAAAGAAGTGAGAGCCATGACAAGAACAAACATATGCACACCCATGTTCATTGCAGCACTATTTACAATAGCAAAAAGTTGGAAACAACCTAGGTGTCCATCAACAAAGGAATGGATAACCAAACTATGGTACATACACACAATGGAATACTATGCAACCCTAAAGAATAACATAGAATCTGCAAAATGTGGATGATCTTGGAGGACATTATTCTGAGGGAATAAGTCAATCACAGAAGGACAAATATTGTATAAGTCCATTATTGTAAAAGTCAAAGAACGGCTTATATATGGAAGGAAATTTTCTTTTTGGTTACCAGGGGTGGGAAGGGAGGGGAGGGAACACTGATAGGTAGAGATAAGTATTGATTTAGGTGAAGAGAAGGGCAATGTACCAAATATGAGTGATCAACAGGGTGGCACTGAGGAAGAAGACATAGAGAGGTACATGGGAGGTACAGACAACAAAGATGAACCCTTTTGTACATACAGTACTAAGTTGTCAGTGAAGGCAAACATGGGTATACGGGTGGATAGATGGGTAGACAGGCTGAGCTATCAGGTATGTGTATGCAGCAGGGAGTATACCCAAGACCATGTATAGGGTTGGCAGACAATGGTTCCACAAGTGTATTTGTATGTTCTGTAAGAATTCCCAGGGGTATAGAACTGACAAAGGACAAGGTTGTAGTCACTTCTTAGTCACAGCCAGCTACCCAGAGGGACTGAGTAGTTGAACCTGTGGGCTCGGGACCATAGTTGCAGGGGACATCAAGCTCATTTAGCATAACACACTACACAAAACTTTGTTCCACCTCCAACTTTGGTAAGTAGCAACTAGGATCTTAAAAGCTTGCAAGCAGCCATCTAGATCCAACTATGGGTCTCTCCTTGTCCAGAGCAAAGAAGAATGAAGAAAACCAAAGATTCATGGAAATAATTAGTCCTGGCGACTGGTACATCATGCGATATGCAGCCTGTACGACTAAGAGACCAGAAGAACTAGATGGTGCCTGGCTACCATTGTCAACCACTTGGAGGGGGATCTATGTAGGAGATCCTGGATAGAGAGGGGGAACAATGTGGAACAAAACTCAAAATCATTTGGAAAATAAAAAGGGGGGGCAACCAGGTTTGCTGGTCTGATAGAGCCTGATGGAACCACTGAGACTATGGCCCCTAGCTGCCCTTCAGGTCTAGAATTGAACCCACACCTGTGGCGTCCAGCCAAACAAAAGACAGGGATGTGAGTTGAACATTTACCTGAGGTAGATACACTCCTTAGAGAGAACAATCATGGGAGAAAGAAGGGCTGTTTATGCACAGGGAGACAGCTCAGGGGGCAGGAGTGCATAGAAGGATGGACACAGGAAGAGGTAACTATTGGGAGGAAGTAGGAGGGGAGCTGTTGCATTGGGGTAAATTGTAATCAATGTCATGAGACAACGTGTGTGTGAACTGCTGTATGGAAAGTGAATTTGCTCTGTTGTCTTTCACCCAAATCACAATTAAAAAAAAAAAAGAACAAAGAACCAATCAACCTCATATAACCTAATTCCAGTAATGTAAACCATCATTCAAGCTTCAATTTCTCACTTAACATATTCTACTTTAGTGAAATGAATTCCTATCCTGCAACTATGAATAAAAGAAAATTGTATTTAAAATAATATTGAAAAGCAACTCTCATTATTTAGCATTAGAGTAATAGTCTATCTATAATTCTAATTTTAAAAATTATAGGTGCAACCTCTCCAACTTGCTAATTCTCAAAGAGATTAATAAAACTTGTAATTAACATCTAAACTTACAGCATGCTGCCATTTGGAACAAACTAGGTTAACAATAACATACCATAGTCAAACACATCAACCCATCACCTTTTATGGTTCTGACTAAGGTTAATGAGCACAATTTGTCATTAATTTTCCAGTAAATCAGAAAAACTGAATTGAATGAAAAGACTTTTTTTCACACTTCATAAAAGCAGACTAAAGACTGAGATTTTGTATTTGGAACCTAACATCTAGCACAGTATCTGTCAATGTAAATGTCAATAAATATCTGTGGAATGAATAAACAAATAAGCAATCCAATGCACTACTACCATTCAGTTCTTTATTATTTGCTAAGTAGTAAGTCTTTAAAATTAAAGATAATAAAATAGAATATATGAAAACCATTTTTTATTTCTAACAGTTAACACTGAAAAAGAATTATTGACTTAATCTCCAATTTAACAAAATGTCTAGCTGGACTTTCACAAATCGATAATTTGGCTAATGATTTTCTACAGTCATATGACATCTTTCATTTAACCTTTTTTTTATGACATGAAAAAATATACAGAAATGGGTATTATAACACAAAGACACATACACTACACTGGATCTTAATGATAATACTTATTTCTCTCCTTGAAAAAAAATAGCTAGACATTTGAAAGGGTGGAAATGAAAAAGGACTGAAATAACTATAAATGTTCTTGCACTTCAAAAATTGTCTGACATCAGAGCCAGAAGACTTTCTGCCTCTATCCGTGACTTCCTCTTCATGTGTCACTGAAAGAGTTCAACATGCTTTACAAAATCCATTACATTTTAAGACTATTTCCAATATCTGCTACCATAAATCAAGAAACCATTTATTCAAGGTTACTTATGGAGAATTAATCACACAGAAAATTTTAACAACTCCTTTTTCAAAAATTAAAGTACTTTACTGTACTTGGCATTCCTACACATAATCATGTGGATTCAAAGACTGAAAGCATTAAGGGCATATAATTAAAATTCATAATTTAAGCTTAGACATAAAAACTTTAATATGTAGAATTCTCTGTAACCAATATTCCAGAAAAATAAATCAGAATATAAATACAATGTAATCTCCTTTGATTGCTCCTTCTGTTTAAGTGGCATTATGTAGGATAGAACATTGTTCCAAAACACCTGTATATACTTGATAGAGCCTCAAAAAGACAAACAGGATTTTAACACAAATAGCACGTACCTTCAAAGTTTGCTTGCCAATTGCTCCCTCCCCCCAGGAGGTACTTTTGTAAATGAACTATGGTACTTTTTTAATATTAATATGTTACAAAAAAGAAAAAAAAATTGGCATACCTGTACTTATGAAAATACCTCTTGGGAGGAAGTGGTTGGCAAACAAACATAGAAGGAGCATGTTCTCTGTGTAAAAATACAGTGATCAAAAAATAGGAAAAATGAGACCAAGAATACTTTGAGCAGTTGTCTCAAGTATTATTCATCAAGAACAAAAATCCATGAATTTTTCCATCTGTGATGATTTCTAAAACTTATCTTCCTAATTTGGAAGGTAACTTGACTCAAAAGAGAAATATAAACAGGTCAGCTACAGAACTTTTACAACCTTTATTGGTAGGGTATAGCCATTATGCCAAAACTCACGCCATCGATATAAAACCTCATTTTCCATCGAAAGTTAATGAAAACATATTTTATTTTAAATGAGACATAAAGGCAAAGTGCCAAGAATTAAAATATAATCTGAAAAGTTTTAATTTCACACTTGGATATTTTTTTGAAAAGCAATTAATTCCTAAAATCATGAAAACATGATAAAGTAACTACATAAGAAAAACTGGACATTTAAGTCATTTCATTCTTTCTTAATATTATACCATGAAACAAACATATCACATACAGTTCTCAGGTTACAAACATCTGACTTATATACAGCTTGTAGTCACGAACCAACCCCACTAAAGCTTATCATATTAAAAATTCAAGATATCAACAATGGTTCTATTTTTACAGGCACTACTTTGCAAGTACATCAAAGCATTATTATTACTGATTTGTTATGTTAAAGATGTTTCAGTGTATCTGGAAGTGTTTCTTTATGTTTTTTACATATAGAAAGGTACACCATATACCATATACAAGAGAAATATTTGATTAACTGACCTTAGACAGGAACCATATTTAACTACTGCACTTAAGTACAAATTTGACTTAATGACAGACTTAGGAACAGAACTCATTTATAATCCAAGGACTGCCTGTAATAAAAACAGTCTTCAGATAGCCTATTTCATAAGGTACATTAAAAACAGTACAAATGTTTACAAAGAACATTTAATTTAAATTTCACAGTTGTTTATAAAATGGTACTTGAAAGACCCACCCATAAATGGAAATAAGAGTCTTGTCAAATGATGGTGAAGAGTAATATATACCCACAATGTTAAAACCTCATAGCTCTCTATAGGAAAATCAATAAAGATAACTTAATCTTTCTGGAAAAAGAAAGTATTTAGCATTACAAATTTCAAGTATAACTTTTATATATTCAATAAGGAATACATTTAAACCTTGCAATGTCACAATATCCATCTATTTTGTGGAAAACAATAAAAAAGGTATACTTTTTGAATATGTATACATCAAAACAAAAAGTTAGTTTTTACTTTTTCCTTTATTGGCAACTTTGGGTGCATTTTTACTTTTGGGTTCCCAGAGAGCACTTTTTATAAATCTTGAAACTGCACCTTTGTCCAGTTTGCCAGCCTTTTTCTTGTCTGTTATTTCCTTGACTCTGTTCATATACACTCTAATTCTTTCCTTAAAGATAAAAGAAAGAAATGAAATAGATTTACTAAGCTGCTCATCACCACTAAGTTTTATTATACTCAACTTCAGTTAAATTCATCAGTTATATACTTATTGCCTATTAAGTGCACAGTGCTAGTAAGTGCAAGTGAATGGGATAAACACGCTCCACGCTCTCCTGGAGTTCAGTCTGGGGGGGAAGAGAGGCACTAAAAAAGCCATGTCAAAGTGCTGAGTGTTTCCAAAGACAAATTAACTATACAAAGACATCACTATACAGATAACCATTACATTGTTTATATGTCCCTATAAATTTTTTTAAATTAGCATTAACCTAAATCCACATATTGACCTTTTTATCTGAAGTCTACAAATCTAAAACCTTAGCTCTCATATACTTGCAACATATATCAAACTAAACTTGCCTGAAATTTTTCTAAACAGAAAATGGATAAGGCAGTGTTTAACTATTTCTTTTTTTATATTACCTTTTAGTGTCACAATTAAAACAGGCAGCATGAAAACACAAGGCATTTTATTCAATTTCATAGTTTTGATTGATAAGCACATGAAATATCCTAATAAAATATACAGTTCTAAACAGACTTTACAAGGTGAGAAACATAATATGTTGCTGTACCATTTTGAATCTTCGGTGGCCATTAATCAGAATAAAGGGCTATCCTATACTTCAATTGGAGAAATAAAGTTGATGACAGCCGTAAAACAGGAGAGTAAATGATTGATCACAGCTTAGCAGCAAGTTGCATTGAAATAATCAAAGTAGTTATATATAAACATAGAGAAAAATGTAACTGTAAAAGATTGACAACTCTGCTCAAAACCCTGATGGTGCCCTATTTCACACAGAGTAAAAGCCAAAGCCCTTACAATGGTGCATACCAGCTGCTGCACATACCCAGCCCAGCTCTGCCAGGGCCTCTGCCCTGCCTATTCCTTTGCCTGTAATGATCTGCCCTCAAACATCCACAGAGCCACTCCCTGCCTTCCTTCCACCCACTGCCAAGGAGGCCAACTTAACCATTTAAAACTGTAATCCAACTCTAAGCACTACCAATCCATCTTACCTTCCTCTATTTTCTCTTCCCCATAGCACATATAGCTTTCTAACATTCTACATATTCATATATATTTATTATGTTTGTCTGTTTAATTTTACAGTTTGTTTCCTCCACCAGATACAGTCTTGGTGGCTGATACAAGGGCAGGGACATTTATCAGCTTTATCTACTAAGGAATCATTTCACTTGGAAATTAATGCCTGGCACTCAGTAAGCATTCAAATATTTGTTGAATGAACAAATTCACTTTTTTAATGGTCCTTTGACCATTATATATATATATATATTTCTGATTATAGAGAAAGTTATCTCCACTCACACTAGCTCTGTGATCAATTAGTAATGTCTGTGACAAGGACAGAAAGGGGAACAGATTTACTTTGCTTGTTATTGGCCAACCCTGGTTGAGAATATGAATATACTTCTCCAAAGAAGGGAAAGCCTCTGAGGTGAAAGAAGGCAGATAATATTCTCCTTTTCCACTGACAATACAAGTATTAAAATATTCCAAATAACTCTGCATTAAAAGAAAAAGATGAATTTTATTAATATTACAAAAAGTTGAAAACAGATGACATATCTGACATATCCAATAGTTCTTACAGTTTAAAGCGAGTATTACTGGTCAAACCAAGATCTGTATATAATATTGCTTTACACATTAGCTTTAAATATTTTTCAAATTGCTTTGTGTTTTTTTCCCAAGAACTTTTAAAGAAAGAAGAAATATCTTGGTCCACACATTAAAAAAAATTAAAGGCAACAGATCTGGTTACCAAAACAAAAACCAAAGTTGATTCTGACCCATAGCGACCCTACAGGACACAGTGGAACTGCTTCCAAGGCTGTCAATCTTTACAAAAGCAGACTCCCTCATCTTTCTCCCACAGAGCAGCTGGTGCATTTGAACTGCTGACCTTTTGGTTAGCAGCTGAATGAGTTAACCACTAAGCCACCAGAGCGCCTTTAAAATAAATGACCAAGGTATAAATAAACACACATATCAACTACTATAAGACTCAAGAACAAGGGAAGAATAAAATGTCAAGTGTATTTCACATATATATTTACCTTATATTTATATACACAAAGAATAAATTTATTAACAATATTCTTATTCATAAAGCCAAGTCAAAAAGGTAACCCATAAGTTTGATTTCTAATTTTTCCTTCAAATTGAATGATTTGATTTAATTTTTGAAGTCAGCAAAACCTCCAAGATACCAGACCTTATATACTGTACTTACACATCTAAATGGAATATAAAGACAAACCTAAAAGATTTATTACAGGTTGTAAATATGTCACTAATGCAGAATTACTGGACAGTACACATACAACTGGTGCCAAAAAAGCTTTTAGCTTTGTTGCTGAACTGGATACTTTACTGCTGAGAAAATGAATTAATGGAGGGATTGAAAAGGTGGGGGGGAAACTTTCCCGTCTTTGCTAGTAAATCAACTGGAATATACTTTTAAGAATTGTGTAAGAGTTAAAAAAAAAAAAAAGTAGTCCTGGAGATGGACAGGATTTCAAGAATTTATAGGAAAAATAATATGGAAGTTATAAATAATTACTAGAATCATAACATTGTCCTATCCAAAGATTTATATAATATTTGAAACAGCAATTCTCTGACAAAAGTAAGGGAAAGAAAAACCAAAGATGTGATGAGAACTGGCTCACTTTCAAAATTTCAACACTAAATAATCTTGTTCTCCAAAATTAGGATAACCAAGGTACTAAGACGAACTTCAAGAACACTACAAGTCTATCAGTAAAAAATAACACATGTATAACAAATAGACATATAAAATAAAAAGAAAATAATGAATTAAAATCTTACCAATTCCTGCTTTACTGGGTGTTCCTTAGGGTTAACTCCCTGAGTAGCCAAATAAACTATAAGGGAAAGATTTCATGGAATAAAATGGGTATGTATATTGATTAAAAGCATTACAATTTAAGAAACTCTAGCTACTCACAAAAAAGGAAAGTCACACAAATGACAAATTAAATCTTAAATTATTGCATCTGCATGTAATATTAAATTTACGTGTGGCTCATGGGCACTTGGGAATCTTGATTTTAAAAAAATAAATATCTGACTCTTAAAAGTGCCCTAAAGTATAATGATACATAAATAGGTAGCATTTAAAAAATTATTTTGGCATAATAAATAATTTGCTTTCTAACTCTAAAGTAATATACTTACCCCAAAACATTGAATTTAATGTGTATGCAGAAACTAAATCTACTTTCGCTTGTTCAAGTGGGTCCAGCTATTAAAAAAGAAAAAATGAAAGAAATGCATGCAAACTTTGAGTACCATCAGTAACCTTTTTAACTTTCATCAAGCACAATGCATCAAAGAAATATTTTTTTCACTTCCTATAATCCAATACCTAAATGATTTGGCAGTAATTTGAAAAACAGTAAGATTTGTTAACCAATGATTTTTGCCCACAAATTTTCACTTCAGGATACATCTTTAGTTAAACAAAGAAATGTGTGTAATCCAAGAAAAATTCTTTTGAATTATTTTAATTCGGAGAGTTATGATCTGGGCTTTGTATGTCAAAAGTAATTTATCAATATAAACATTGTACATGATGCATTTATGTATAAGAAGCAGGCTAAAATGCTTAGGCAATACCAAAGACAGAAAAAACATAATGAGATTTGTTTTAGACTGTCAAAGTCAATTTACTGTTTTTCTCCTATAGGGTTTCCAGAAATCCTGATAACGTCATGGCTTTACTTAAAAGGTCAAGATAGAATCTGTCAAAAAGAATACACCGAGTACTCCCTTTTCCTTTTTCAAAATCAAGTCAAAATTAAAATAGTTATAGGTTATAGTCAGGAAATATTTTCTAAGTCTGAAGTTTTGTTTTTGTTTTCCCCCCTAGAAATAACCAAATAAGATCCTGGTTAGAGTGGATAGAAAAATGTGGAACAAAATTCAAAAACATAACAACAACCAGAATGACTGGTCAGATGGATTCTGGTGGGACCCTCAAGACTATGGCCCTGGGATACACTATGGGCAGGAGATAAGACTCACTCCCAAGGGCTGGCTCTCAGCCCAACAGTAGTAAGACTTACATGCAGAACATCCAACCCATGGTGATGCATCCACCTACTCTATGGAGATAGATCCCTGGAAGCAATTGGCCATGAGGCACTGGAGGGGCAGCATTCACATCAAGGGAAAGCTGGACAGATGGGAGTGCACAACTAAGAAGGGCACAGGGATGGGGGGGGGGTCACAGGGAAGGGAGAGGAACAGAGTGGGTTAGGGCTGGGGATGGTAATCTGGGAGTGAAACCAAATGTACACAAAATGTTGAATGTAAAACAAATTCTGTTCTGTAAATTTGCACCCAAAGCACAATAAAAAAAAAAAGAAAAAGAAAAGAAATAACCAAATACATAGAGAGTTGAAATAAAGAGGAAAAGGGGTTTGTATCAATCTATTTCTTTGTCTATATGCTTCATAAAACAGCACTCTGTTTTATAAGTTAAACTCTCAGGAGTTACATGCTTAAGATACCTTCTGCAACAACTCATTTCTAGAAACAGACATCATGGTCTTCAGCATGTCATCCACAGCACCAATGGAATTCTCGAAAGCCGATAAATACTCATGAATTTCTACTGGATAGTCTTCATTAATTTCTTCATTTGCCATCATGACCAACTGGAAAAGTAAAATAAAATCTTAGAATTCATATTACACAGAGTGTTCTTTAATTTACAAAAAGAAATCAGTATATGACATCATGAATTTCAAAAGGTAAAATCTGAAGATAATTAAATCTTCCTAGAATATAATTCTGAAGCAACTGAACTCAAACATCCCTTCTTCTTAAGTTGCTTGAGAAAAGGAAAGGAAAGAGAAAAAAAAGAAAGGAAAAGAACAGAACCTACCCAAGGCCACTCACACTATACATATCAAAACCTCAATGCTTTTAAAGCACTAAAGACATGGAATATCAAAAATCAAAACCCTAATTTTAAAAACTTTCTGTTGAAACTGAAGACCAAGCAAAGCAATGAAAGTTCTACAGTATATCTTCCAATGCTTGTTGAAGAAATGATAAGCAAACCTCATTTTTTAAAGACATATATTTTAGTCTTTTTAAATTTAAGTGTTAACATAGGAGCATGTTATATTAAACTAAGAAATTAGAAATATTAGGTCTGAAATATGTCAAGATTATTTATCACTAGAGTCATTTTTCAAGATTATATGTTTATATGTCTACTCCTTAAGCGTCTTTAAAATATTAATAAGAAATTAAAAGAGCCAACAAATCACATAAAGTCTGTAAGTAGAAAAGAGTAAACTTGGAGAAAATAAACTATATGGTTTTCATTTGGGCTAGAGTATACCCTGTCAGCTCATTCTTTCAAAATTCACATTTATATCATAATATTCACTATCTATGTGAGAAAAAGCACAACCCATGCCAATGTATTAAGTAGCCAAGACCAAATTTCAGAGGTTAACTGTAAGCCATATGTACCATTTTTAAGTTAAATTTTTTTTTATTAATAGCTGAAAAACCCTCTTTCTTACATAGCTAAGAACGGCATAATATGAATAATAGCACATAGCACAGCAAAATGGTAGTAAAGAGCTTAGGGATTTCTGTCCTGCTTAATCACCTTAGATAAACTCAGGTAATCTCTGTGAGCCTCAAATTCTTCATCTATAAAATATGGCAGTGGGTCTAAAGATCTATAAAATCCCTTACATTCTAAATGCTTCAACTATGTCATTTAAGTTTCAAAAAGTGCTATTTGAATATTTAGTCAAAATCTATGAATATATCTTCTGGAGGAGTGGAGAAGTATATCCCACTGAGACATCTGGTTTCATTTTCAAAAAAAAAAAAAAAAAAAATTCCATTCCTTGGGTTTCCAAGGTGGTATCTCTATGGAATTGTGAACTTAAAAAGGGCTACAAAATAAATTTTATGTTACATATATTTTACCATAAAAAAAAAAAAAAAAAAGTCAAGTAGTGAAGTCTATCGGACGATCACTCCTTGAGCTGTAAAATAACTTACTATGCAACCACTCCTCGGAAGGAAGATTGGGCAATCCTACTTCCGTAGTGATACTACCTCAGAAACCCAAGGAGGGGGTCGCTATGAGTCGGGACCGACTCGACGGCAAACAACAACAACAACATGCAACCACTATGCAACCAGCAATTAAACATGGGACTCTGATAAAAGAAAACCACAGAGGAAAGAATTGTGACTTCCTAATTGGAATAGTTAACTAAACACATCCATTTACCTTACATTCTTCTAAAAGCCCTCCAAAGATGATAGAAAAAATATAAAAATAGTCCACAGTAAAAAAAAAAAAAGAAGGTGGGGACCAGGTTTGCTGGTCCAATAGAGCCTGGTGAAACCACTGAGACTATGGCCCCTAGCTGCCCTTCAGGTCTGGAATTGAACCCATACCTGTGGTTTCCAGCCAAACAAAGTACAGGCAAGTGACTTAAACATTTACCTCAAGTAGACACACACCCTGGAGAGAACAATCATGGGAGAAGGAAGGGCTGCTTATGCACAGGGAGACAGCTCAGGGCGCAGAAGAGTATGGAGGGATGGACAGAGGAAGAGGTAACTATGGGGAGGAAGTGGGAGGGGAGCTGTTGCATTGTAAATTTTGGTCAATGACATGAGACAAAGTATATGTGAACTGCTGTATGAAAAGCGAATTTACTCTGTAAATCTTCACCCAAATCAAAATAAAATTAAAAAAAAAAAAAAAAAGTCCACAGTGATGCTGCAAAGCCAAGAAGGGCACAGACACATCAGGAGACCTGAATACTAGAAATTTCTGTATGCAAAAAACAGAATCAGACTGACAGGAACAGAGCCAAGGAACCTACAATCTCCTACAAACAAAAGAGGAAGTCTCCAAAAACAAAATAAATCTGCCCCGGAGAATCCAGGAATAACCCCAAGAATTAGAGTGATAGACCTGGGCCATGTGGGCTGAAGAAACTGAAACCAATCCCCAGATCTGGAAAAGGAGGGCTCTAGCATTTGCTGCTGGGATAAAACGTGTAAGTACAAGGGATATACTCATATATACAGAAGACTTTGTATCTTCCCTTGATACGCTATTTTAAACCAAATGATTTGAAAAGCAGGATGCAAAGAATGATATGTTGAAAAAGCATCTATTACCAAAACTATGCTAAAAAGATGATAAACCAAATAAATCATTAACCAAAGGGCGCAGAAGGTTAAAAATAGTCCCTTCAAAAATATTTTCCAAAATAAAACAAAGGATTAGATAGATTGCATAGAGTCTTTACTGCTTTGTAAGCAATAAAGAATATTAACAATCAAGGTATCATCATCTATCAGACTGATAATAATTTTAAACATCAGGAATGTCTGATGCTAGCAAAGGTATAAACTGATAGTGGAATATAAATTGATACAGATTTTTAAAATGCACATACTCTTTGACTCAGGAAATTCTTTAATTAAGAATCTAGCCTACAGAAAAGCCTGTATGTACACACTGAAAGGTATTAAAATGGCCAATGCAAACTCTTTGAATTCCCCCCTCCTGTATTAACTTTTCCCTCTCTATTGATCCTGTAGCGTAGTGCCTAAGGCATTTGACTGCTAACCAGAAGACTGGTGGTTCAAACTCACCAGCCACTCCTTGCAAGGAAGACTGGGCAATCTACTTCTAGAGAGATACCACTTCGGAAACCTAAAGAGGGGTTGCTATGAGTAGGAACTGACTCGATAGCAGTGGTTTTTGGGGTTGATATTGACCATTACTCATAAGCTTAAAATATGTCATTTTTCTATCCAAAAAAACAAAATTATGCCTTGACTTCGTATCCTCCTCCAGTTGAAGCACCATTCTCTTTCCATTTTAGAACTCTTCAAAAGAGTTGCTTTTTAAACCCCTCCTCCCCCAAAAAATCCCAGTTGCCAGGAAGTTGATTCCAACTTATGGTGACCCCATGTGTGTCAGAGTAGAACTGTGCTCCACAGTTTTCAATGGCTGATTTTTTTGGAAGTAGATCACCAAGCCTTTCTTTGGAGATGCCACCTGGGGACTCCTTGCTCCAATTCCTTTGCTTCTATTATTTCTTGAATCTAGTACAATCAGGCCCCCTACTTCACTCAAAATTGCTCATCAAACACCACAATTCTCATGTTGCAAATCCAATGGTCAATCTGTTATCATCTAACATCATTGACTTCCTTCTCCTTTTGACTTCCAGGTTATCATATTTTCCTGGTTTTCCTCCTACCTCACTGGTCTCCTTGACTACATCCTTTTCCTATTTTTATCTTCTTAATGTTGACATGCCTAAGGGCTGTCCTTGGTTATCTAATTTACTCCCCAGATAGTTCAGTGATTCTTGGGGCTTTAAATTGCATGAATAAACTGATGTCTCTCTGTCTTAGGCTGGGTTTTCTAGACAAGCAAAAACAGTGAAGCTTAGAGTGAGAGATCAAAGAAATGGCTCATGTGGTTGCAGAGGCTGCAAGTCCCAAGTCCGTGAGTCAGATGCCAAGCTGGAGGCTTCTCCTGACTCACGTTTCTGCAGGGGCTGACAAACCCAAGATCAGCAGGTCAGACAGCAGGCTGTGGACTCACAGACTTCAGAGGATGAAGAATCCACAAATGGCAGACTATAGAGCAGGCCACTCAAGAAGTAGAGGTCAGAAGATGACCAACCAGATGCAGGATTCAGAGCTAGCAAAAAAGCCAAAGAGCTTTCCTAGAACATCCATATATACTAAATACAGGCCACACCCCCAGGGAAACTCCTTTTCAACTGATTG
Source organism: Orycteropus afer afer (assembly GCF_000298275.1). Taxonomy (NCBI): domain Eukaryota; kingdom Metazoa; phylum Chordata; class Mammalia; order Tubulidentata; family Orycteropodidae; genus Orycteropus; species Orycteropus afer. Next base: position 5,657,761 of record NW_006921652.1, read on the forward strand.
GCGGATAGCAGAGCTCACTGTGGAAGTGATTACATTCTATCAGATCTCATCATGGACCTGATCACATCATTACATAACTACACAACTATATCATAACTGCCAAACCACTGAGAATCATGGCCCAGCCAAGTTGACATAAAACCTCAACCATCACTCTCCAATGAACTCCAAATTTACATTTTAAAATGTCTACTCAGTGTCTCCTGTTGGATATCTAATAGCATTCTTAAACTTAGCGTGTCCAAAGCCAAATTCCTAATCTTACCTACTACAGTCTTCCACATTTCATTAAATAGGAACCTTTCCAATTCTTCAGATCTAAAACTTCAGAGTGATCCTTGATTCCTCTCTCTTATTCTATCTTTAAAATAAATCCATAACCTAACCACTTGTACTGCTACCACCCTGGTCCAACCGCTATCCTGTATTACCTGGATTGTTGGGGAAAAAAAATCCTACCATTGAGCTGATTCCAACTCATGGAGACTCTACGTGTTACAGGGTAGAACTGAATTCCATAGGGTTTTCTTAGCTGTAATCTTTATGGAAGCAAATCACTAGGCCTTTCTTCCACAGTACCACTGAGTGGGTTCGAACCACTAACCTTAGTAGCAGTAGCTGAGCTCAAATCATCTGTGCCATTTAGGGATTTGGATTGTCTCAATACCCCCCTAAATGGCCTTCTTGCTCTATAATCCATTTATTATCAAAAAAGCAGAGCAATATCCACAAGTCTAAGTCAGATTATATCAGACCTCTGTCCAGAAACTTCCAGTGGCTTGCCATATCACTTAGAAAGACAAAATCCTTGCAATGGCCTATAAGACACATACAATCTATCCTTGACTTCCCCTGCCTTCTGTGACTCCATCCCCTACCACTCTCCCCTTGCTCATTTCATTCCAGCCACAATGGCCTCACTGCTCTTCCTCCATCAGGCAAGCCTCTACCTCAGAGCCTTTGTACTTCTCTTCCTAGAATGCACTCCTTCTTTCCTCTCCCTTGCCCCCCAGTAGCTTCCACAGCCATCACCAGATCTTCTGCTCAAATGTCATCTTTCCCAGCCACTCTGAGAGTGTAGTGGTTAAAGCACTCACTCAGCTACTAACTGAATGATCAGCAGTTAGAATCCATCAGCTGCTTCTGCTCTGCAGGAGAAAGATGAGGCAGTCTGCTTCTGTAAAGATTTACAACCTTGGAAACTCTATGGGGCAGTTCAATTCTGTCCTAGAGGGTCACTATGAGTCAGAATTGACCCGATGGAAATGAGTTTTTCTATTTTAAGTTGCATGCCCCTCCTCTCACTTCTGCCACTCCCTATCCCCTTTCTCTACCTTATGGTCCTTGGCAGCATTTATCACCCTCTGACATACTTTCATTTTTTCATTCATCCTTTGCCTGTCTACCTCCCCAAATATGTAACTCATGAAAGCAAGAATTTTGTTCCTATTTGTTCACTGCTATATCCCAAGCACTGCCTGGCACATGGCAGTCAATAACTATTTGCTCAATGAATAAACTGTGACAAAATATTGAAAATCATCTAAATTTTCCTTTATAGGGAAAAAGATAAATGAACTACAACACTTCCACCCAAGGGAATAATATATACCTTCACTAGGTATATATATACCTTCACTAGGTATATATATACCTTCACTAGGTATATATATACCTTCACTAGGTATATATATACCTTCACTAGGTATATATATTATTCCCTTGGGTGGAAGTGCTGTAGTTCATTTATCTTTTTCCCTATAAAGGAAAATTTAGATGATGAAGGTATATATTATTCCCTTGGGTGGAAGTGCTGTAGTTCATTTATCTTTTTCCCTATAAAGGAAAATTTAGATGATTTTCAATATTTTGTACCTAGTGAAAATAAGGGAGCTCTGGTAGCATAGTGGCTAAAGCACTTGACTGCTAACCAGAAGGCTGGCGGTTCAAACCCACCAGCCACTCCTCGGAAGGAAGGTTGGGCAATCCTACTTCCGTAGTGATACTGCCTCAGAAACCCAAGGAGGGGTCGCTATGAGCCGGGGCCGACTCGATGGCACATAACGACAACAACAAGTGAAAATAAAGTAAATGTGTATGTAATGAGACATACTGAGAAGTGAAAAAAGTCCTACAACATTGTGCACAACACATAATGTGTGTAACATAAACATTGTTTCTTTAAAAAAAAAACACCTTGTATACGTGTATACAGTTGGCTCTCTGTATCTGCAGGTTCCACATCTACAGATTCAACCAACGACAAATTGATTATATTTGGGGGGAGAAAAGCAAGTAAGTGATCAAAGCAATCCCTTAAAGGCTGAGAGAGCATAATGTGCTATTCACATATCATTAGATATTATAAGTAATCTAGAGATAATTTAAAGTATATAGGAGGACACACATGGGTTGTATGGAAACACTACACCATTTTATAAAAGGAACTTGACCATCTATAGATTTGGTATCCACGTGAGTTCCCGGAACCAATCCTCTGTGGATACTGAGGGACAACTGCACATAGAAATACATTTGAAAGGAGAAATTCAGACAACAGATATTATCTCTGAGAAGAGGTAGGTATTAGGGAAGAAGATTAAAGCTGGTTCATTTTTCAAACTCTTCATTCCGTATTGTTTAAATTTGGTTATTTCAAAAAGCATGTTTGAAAATTGAAGTTAAAAATAAACAACCATTAAATTCAAATAAAGGCATACTTTTTTTTAAAGTATTTTGGCTTTCAAATACTGCAAATATTAAAAAAAAAATACAAGAACTTTATTTAAATGTGATATTTTTCATCCAATTTTTCTGTTAGAATCATGATGGGCCTTTTTCCTGTAATTATTCCCTGTCCCTAAGCCCCAATAAACAAGCAGTTATTTATTATAAAAATGGATTAGGGCGAACATTGAAAGCAAAGCTGTAAGTAAGAATAATTACTCTCATTAAATCTAACCTGAACTACTTGACTTTTTCTAAAATAAAAAATAAAGGCAAGGTAGACTAAATAATAAAGGTTCTCCCGTTTCCTAAAAGTCTCCCAATGCAAATGACTTCTATTAATATTGCATCTAGGCAGTTTCTGAATGTTTGTGCCTTCTACAGGAAAAGCCACAGAAACTTTCCTCTGACAGCTTGCTACTCTGATCCAAGGACAAAGCAGAGGTTCTTTGGTAGTAGCACCCACAGCCAACATTTGAACAGCACTGACCATGTGCCATGCCCCTGTGGCGCAGTGAATTACTTGGTTTGGGTCTTCCAGCCATGGTCGTTATGACTCCCACCAGATGACTGGGTGGTACTATGCAAATATTAGGTACTTTTGGCCCACCAAGGAGCTCTGGTAGTGTAGTGCCTAAGGCACTTGACTGCTAACCAGTAGGTTGGCGGTTCAAACCCACCAGCCAGTCCTCGGAAGGAAGGTTGGGCAATCTCCTTCCATAGTGATATTGCCTCGGAAACCCAAGGAGGGGTTGCTATGAGTTGGGTCCGACTCAATGGTAAAAAACAACAACATCTGGCCTACCAAGGGGATCAGACAACTTGCTAATAATGTAAATAAGGTACGCGGTGCCCTTGTAGGGGTGAGACTGTGCAAATAAGGTATATGGAACCCTAACATGAGGATTGGTCAGTTTTACCATTCCACTAGGCTTAAAATGAGCCATCCATGAGGCAGGAAAGAGAGATCTCACTACCATCAAGACAGAAAGAGCAGGGAAGAGTGGAGCACATCCTTGGACCTTGAGATCCCTGCACTGGACCTCTTTGGCAGAGAGATGGCAGAGAAACAGCAGCAGCAAAGGCAGCAGAACCAAGAAACCTGCATGAGGCAAAATTGTAGGCTTACCGATCCACACAGTGAGAAAGCTGAGTGCCTCTGGGTGGGAGGCTTACTGAAGGAGCGGGGTGTACCTACCTGCAGAGCTAAACGAGCTTTGTGACACTTGCTCTAGCAAGGCAAGGGCCAGGTAAAGAGGCTAAGAGCCAAACAAAGGTGTGCCTTTAGGCACGGCCTAGGGGAGGCTGTCCTGATCAAATAATTGTATCCTGAGTGCTCCTCAATGGGAATTATAAACTTTTTCTTCCCTAATAAACCTCACAATTGTTAGTATTGTCTGTTGAGCTCTGTGTGGCCACTGCAATGGATTACTGAACCTAGAAGAGAAGTAGAGAGTGCCAGGGAAGGGATGGTTGGTGTCAGAATACGTAAAAAGTTTGGAAGGTGGTTGTCTGACCTCTGCCTCATAGGAATCAGCCTTAGGCTGATGCTACTTTAATGGGGATTCTGTCTCCCCCTTGTGAAGTTAGAAGAGGTCAGAGAATGCTACTCTGTGTCCTTTTTGCGGCCCTCTTCTAAGCACTACACACACATTACTCACCTCATCCTTATACAGGAAGAAACTGAGTCATAGTGAGGTTAAGTAATTTGCCCAAGGTTGTACAAGGTAAAATTGCCACCTCTGCTTCTCACATCCATCCCCGGATTCTATGAAAATTTCTCCCCATTCTACCTACTGAGTCAATTCCAATCCATGACAACCCCATGAGACAGAGCAGAAAAACCCCAATGGGCTTCCTTGGCTGTACAGAAACAGATTACCACTGGATGGCTTCTGACTGCCAGGCCTTCAGTTAGCAGCCAAGTGCTTAACCATCGCACCACCAGGGCTCTTGCTCCCTCCACCTACTCCTTCTAAAGTACCAGCTGCAGAGGTGGAAATAGAGGGAAAAGGCATGAAAAATCTTGCTTCTCTTCATCCCTCAGTAAGATCTGGTTGAGACTAAGGGAGAAGGCATACTCCCCTATAAGACTGTTTTTGTCACTCCTTCCCTCCTCTCACTAGTCATGGAAGGCACACTACCAATAGGAGAAAAGGAATGGTGCTCAGCATCACCCACAGAATGATAAATAATATGGTTACCTAAAGAATAGGGCCTTTGACCCTCACACCATCGTATACCCACTTCAGTTAGAGAACAGGACAGCTGGGAGAACTGTTCCTTGAACCAGTAAGCACTCAACAAGCAAAGCAGAACTAGGAGATATATTTAGAAGATTACTTCAAGGAATTAGTTTATACAATTGGGAAGGCTGGATAGGCAAGTTCAAAATCCTTTGGACCAGCCACCAGGAAGGGAGGGCTGGAACTCACTGACACACGGTTTTCTTGGCTGTACAGCAGTAGAATCTCTTTTGTTTTTTTAAGGAAGCCTCCGTTCTACTTTTCAACTGATTGAATCAAGCCCAACGAGATTAGCTAGGATAATCTCTTTTACTTAAAGTCAACTGATTATAGATTTTAATCATAATCTTTCACCTTCACACCACCACCTAGATAGTGTTTGATTGAATAACTGCAGACTGTCACCTACCCAAAGTGACATATCAGTAAGACCATCACACTCCCTTAAGCCTCCAAGACTACAGCAAAGCTTACTCCTGACATCATCAAAATTGTTGCTCTGACACATTTTCCCATAATCTTGTTATTCTTGATTGTTAGGTTCCCAAGTAATAAAACTATACTTTAAATTCCAGTTAATAAATGTAGAAGAAATAACAAAAAAAAAAATCTTTTAAATCACCACTTTGCAGTCCCTAATGAAATGAGTCAGAATCAGCAGTGGGTTGGGTTAATCAAATAACAGATTCAGGCAATGATCGCAACAGACAGAAGGACGACAATGGGGAGATTTATAATAGAGGGACAAGACTGTTACCACCTGAACCCACGGATGAAGGTTAACATTACTAAAAGGAGGAGAAGCACACATTATGCATATCTTGATGTGATGTGTATGATGTACGCAGCACCATCTATGAAGCACTCCTGTCCCAAAGTAGTTGAATCTGAACCTAAGTGATTTCAAAATGTCATAAAATTTTCTTCATTTTTTCTAACCCCTTAAAAAAAAAAAAAAAAAGTCGATTCCTTATATCTTTACCTGGTCCTTATAAAATGATATTGTTGTGTGCTCTCTAGTCAATTACGACACATACAACTGTGGTAGTTCTGTGTCAACTTGGCTGCGCCTGGTTTTGAGTTACTAGGCAACTTTATGTAGTGATTCCCCATGATGAGACTGGTAATCAACACCATAGTGGAATCTACTGGAACAGCGACCTGAGGGATGTGGTCTGCTTCCAGTACATAAGGAGAAGCACTGAGAAAGGACTTGGAGCTTTTTGGCACACCTGGACCCTGCATATAGCCGAGTCTTCATTCGGGAGCCTGCCATGCTGTCTGCTGATCTTGAGACCGATCCTGAACTTAAACCAGTGGACTGCTATGTTGTCTGCTAATCTTGGGACTGTGTCATTTTACTTGTTGACCTTGGGTTTCTCACCCTCAGCAGCCAGCAGCTGCCTGAGTTAAGAGATGCCTCCAGCTCCAGTGTGCAGGGAGCAGGAGGCAGAGCTAAAGCCCAAGATTGAGGAGCTTTCACCCAGCCCCTAAGCTGGGACTTTGAATTCAGACTTCAGCCTCCTCAACTGTAAGAGAACAAATCCCTGTTAAAGCCACTCACTGACGGTATTTTCTTAGAGCAGGACTAGAGACCAAAACAGTGACTCTATAGGACAGAACTACCTCATAGGATTTCTTAGGCTGTAATCTTTATGGTGCAGTCACCAGGTCTTTTTTCCCCACAGCAAGGCTAGTGGATTCAAACCACCAACCTTTGAGTAGCAGCAGAGTGCTTAACCATTGCACCACCAGGTTTATAAAAATAAATGCATATGAAAATAACCACATACAACCAATTTAAAGTCAAATGAAAAACTAGTAAAAAAATATCTACAAGACTGATTGATTATACCTAATATAAGTAAAGGAGTCCTGGTGGTGCAACAGTTAAGTGCTCAGCTGCTAAGTAGAAGGTCTACAGTTACATCAGACTTTTGAAACTGTCCTTGTCCTTTGTTGGCTGTTCAGTTGGTCTTCTTTGTATGTTTCGATGTGTAGAATGTTCACCACAATTTTTTTTTTTTTTTTTAAATAGGAGGTCAGGGAGTTCTTAGTACTCTAAAATTGAGGATCAATGGTCATCTCACTTTGCAGATGACATAAAAGAGCACAGGTCACAGGGCAAAGAAGTAGCAAAGTTGAGTAGAAGAATCCAGATCGAGTGGAAGAGGGGCATCCCCCACAGATCTCCTCAGGTGTTCCTCACCCTTTTAAGACAAAATCCTCTTTTACACGACATATAGAGTTCTTCAACACCTGGCCCTCTTACTGTTCCAGTCTTAATTCCCACCTTCTCTCTGCCCTCCAATATCCAACACAACTTCTGCTCCAGTTATGATCCCCCAATTACATGCCTTTCTCAGACCTTTCCCTGTGCTTGGAGTGTCTGTTACCTGCCTTATGCCCCATCATCTGAATCTAGTGAAACCTATTAATCCTTTATATCCCATGTCAAATGCCCCAACCTCCATAAACGCTTCTATATCTCCCAAGCAAATGTAGTCTTTTCTTCCTCTTTTCTCCAAAGCTTCTCTGAATATACTTGTAATAAACTTATCACATTGGTTTGTGATTGTCTGCTAAAGTTCTCACATATCTATCAATAACACTCCTCTTGTATCTTGAAAACTCCAGTGACATCAGTCCTTTTCTTTCTTGACTCATTAGCTGCATTGAACATAATTAAACACACTACTCCACCCTGAGTTCTACCACACCACATTCTTAAAACTGTCCTTGTCCCTTGCTGGTTCTTCAATCTGTCTCCTTTGCTGGTTTTTCTTCATATCCCCAACCTGTAAATACTAGAATACCCAAGGACTCAGGCCTTGTGTCTTTAGTCTTTTCTATCTACTTTCCCTCCTTTGGTGATTATCTAAAGGGCCACGACTTTAAATACCATCTGTTCACTGACAACTCCCAAATGTTTTTTCAATGTCTCCCAGAATTATAGACCCAGTATACTCAACTACCTTCTCAAAATCTCCACTTGAATGAATACACATCTCAAACTGACATCTGTAAGTGAACACCTAGTCTTCTCCCACAAACCTGATCCTCCCAGTTTCCCTCTTCCCACTTAATGGCAATTCCACTCTTCTAGTTCCTCAAGCCCAAAACTTCCATTATCCTTCTCACACCCTACATGCAGTCCATAAGCAAATCTTGTTGGCTCCAGATACAAAATACATCCAAAAATGAACCACTACTCACCAACTTCATTTCTTACCATTCTGTTAAGTCATGATCTTATCTGAATTGGTGGCATAGTGCTTAAGGCATCTGACTGCAAACCAGAAGGCTGGCAGAGAGACACCACCTCAGAAACCCAAGGAGGGGTGGCTATAAGTCAGAAACAACTCGACGACAATGAGTTTGGTTTGGTTTTTTCCTAATTAGTTTCCCGGCTTTCACACATGCCAACTCCCAACAATCTGTTCTTAACACAGCAGCCAGACTGATCCTGTTAAAACCAAAGTCAGATCATGTCATTCCTCTACTCACAACTTTCACTTGGTTATTTGCTCACTAGGCTGTTTCTTCAAGGCCAGATTCATACTGGATCACATTTGTATCTAGACTTCCCTGACACAATGTCTTGTCACTATTTGTGAACTGACTAAAACCAATCAAAGCAAACTGGGACCAAATTATGGAGAAACTTAGTATCAGATTATACTTGGAGTTTATTACAAAGTCACCTGAAGGGTCCAAAAGAAAAATATATATATACTGGGGCTGTTTCCATCCTTAGTTGAGAATACACAATTATGGACTAAGCCAGATAATAGATCCAATACAATTGTTTTGGGGAACTACAAAGCCAGCTGCAGATGTTGCACCAGAATTCTATTACTGTCATGCCAGTTTTGCACTGTGTTATCCTAGCAAATAATAGTAAAATGTCAACACAGCAAGTTCTCAACAAATACTGCTATCTTGGCAGATAATGAATCTATGTTAGTATCACCTGTAATTCTCCTTCAGACTTTAATGTAAGTCCCTGAGATAGATTTCTCCCTTTTCTAATAAAGATGTTAACCTCTAAACACAAATCTATCCCAAAGTCTAAAAAGAGAAAGATATATAAGTTAATAAAAGGTTACTATGATTGGGATAAGTGATCACATCAGATTAGAGTGAATTTACTTCTATGTGCTGTTGAAAAATTTGAAGTTTTCAAAATTATAGCTATGAAGCAGAAAAATTTATTCCAAAACACATGAGAATTTGCTTATTACAATTTTCTCATCTCTAAAATAATGGTAGCAGTATACAGTATTACTGTGCTAATTAAATTAGGTAACTATTTAGAACAATGCCTGCCTTGCTTAACCCTCAAAACATTAGTATAAAATAATATTAGTTATTATTTTATTAAAGTGAAAATGAGCAAATACTTTTATCCAAAGTGTACAACTATTTAGAGCCATACTTGAAAGTTCAACTGTTTAGAAGCATTAGCTAACTGCGATAATACATATAAAGAGCCATTTGAAAAGTTAAAAGCAGTAAAGAAAAAATTAAATCTTCTCAAGTATGATTCATACAACACAGCTATTGCTTGGTAGCTATGTCATCTTTTGACTCTGATAGTTTTGTTTTGACTGTTTAAAAAAATACATTATTTTTCAACAAAAAGATTTCTAACATTTCCCAAAGGTGCACTGAGTTTCAGTAAGGGTTACCTGGATATTTTTGGATCAGACATCAACTTATGGTTAAGTCTCGGTTCAGTCTAGTATTAGGCAATTTAACTAGGCTAATAAGTGAGTAGCGAACATCTCACTGGAACAGATACATCTTTACCCAGCCAAAGTTGAATTGCAGTCAATAAACAAAAAGACATCAATGATATTTTCAAAAAGAAGTTTGAGTCACCTGAGCAATAAAGAAAAACGGTTTTCCTGAGAGTATCCACTACAGATTTCAACTGAGGATCCAAAATTAGGCCACAATTTCAGATAGGCTAATACTGTAGCTCTGGTAGCATAGTGCCTGAGGCACTTGACTGCTAACCAGAAGGCTGGCGGTTCAAACCCACCAGCCACTCCTCGGAAGGAAGGTTGGGCAATCCTACTTCCGTAGTGATACTGCCTCGGAAACCCAAGGAGGGGTCGCTATGAGTCGGGGCCGACTCGACGGCAAATAACAGCAACAGCAATACTGTAGCAGCAGGCACTACGTTGATTATGGAACTGCCTGATAAACTGAGCTAACATAGGAAAGTTTCTCCCCCACATGCCTTCCTTCCTAAACAAAGAGGCAGAACTATTAAGCAAAGGAAAGCAAAAGGCAGAACCAAAAGCAAGAAGTGAGGGATCAATGTTAAGCCACAACCCAGTAAGCAGCCACAGACAAGTAAAATTGGGGTCTTGCAACAGTGCTACCCCCAATGCTGTGAGGGATAACATTCCCGACGGACACGCAGCCGGATCCTGATCCTCCCAGTAATACTGGTAAGTGAAAGGGGGATCCCACGACAAGACAAACATACTTATTCATGAGCAGGAGAATACCTCGAACCTCAGCTTTGAATGGTAACTCGTTGGCCTTCCCCTCCGTCTTCCGGAAAACGTGGGCGCGCTGGTGACGTCACAACGCGACGCCTCTACCCGCGTGTAAGTGTCGTTCTCTTGATGACCTCATTATGTTCGCCCGGCCCCTTCGCTCCTTTTCTCTGGGTTTTCAAAGGACATTAAATGCTCCAAGCCACTGTTGTGGACGGTGTTTGAAGCGTAATACAAGGCACCTTTATCTAGATTTGTATCCTGCTGTCACTACCCCTAAATAAATTGAGAGTAAATGGAAAAATGTTAGTTACCAAAGCTTTGTTCAGGTTTTTAGTTTTGTTGAAAATCGTTGAAGGGCCCTGGTTCTTACTATTGTCTCGTTGTCCCCGTCAGAATTAGCCTCTCAAATAGCCGTTGTGGAGGATAAAAAAATCAGTTGTCATGGAGTGAGACTTATAGCCACCCCATGTATGTAAGAGTACAACTATGGTGTTGTTAAGGACTTATTAAAAAAAAAAAAAAAAAACCACTGCCAGGCCTTCTTCCAAGGTCCAACCTTCCTTTTAGCAGCAGAGCATGTTAATCATTTGCATTGCCCAGGGCCTCCATTGTGAAGGATAGATCCTCCTTTTCTTTTTTTATCCTTTCTTTGTTTTTCAATCCATCACTTTGATTCCCAACATTTAATGCCTATAGAATCATTTGGGTTTTTTTACTTTTTATTGTGATTTGAGTGAAAGTTTATAGAGTAAATTGGTTTTCTATTCAACAATTCATACACATTTTATTTTGTGACATTCATGGCTATCCCCACAATGTAACAGTATCAGCCCAACAAACAGGACTACCAACCAAAACCAGACTCACTGCCATTGAGTCAGACTCATAGCCACCCCTCCTTGGGTTTCCAAGGTGGTATCACTATGAAAGTAGATCACCCAGTAAATGGCCCAATCTTCCTTCAGAGAGGTACTTGGTGGATTTGAACCACCAGCCTTCTGGTTAGTAGTCAAATGCCATAGGAGCTCTGGTAGCATAGTGCCTAAGGCACTTGACTACTAACCAGAAGGCTGGAGGTTCAA
>NW_006921652.1:5669431-5676337 GCF_000298275.1 Orycteropus afer afer
AACAACAGCCATAGGCACTAAGCTACCAGAGCTTCTAGGCCTATAAGGTGAATAATAACACCAGGGAGTTACACACTCCCTGGAACCAACCATACCAGATCAAAGGGCAGCATTCTCATAGGGATAAAGCTCAGAACGCTGGAAGGAATAGGAAACCAGGGCAAAGGAAACAGGAAACACATGGAGGACATGGAAAGATTGCTGTTATAAAACTATTTTTAACAAACATCAATATTCAAAGTTGTTTAAATGGCAAAAGAGTCTGCTTCTGGTTTGTTCATTGTAAATTGTTGTTGTTATGTGCTGTCGAGTCGGGCCGACTCATAGCGACCTCTCCTTGGGTTTCCGAGGCAGTATCACTACAGTAGTAGATTACCCAACCTTCCTTCCCAGGAGTGGCTAGTGGGTTTGAACCACCAGCCTTCTGGTTAGCAGTCAAATGCCTTAAGGCAAATCATCATAAATTAAGTTGGATAAAAGACAAGGCTTCTTGAAGAGAATTTTTGTTGTTATTAGGTGTCATCGAGTCATCTCCATCCCATAGTGACCCTATGTACAGCAGAACAAAACACCGCCTGGTCCAGCGCCACCTTCATGATCCATGCTTTATGTGAGCCCATCGCGGCCACCACAGTGTCAATCCATCTCGCTGAGGGCCTTCCCCTCTTTCCTCAAACCTCCACCTTACCAAGCATGGCATGCTTCAGTGAATGATCCCTTCTGACAGCATGACCAAAGTATGTGAGACAAAGTCTGGCCATTCTCGCCTCCAAGGAGCTTTCCGGCTGCACCTCTTCCAAGATAGACCTGTTAGTTGTTCTAGCAGTCCACGGTTCTTTCAGCATTCTTCACCAGCACCGCAACTGAAAAGCATCAATTCTTCTTTGGTCTTCCTTATTCATTGTTCAGCTCTCACATAGATATAAGGCAATTGAAAATACCATGTCTTTTGTCAGGTGCACCTCATTCCTCAAGGAGAAATCTTTGTTCTTCAGCACTTGAAAGAAGTCCTTTTCAGCCAATTTTCCCAGTGCTATATGTCGTTCAATGTCCTGACTGCTGCTTCCATTAGCATCGATTGTAGAACCAAGCAATGTGAAGTCTTTGACAACTTCAATCTTTTCTCCATTTATCATGATGCTATTTATAGGTCCCATTGTGAGGATTTTTGTTTTCTTTATATTGCAGACTGTAGTCTTCAATCTTCATCAGCAAGTGCTTCAAGTCATCCTCACTTTCAGCAAGCAAAGTTGTGTAGTCAGCGTATCACAGGTTGTTAATGATTCTTCTTCCAATCCTGATGCCACATTCTTCTTCATCTAGTCCAGCTTCTTGGGTTATTTGCTCAGCATACAAATTGAATAAGTATGGTGAAAGGATATATCCCTGACCCACTCCCTTCTTGATTTTAAACCATGCAGTGTCCCCTTGTTCTGTTCCAACGACAGCCTCCTGGTCTATGTAAACATTCCTCATGAGTACAATTAAGTGTTCTGGAATTCCCATTCTTCTCAATGCTATCCACAATTTGTTATGATCCACATAATCAAATGCTTTTGCATAGTCAATAAAACACAAGTAAATATCTTTCTGATATTCTTTGCTTTGAGTCAAGATCCATCTGACATTAGCAATGATATCCCTCATGCCATTCTGGAAGTTCTCTGTCAATATACTGCTACAACCGTTTTTGAATTATCTTCAGTAAAATTGTACTTGCATACGATATTAATGATATTATTTGATAATTTCCACATTCTGTGGGATCACCTTTCTTTGGAAAGGGTACAAATATGGATCTCTTCCAGTCAGTTGGCCAAGTAGCTGTCCTCCAAATCTCTTAGCATAGCCAAGTGAGTGCCTCCAGTGGGGCATCCATTTGTTGAAACATCTCAATGGTTCCATCAATTCCTGGAGGCCTGTTCTTCACCAATTCCTTCAGTGCAGCTTCAACTTCTTCCTTCAATACCATTGGTTCTTGAACATATGCCACCTCCTGAAATGGATGAATATTGACAAGGTCTTTTTGGTACAGTGACTCTGTGTATTCCATCCATCTTCTTCTGATGCTTCCTGCATCATTCAATATTTTGCCCATATAATCTTTCAAATTGCAATTCGAGGATTAAATTTTTTCCTCAGTTCTTTCAGCTTGAGAAATGCTGAGCCTGTTCTTCCCTTTTGGTTTTCTAACTCCAGGTTTTTGCACATTTCATTATAGTAATTGGCTTTGTCTGCTTGAGCTGCTCTTTGAAATCTTCTGTTCAGCTCTTTTATTTCGTCATTTCAATTTCCTTAAGCTACTCTTTGCTCAAGGGTAAGTTTCAGAGTCTCTTCTGGCATCCATTTTGGTTTTTTCTTTCTTTCTTGTATTTTTAATGATCTCTTGCTTTCTTCATGGATGATGCTTTTGATGTCATCCCACAATTCTTCTGGTTTTTGGTCACTGGTGTTCAATGCATCAAGTATATTCTTTAGATTTTCTTTAGATTTGAAGAGGATAGAATGTATCTAAATTATTTCTCTGTTTTAATACTCAAAGACACCTGTCCCACAGGGATGTATTGATAGGACTTGAGAAAGAGATTTTAAAGTAATTTCAGGAAGCTAAGAGTGTTCATTGTTAATGTAAGTCTAAAATGGGGTCAAAGGAACCAAACCACTCATTGCACTGAGAAAATCTACTGTGAGAGACCTCTTTAAAGTGTTAAAAAGCAACAATATCACTTTGAGGACTAAGGTATGCCTGACTCAAGCCATGCTGTTTTCATTCGCCTCCTATACATGTGAAAGCTAGTAATGAATAAGGAAGACCAAAGAAGAATTGATGCATTTGAATTATAATGTTGATGAAGAATAGTGAATATACCTTAGACTGCCAGAAAACTAACAAATCTGTCACGGAAGAAGTACGGCCAGAACACTTCTTAGAAGTAAGCATGGTGAGACTTTATGTCATGTACTTTGAATATGTTATCAAAGGGGACCAGTTCCTGAAGGACATCATGCTTGGTAAAGCAGAGGGTCAGTGAAAAAGAGGAAGACCCCCAACAAAATGGATTAACACAATGGCTGGAACAACGGGATCAAACATAGCAACAATGTGAGGATAGTGCAGGACCTACATATAGCAGGTTTTCTTCTGCTATATACAGGGTTGTTATAAGTCAGAACCTACTCAACAACACTTAACAACAACATTTAAATTAAACAAAAAGTCCATATTTTTAAAATTCATCTTCTATTTTTCATCAATTGCCAGTTCCAACAATTTATCCTTTGAAGTTATAATTAAATTCAAATCATATTTTTGATGAAAGTAATGGTTTCCAGACTTTACACATTATTCAGGTTACATATACCAAATAACTCTAAAATACCACAAAGTATAATAAGGTTTTACTGCACATAAGTAGTACAAAGTTCACAAGACATGGACTCATCACATGAGTCCAACAACATCCAAACTAATCTGTACTCTACTCAGGAAAACGAGTGCAGTAATCATGTTTGTTATTGTTGTTGTTATGTGCCATGGAGTCGGATCCAACTCATAGTGACCCCTCCTTGAGTTTCCAAGGCAGTATTATTATGGAAGTAGATTGCCCAACCTTCCTTCTGAGGAGTGGCTGGTGGGTTTGAACCACCAGCCTTCTGGTTAGCAGTCTAGTGCCTTAGGCACTATGCTAACAGAGCTCCTAATCATGTTTGGGCAATGCCAACTCCTATAAAATTTCTAAGTGATTATTCTCAAATTTTTTAGTCATTTTATTGTGGACAAGTAATAACAAACAGATCATGGACTGGTATTTTAGTAGCACTGTCTTAGAGAGTT
This sequence comes from Orycteropus afer afer, assembly GCF_000298275.1. Classification (NCBI taxonomy): domain Eukaryota; kingdom Metazoa; phylum Chordata; class Mammalia; order Tubulidentata; family Orycteropodidae; genus Orycteropus; species Orycteropus afer. The sequence goes on from NW_006921652.1 coordinate 5,673,267, forward strand.
GGGTACATAACCTCACCACAAAACCTTTTTGAGACCTGGGAAGACTGAAGCATCACCCAGAATAACTCAGAACCTGACTGGTTGTCCCAGTACCAAGGTGAAAATGAGGCTTCAACAAAAATTGTCTAGCATTGTGTCATTTGTTCCTTCAGGAAGCACACACTGAAGTGGTGCTAGGAGTACAAGAGTTTTGGGAAGGGATGAGGTGAGTGTCTGTTGAAAGTAACCAAACCCAAAGCCATTGCTTTTGAGTCAATTCCAACCCACGGTGTTCCCATGGAGAGTAGAACTGCTCTATTTTCTACTGTGTGTATTCTTGGCTGTGATCTTTACAGAAGCAGACTGTCAGGCCTTTCTTCTGCTACAGTGCCACTGGGCAGGTTTGAAACACCAACATTTATTGTAGTGCTGTTGTTGTCAGATGCTGTCAAGTCAGTTCCACCTCATAGCAACCCTACATACAACAGAACAAAACACTGCCAGGTCCTGTGCCATCCACACGATCCTTGCTGTACTTGAACCCATTGTTGCAGCCACTGTTATCAATCCATCTTGTTGAAGGTCTTCCCCTTTTTGCTGACACTCTACTTTAATCAGCATGATATTCTTCTTCAGGGACAGGTCCCCTCTAACATGACCAAAGTAGGGAAAACAAAGTCTGGCCATTTTTGCTTCTAAGGTGCATTCCCGCTGCACTTCTTCCAGAACAGATTTATTAGTTCTTCTGGCAGTCCATAGTATCCTTACTCCCCACACCACAATTCAAAGACATCAACTCTTCTTCAGTATTCCTTATTCATAGTCCACCTTTCACATGAATATGAGGCGAATGAAAATGCCACGGCTTGGGTCAGGCACACCTCAGTCTTCAAAGTGACATCTTTGCTCCTTGACACTTTAAAGAAGTCTTCTGCTGCATATTTGCCCAGTGCAATACAACATCTGATTTCTTGGCTGATGCTTCCATGGGGGTTGACTGTGGATACAAGTAAAATGAAATCTTTGACAACTTCAGTCTTCTCTTCATTTATCATGACGTTGCTTATTGGTCCCGTTGTGAGGATTTTTGTTTCCTTTATTTTGAGGTGTAATCCATACTGAAGACTGTAGTCCTTGATCTTTACCAGTAAGTGCTTCAAGTCATCTTCACTTTCAGAAAGCAAGGTTGTGCCATCTGCATATTGCAGGTGCTAAATGAATCTTTCTCCAATACGGCTGCCACATTCTTCTTCATATAGTCCAGCTTCTCAGATTATTTGCTCAGCATACAGATTGAATAAATATAGTGAAAAGATAAAACCCTGACGAACAGCTTTCCTGATTTTAAATCATACAGTACCCCCTTGTTCTGTTCAAATGACTGCCTCTTAGTCCATGTACAGTTTCCTCATTAGCACAATTAAATGTTCTGGAATTCCCATTCTTCACAATGTTATCAATAATTTGTTATAATCCACACCGTCAAATGCTTTTGCATAGTCAATAAAACACAGGTAAACATCTTTCTGGTATTCTTTGCTTTCAGTAAAGATCCATCTGACGTCACCAATGATATTCTATATTCCATGTCCTCTTCTAAATCCAGCTTGAATTCCTGAAGTCAATATACTGCGACTGTTTTCAATAACCTTCAGCAAAATTTTACTTCCATCTGATATTAATGATATTGTTCAATAATTTCCACATTCTGTTGGATCACCTTTCTTCAGGATGAGCACAAGTATAGATATCTTCCAGTCCATTGTCCAGGTAGCTGTCTTCCAGATTTCTTGGCATAAACAAGTAAGCACCTCCAGCAATTCATCTGTTTGTTGAAATATCTCAGCAGGTATTCTGTCAATTCCTGGAGCCTTGTTTTTGGCCAATTCCTTCAGTGCATCTTGGATATCTTCCTTCAGTACCATTGGTTCTTGATCATATGCTACTCCTGAAATGGCTGAATGTCAACTAATTGTTTTTGGTACAGTGACTCTGTGTATTCCTTCTATCTTCATTTGATGCTTCCTACATTGTTGAATATTTTGCCCATAGAATCCTTCAACGTTGCAACTTGAGACTTGAATTTTTTCTTCAGTTCTTTCAGCTTGAGAAATGCTGAGCACATTCTTCCCTTTTGGTTTTCTATCTCCAGGTCTTTGCACATTTCATTATAATACCTACCTCTGTCTTCTCAAGCTCCCTTTGAAATCTGTTCAGCTCTTTTATTTCATCATTTCTTCCACTCACTCTAGCTACTTTCCTTTCAAGAACAAGTTTCAGAGTCTCTTCTGACATCCATTTTGGCCTTTTCTTCCTTTCCTCTTTTTTAACGTTAGTAGTCAAGCATAAACCAAAAGGAGAGAAAGCAAGATTGGGCAGGGAGAGTGTCAGAAAATACTGTAGATCTGACAAAGTTTAGTCAACACAATGAACAGTTGTTACAGAACAAGGAGTGCCCCTTAGGGAAGATCACAATATTATAGACATTATCTTACCCAAGTGTTAACTGAGCATCACTAATAATTGGTCAAACTGATGTCATATGCCCCTTTTGTGATACACTGATAAGGATTACAACACCAAAGTTCTTGTTCCTGTCAAAAATGTGTTGCCTGAATCTGGGCCTCTGGAAACATCACACAAACCCAAATTAAATGGTATTCTAAGAGGGAAGGAAAAAAAAAAAAAAAAACTGGCCATCAGAAATGTTTATATCTTGAAAAAAAAAAAAAAAAAGGAATTACAAAAAAAGCAAACTCCTAGAATTAAAACTCAAACCAAACTGTCATTGAGTCTATTCCAACTCATGGTGACTCCCATTGGATTCCCAAGGCTGCAAATCTTTACAGAAGCAGACGGTTTCATCTTTCTTCTGCAGAGTAGCTGGTGGGTTTGAACCAGCCACCTTTTGTTTAGCAGCCAAATATCTTAACCAGTACACCACCAGAGCTCCTTTAGAACTAAAAAGTGACCATTAAATTTCTCTTATTTTTACATAGGAAAAAATATATATATACATTCCTTGTTGTTGTTGTTAAGTGCCGTCGAGTCGTTTCCGACTCATAGCGACCCCATGCACAGCAGAACGAAAC
>NW_006921652.1:5678002-5679206 GCF_000298275.1 Orycteropus afer afer
ATAGGTAACAGCCAGTTTATAGACTGAGACAGACTAGGAAGAAGGAAGAGGCCGTCCACTTCTGAAAGAATTGGCCAGGGAAAACCTTATGAATATACATTCCTAGCCTACTTGTTATGAGAAAAAGTAAGAAACTTTGGTTTAGTTGTGAGACCTGTCATGAGGAAAAGGGAGAGAAAGAATATAGAAGTATTTTGAAAACTGATGACTTCTGGTAAGGTGGAAGAATAGGCAGACAAGCAACACAGACCCTCTTCAACAAAGAAAAGAAAAACTAATTGACAGAGATACAGAATATAATCCTGGAACCCTGAGCTTTGAAAGGAACAATAGAAAAGTGAATTAGGCACCAACTAGTGGAAAAACCTGAATGAAAACAGTGAGTACAGAGACAGACGGTCAGAGCTGCGGACTGTCAGCTACTCTGGTGGGACCAACAGCCTGAATATTTCCAAGTGGTGTTGGGTCCTGAGAATTGACCTAAAGATTAGCCCTGGTCACCAAGGGCTGCAAGGACAACTGTGCTGGCGGCCTATGATTAGGAAGGGAAATAGCAAGGAGGGAGACAACCTGAGTGTTTGACTTTCCGCTGTCCAAAGGGCACAGCCATTTTGATTGTTTACACATGGCAGCCATTTTGGATATTTAAAGTGACCGAGGGCACAGCCATATTGAATGTTTACAAATGGTGGCCATTTTTGGATATTTAAAGTGATAGCATTCTCATTCGGATTCCAGGGACCTAAGAATAGGCTTTGTTTGCCAAGGTCAGCAGGGACACATGAGAGGCTGACAACAGGAAAGGACACATGTGATGAGTGTATAATGCTGTCAACTAGCAAATAGAGGAGCACAGTACCCTGCTTGTGTAGATAACATACAAACAAAACAAAAATCATGGCAAATCACTCCAACATACAATCACCAATTAAATATAAACTCAAAAACATCACAATGCTTCAGAGACAACAGAGCATCACAGTCCACACAAAGAAGCAAGACAAGCAGGAAAAATAAGGGACCAGGATACAGACCCAAAACATATCCCTGAGGAAGACACAGCATTGGAACTCCCTGATAAGGAATTCAGAAGAATTATATTTAGGTATCTTCAATGAATTGAGAGACAGATCAAGGAAAACACAGAGAAAACCCTAGAACAATTTCAAAAGACAATACAAGAACAAAATGACAACATAAATGA
>NW_006921652.1:5679996-5682763 GCF_000298275.1 Orycteropus afer afer
TTGGACAGAGAAGCAACAACAGCCAACAACAACTGACCATTAACACACATGATGATATAACCCAGAAACCAACCCAGCCATGGAAGTATCCAAAGTAAATAAGCCTACAAGATTATAAACAGGGAACCAGAGACATCAATTGGCAAATGAGGACAACTACAAACCAAAAAGAGGGAAAAAATTGTGTCATTACAGAACTTCTAGATGGTAGCAAAGTTAAGACAACTACAAGATAGAATGGACTGTTCTAAACTTAAAAGAAAACTGTAAATCACAGTGTAACCTCAAAGGAAAATGATAAGCCTTCATATCAAAAAAGAGGACCAGCTTAAATATTCAGCAAATACTAAAACAATAGCAATGAAGGAAGTGATAACACAATTCATAAACAAAACTAGCTCAGCATAGAAAATTACATGGAACAAAGAAATCGACACCATGAAAAAACACATAACAAAAATGACAGCAACAAATTCATATTTGCCAATAATTACATATCTGGCAAGGGACTTATCACTAAGATTTATAGCAGAAGAGTGGATGACTAAACTATGGTACATATGCATAATGGAATGCTATGTAGCACTGAAGAATAATGTAGAGTCTGCATGATATGGATGAACATGGAGGATATTATGCCGAGTGGCATAAGTCAACCACAGAAGGACAAATATAGTATAAGTTCGTTGTTGTGGAGGATCAAAGAAAGGTTTATATATGAAGGGAAATTTCTTTGTTGGTTGCCAGGGGTGGTAGGGGAGGGGAGGAAACACTGCAAAAAGAAAAATGCATTGGCCCATTTAGTTTTGCATATTTCACTGTACATAAATTATATTTCAATAAAATGCATTTTTTAAAAAAGTATATTGAAAACTATAAAACCAAACTTACCAAACTCACTGCTGTCAAGTCAATTCTAAGTCATAGCAACCCCTCCTTGGATTTCCAAGGCAATATCTCTATGGAAGTAGATTGCCCAGTCTTCCTTCTGAGGAGTGGCTGGTAGGTTTGAACTGCCAGCCTTCTGGTTAACAGTCAAATGCCTTAGGCACTACACCACCAGAGGTCCTATTGAAAACTATATGCAGCGCAGTGCTGTGGAGTTGGATCTGACCCGTAGCGACCCCTCCTTGGGTTCCTGAGGCGGTATCACTACAGAAATAGATTGCCCAACCTTCCTTCTGAGGAGTGGCTGGTGGATTTGAACCACCAGCCTTCTGGTTAGCAGTCAAATGCTTTAGGCACTATGCCACCAGAGCTCACATTGAGCCGGTTAAAAATGTAACATATTTTGATACTCTTAATTGATCTTTAGGTACTGTATGTTGCTAAGGGTCATACAGATGGCAACTCTGACCCTTAACTTATTCAAATTAGTGTCTTAGAAATTTTCAGGAAGCCTATGGAAAGGGACTTTTCAAGTGTAACCTGCCTCCTTTCCCCATGACCCATGAATGAACCTTGTGCTTAGGACCAAATGTGCCAGCCTGATGTCTTAGATGGGATTAAAGTGTGGGCTGGTTCCCTTTTCTGTGATATCTTGACCCAAAACATATCTCATAGCAGCTGGTGGCCTATCATATATCCCTCTCCTCTTACCTTGAACACGTGTCAGTATTCCCAGAAACTGTTAGTTAAATGTGTATGTTATATGGCACCTGGCCAACCCTACTATAGCTGTTCCTGGAAAGGAGGGAACAGGGTCCTTCTCCTACCTCACAAAAGCCGTATGTGCCAACCATCTCTCTTATTCAGCTGCAGAATATGAGACCTGCTAGCCATGGGGACCAATGCCCACTACTGAAGCTGAATGTGCTCTGTCTCTTCTCTGTGTAAGTAAACTGTTCTATCCAATGCCTGTGTGAGACTCATGTCTTTCTTGTGACACTGATTTTTTTGAAAAGTGGAGTGGGTTACAATCCTCCATGTGCTGGGACTCCTCCCCTAGAAGTGGTAAGGTGCTCAACAGAGCCATGGGCATGTGTGAATTCAATTTTCAAATGTCTTATTACTGCAAAGAAACTCATTGTTCCCTGAGCTGTATCAATGTGTCATTTTTCTAAGACATGGACTGAAAACTATTTTTTAAAACCACTTACGTAGTGAGTCTGTCTGGCTGAGTGACTAACATCTCCTTCCTATCAGGTTTCTTTTCTTCTTTATTCATCTTGTGTGTTGTAACTCTAGGAAAATATTATAAACCTAGGTTTTGTATGTTTGAACAAGGACCTCCAAAAGAAATGTAGTGACTGATGCTAGAGATGAAAATGAAGAGTAGGGAAAAAAAAGTAGAAAATTTAATGATAAATCTTAGCACAGAAACAGAATTTTGGGGTAAATAAAAATGTGGAATTCAGATTTCCACATTGGCTTAGATCTAAGACATAAATTAGTTCACAAATACAGAAAAACTGCCCTTTCGGTGCTGCGGCCGCAGCCATGAGTATGCTCAGGCTTCATAACAGGCTTGCCTTCAGTGTCCTCTGCTGTTGCAAGAAGAAGGTCTGGTTGGACCCTAATGAGACCAATGAAATAGCCAATGCCAACTCTCGTCAGCAAATCCAGAAACTGATCAAAGATGGCCTGATCATCCGCAAGCCTGTGACTGTCCATTCTTGGGCTTGTAGTACCCAGGCTGTAAAGGAGATGCTCGGAAGAGAAGAATATGCTAACCCACGACAATGCAAATGCAATAGGACAGTTATTAGCTAACTTAAGTTAGGGTCTTTGCTCTTACCAGGTCAGTGGCTTAAGCAAAAGACCCCGT
>NW_006921652.1:5683513-5684823 GCF_000298275.1 Orycteropus afer afer
GGACCACTCCCGTGTGGTCAGCGTAGAAGCAGCATTCTTCTTTCAGGGCTGCGCACAGCTCCCCCTTTTGGAGAAGTAAGAGATCTAACCCTCGGCGATTTTGTAACACAACCTCCGACAGTGAGGTTAGGGATTTCTCTAAATTTGAGATAGAGTCTTCTATTCTTTCAAGGTCTTCATCTATAGCTGCCCTCAGGGAATGCATGCTTTGGTTCTGTACTGTTAAAGAAGCTATTCCTAGACTGGTCCCTGTCAAGCTAACCAGAGTAGCTAGAGTAAGGGCTATAGTGAGTGGCTCCCTTCTTTCTCTATTGATTCCGCTCCACTGTACATACATCTCTTCTTCTGGGTGATAAAGGATTCGGGGCAGGACAGTTACCATCATACAATGATCTGAGGACAGATTGAGTACTTTCAAGTTTAAACAGGGTAATAGTTCTGCTTTTGAGCAAAGCTACCAACCCCTTTCCCTGGGAATAATCCAATTAAAGGACGGGTTTATTTCAATGTATGAGGTGCAACGCTCTTGGGCGTTGGGAGGCTTCCCCACACATAAGCTCTTCCCTGTTACACGTTGTATAGTAATTCCTACTTTACGGTTTTTCCAAGAGCAATTCTTTGGGTTCAGGTCATGAGAATAACTGAAAGAGGTGTTAATACCTATCGCTTCATAAAACGGAGGTTTTGCATCGTAACATAGCTAACAAGTTTGAGTTAGGTTAGGGCTAGTCTGATTAAGTGATTGATAGGCTGCTATCATTAAATTCCAGAGAGGGTCTGTAACATCAGGAGTTGCAGTGCTTGGTTCCCTCACCGTCTTCTCTGTAGGGGGTATGGTTCCTTTTTGCGGAGGGTTTAACACTCCATTTGGACCTACTGACCCAGTATCTAAAGGTTCTATTTCCTGTACAATGCTTATCACCCCAGAGGGATATCCCCTATACCAAATTTGGAGACCCCAAGTAAGCTCAGATTTCCACTTAGCTAACTCCTTCTTTCCCTGTTCAGTAAACGAGACTTTTATCCAATCACACACCTTACATTTTCCTGACACATAAGTATGTCTGGGCTTGGCAAAGGAGAATGTTACATAGTCCTGGATATTTACCTGCTACTTCCATTCTCCATCATTAGAAGTTACACAATTCCAATTTTTGCAGTAATACCAAATGAGCTCCCCACATTGCTGGACGTTTTTCTTGTACCCAGGGCATGCAAAAAAAACCCATCCTACGGATAAAACCTTCATCCCAAGAACAGCTAGTAAGGGTCGCGAGGGAGAAAAATAAATCAGGCTACCAAACGTTAAG
>NW_006921652.1:5688804-5690293 GCF_000298275.1 Orycteropus afer afer
TCCGGATGGCTTTTGTGATACGTGCTGAGTTCGGAGTAAGTTCCTTGATACCTGCTGAGACTGGAGGGCAGATAAAGGCCCTAAGGAGTGTTTAGAATTACAAAAGTTCTGTTAGCACTACTGACACTAAAAGGTTTCTGGTTAAAGATTTTCCTGGAGGCTGCTAGAACTCTGGCTTCAGATTGACTCACAGGCTCGATGCCGGAAAAATACCTTAGCCTGCCATAAGGGCAGGCATATGAGCATAGGTAAGAGAAAGGGTACTGCCAATGCTTGAATGCCAGAGAAGATGACCTGGATGAGGAGGATGAGAATTCTGCACAGGCTGCTCAGAAGATACCGTGAATCTAAGAAGATTGACTGCCACATGTACCATGGCCTATACCTGAAGGTAAGAGGAACGTATTCAAGAACAAGTGGATTCTCACAGAACACATCCACAAGCTGAAGGCAGACAAGGCCCGCAAGAAGCTCCTGGCTGACCAGGCTGAGTCCTGCAGGTCGAAGACCAAGGAAGCAGGCAAGCACCGCGAGGAGCGTCTCCAGACCATAAAAGAAGAGATCATCAAGACTCTGTCCAAGGAGGAAGAGATCAAAAAATAAAGCTCCCCCTCTCTTGTCTGTACATAGTGGCCTCGGCAGTTACATACATCAGTCATTCAATAAAGTAAGCCTTTATCTGCCTGCAAAAAAAAAAAAAAAAAGTACAGGAAAACTATCCACTGAGAATTCTACCTAGTGCAAAAATTGTCCATAAAATGAATGACAATTCAAGTTTTCACCACGTAATGTTTCATAAAAATGTTTGTGTAAGAAGTTCTGGATTGCTATTCAGTCCTTTCTAGAAAGTTTGTTTTCTGTGCAAATGGTCACAACACAGGTTAGCCTATTTTCAACTCCCAGTTGAAAATAATAGCACATGTTTATAAAATGATTAAAAGTCTAGGAAGGAGAGATTACATTTTTCAGGAATATGTTTCCTAAATGGTTTGACAGAAATTGGGTGTCATATTTTGCAAAGTTGAAGATTTTAAAATGCTTCCATATGTATTCTTATAAATGTCAGTCTCTCCTGAATTTCCATCATTGTAGATAAGATCAGCCCCTGTTAAGAGAATGCTAAAAGGCTGATGCTATCAAATGCATTTTCAGCTCTCCCTGCATCCATGACCTTTGCCATGAGACTTTGCTGTTTTTCCCATAGGGAGGCAGAGCATATTTTCCCACTCCATGATTCAAATTCATTCTAAGTTTTACTTGTTTGGGCCAATGGGATCTGTTGCAAGAAGAAACTTGAACATCTAGCCTTGCTGTGTTGTGCTCTAGTCAGCACCATGAGAAAGACGTGTTCAAGGCCTATTACTCCTGAGAGGAGGATGAGAGATGTGTGGAGCAGAGCCAAGCCCAGCTTAGACCAGCTCATTCACAACCCATCCCCCTTCTGAGTGAGCCCAGTCAAGATCAGCAGGCAGACCAATTTAGCTTAACC
>NW_006921652.1:5690393-5699192 GCF_000298275.1 Orycteropus afer afer
AAAAAAAAAAAAAAAAAAAAAAAAGGTGAACTGCCATAATTCAGTAAAAATATCTAAAGGAGAAAGGAGTGAGTTTGACTTCTTCAAAAGTGTTAATTCTCCACGAGATTCAAAGAGCTATTTATTTAACTGAAAAACTTACCTCCAATATATAAGTTGCCTATCCACTAGGGCTCATTTCATGACATTCTAAAAGTGACACTGGTGAAATATAAGAAGTTATTTCTAAGGAGTAATTTTTTTTTTTCTTGCGTGTCCTTGGGCTCTACTATTGCATTTATTTTTAAATAATATCATTGCTGTTAGGTGCCATCAAGTTGGCTCCGACTCATACTGACCCTATGTACAACAGAACAAGACATAGCCCAGTTTTGTGCCAGCTTCACAATCCTTGCTACACCTGAGCCCATCATTGCAGCCACTGTGTCAAGCCATCTCGCTGAGGGCCTTCCCCTTTTTCGCTGACCCTCCACTTTACCAAGCATGATATCTTTCTCCAGGGAATGGTCCCTTCTAACAACATGACCAAAGTAGGTGAGACAAAGTGTGGCCATTCTAGCTTCCAAGAAGCCAGTGAAAACGTTATGAATAGCAGTGAAGCACTGTCTGATATATTACTGGAAATAACATTATATGTCTATATAAAATGCATTTTTAAATTCTGAAAATGACTACACTTAGAAGAAAACACAAACATAATGTAAAAATACCCTATTTAAGGAACAAGAAATATTACTCTTGGTCCAAAAGAGACATACAATCTTACTAAAATATCAAAAGAGCTGCCAGTTAGTGGGAAATCCTAACAGGCCAGAACTTTTTTTGATGTCGTTTCCAAATAGAGAGTGAATCTTTTGCGTTTTAGTATGTGAAAAATATCTGCACAGGCTTTTTATAAATCTAAGTATCAAACTTAGCAGTAGCTTGCTGATCATTTCTGTTAGATATCATTTATCTTTGAAGTAGTAAACCAAAGCCATTTCTGATAACACTCCTGAAATTAATGAAAATTTGCCTTTTTTAATACAATAATGCTGCCTGTCTATTCAAAAGTATATGTGCAACAAAGTCCTCTGATAAAGAAATAAGGGAAACAATACCATTTACTATAGCTACTAAAAAGATAAAATATCTAGGAATAAACCTCACCAGAGACACAAAAGACCTATACAAAGAAAACTATAACACAAGAGACAATAAGGGCACTACAAGAGACAATAAGGGCACTACATAAATGGAAGAACCTACTTTGTTCATGGATAGGTAGACTAAATATTGTGAAAATGTCGATACTACCTACAGCAACTATACATTTAATGCAATCCTGATCCAGATTTCAACAAAATTTTTAAGGACATGGAAAAACTAATTACTAATTTCATATGGAAAGGCAAGAGACCTTCGATAAGCAAAGTACTTCTCAAGAAGAAAAACAAAGTGGGAAGTCTCACACTCCCAGATGTTAAGAACTACTATACAGCAACAGTAGTCAAAATGGTATTGGTACAATGATAGACACATAGACCAATGGAACAGAATTGAAAGGGATATAGACTCATCAATCTATGGACAACTGATCTTTGACAAAGGTGCAAAACCCATTAAATGGGGAAGAAACAGCCTCTTTAACAAACAGAATTGGCAAAACTGGATATCCACCTGTAGAAAAATGAAACAAGACCCATACCTCACCCCATACACAAAAACAAACTCTAATGGGATCAAAGACTTAAATGTAAAACCCCAAACTATAAAATTAATCAAAGATAAAATAGGGGCAAATCTGGGAGCCCTAATTTATGGCACAAATAGACTATCAAGCATAACCCAGAATGTGCAGGAGATAGAAGAGAAGCTAGATGACTGGGACCTTTTAAAAATTAAATTCTTATGTGCATCAAAAGACTTCATCAAAAATGGTAGAAAGAGAACCTACAGATTGGGAGGAAATATTTGCCCATGACATATCTGATAAAGGACTTATCTCCAAAATCTGTAGAAAACTTCAACACCTCAACACCAAAAAGACAAATAACCCAATTCACAAATGGGCAAAAGACTTGAACAGACACTTGACCAAAGAAGATATACAGGCAGCCAACAAACACATCAGAAATTGCTCGCAATCATTAATCATTAGAGAGATGCAAATCAAAACAACAATGAGATATCATCTCATCCCAGCAATAATAGCAAAGTTCAACAGGTCAGAAAGTAACAAATGCTGGCGAGGTTGCAGAGAGATTGGAACTCTTGTGCACTGCTGGTGGGATTGTAGAATGGAACAACCATTTTGGCAAACAGTATGGTATTTCCTTAAAAAACTGTATGAGCCCATTACTATAAAAAGACAGAGAAGGGTTTGCTCGGGAAAGGGAACTCACCTAGTAGGTTACCGGGATGGGGAGGGAATGGGAGGGGTTAATTTAGAGCTAGTTGGGGCTTACATGCTGACATGGGTGGGGGAGGGATATACGGGAAGGATATATGACCACCATGATAACATTGGGAAATGAGAGGACACCAAACTGTGCACATAAGAGATAGACAACAGATGCTAAGATCAACCAATGTGTCCACAATACCACATTGCCATTAACACCAAACACTAGGCTATACAGATAAACACATAAACACCTGAGATGATCAGACAGGGGTCAGTGAATAGAGGTATACTCTAGACCAAGGATAGACCAAAAAAAAAAAAAAAATCTGAAAATAGTAGTACTATTTGATTTAGCAATTCCATTGTTGTTGTTTGTTGTTGTTTGCCATCAAGTCAGCCCCACTCATAGCGACCCCTCCTTGGGTTTCTGAGGCAGTACCACTACAGAAGTAGGAATGCCCAACCTTCCTTCTGATACTAGGAATACATTCTAAAGAGGTGGGAGAGAGCACACAGACATATGTACACCTATGTTCATCGCAGCACAATTCACTATAGCAAAGAGATGGAAACAACCTAAATGCCCATCAGCGGATGAGTGGATAACCAAATTATGGTATATGCACACAATGGAATACTGTTACATTAAATGAGGGATATGTGAATCATCTCACAACGTGGATGAACCTGGAGGACATTATGCTGAATGAAATAAGTCAATCACAGAAAGACAAGTACTGTATGAGCCCCTTACTATAAAAAGACAGAGAAGGGTTTGCTTGGGAAAGGGAACTCACCTAGTAGGTTACTGAGATGGGGAGGGAAGGGGAGGGATTAATTTTGGGCTAGTTGGTGCCTACATGCTGACTTGGGTAGGGGAAGGGATATATGGGAAGAATCTTTGACCACCATGATAACATTAGGAAATGTGAGGACATAGAATACCAACCAATGTGTCCACGATACTGCATTGCCATTAATACCAAACACCAGGCTATAAATAAACACATAAACACCTGAGATGGTCAGATGGGAGTCAGTGAACAGAAGTATACTCCAGACCAAGGATAGATTCAGCTGAGGCTAATCTTGCACAGACACCAGTGATACAAAATACCTGCAGTTCTTACAGAAACAATAGAAGACAGATACAGAGTAATCCCTCACAGACAACCAGACACTATGGGAGAGAGATCCAATAGATCTACCATCTCAGGACCATAGTACTGAGGGACACCAGACTCAATTGGCACAACAAAATACATAAAAGCCTTGCTCCACATCCTACATTGGTGAATAGCGACTGAGGTCTTAAAACCTTTCAAACAGCCGTCTAAGATGCAGCTAATGGTCTCCAAGCATCGGAAGTGAAGAAGAACACACACAAAAAAAAGGCATTTGGAAGCAATCAGCCCTAGGACACGATGGTCCTCAAGAGCAGAAGACCTAGATGGTGCCTGGCTACCAATGCCAACCACTCAGGAGAGGATCAAATCTGGAGATCCTGGATAGAGTGGGAGGGAAAACATGGAACAAAATCCAAAAATTCAATAACGACCAGAATTACTGGTCAGATGAAATCTGGTAAGACCCCCCAATACTATGGCCCTGGAATACATTCTGTACCTGGAATAAAACTCACTTCCAGGGGCTGGCTCTCAGCCCAATCGTTAACAAGATGTGCACCCAGACCACTCAACCCAAGATGATGCACCCACATACTCTATGGTAATACATCCCTTAGAGCAATAGACCAAGGGACACCAGAGGTCCAACATTCAAAATGAGGAAATGCAGGATAAACAGGAGTGCATAAATATGAGGGGCACAGGGGGAGGGTTACAGGGTAGGGAGGGGAGGAGACTGGGTTAGGGTTGGACGTGGTAAATGGGGAACGAAACTAAATGTACACATAATGATGAATGTAATACCAGCTCTTAAAATTAAAAAAAAAAAAAAGTATATGTGCAACAGGTGGAGGAGAGTTAATTAACATCTGACAATGCATTACTGCTAACGTTCTCATCTAAAGGTTCTATAATGCATCAAATGTACTTTAATTATGTTGCTTAGAGTCCCACTAATTATAAAGACAATATTCATTTCTTTCTACCAAAATAAAGCCAAACACCATCAGGTCTATTTGATTCATAGCGACCCTATAGGACAAAATAGAACTCCCCATAGGGTTTCCAAGGCAATACATCTTTTTGGAAACTGACTGCCACATCTTTCTCCCTTGGATCAGCTGGTGAGTTCAAACCACCAACATTTTGGTTAACAGCCAAGCACTTTAGCCACTGTACCACCAGAGCCCCATTTTAACTACATTCACAGATCCCAACAGCATGTTGTTCTTGCCTATGTCATAGGCTGAGTCCTTTTGAGAAGCAAAATCAGTGAAGCTTATATATGTATACTTATGGAGAGATTTATTTCAAGGAATTCACTCACATAGTTGTAGAGGCTGACAATGCCCAAGTCTGTGGGTCAGAGGTCAGGGTGGAGGCTTCTCCTACTCACACAGCCGCAGAGGCTTGACAAACTCAAGATTGGCAAGCAATACAGCAGGCCACTGGTTCAAGTTCCAAGAACTACAGGTTGGATGATGATGAGCTGGATGCAGGATCCAAAGGAAGCAAAAAAGACATATGTATTTCAATATATATTGCAAGCAGGCCACACCTTTGAGGAAACTTCCCTTATAACTGATAGGCTAATCACATCAGATCACATCACGGAAGTGATCACATTATATCACAAAATGGAAGATAACTACATTACGTAACTGCCAACATTACATAACTGCTTAACTACATCATCATATAACTGCAAAGTCACTGAGAATCGTGGCCTACCAAAGCTGACACATCACAGCATACTGTAAGAAAGTTTCTTTATCCATGAGACTATAGTCCTGAGTCACCCTTCAGACCTGGAATTGAACTCACTCCAGTGGCTTAACTCTCAGACAAACAATAGACAGGCCTATAGGCTGAACAACTACACCAGGGTGAAGCACTCCTTAGAACAATCAACCATGGGAGATCAGAAGGGCAGCATTTGCACAGGGAGATAGCTAGCAAGACAGTAATGCATAGGCAGGAAGAACACAGGGAACCGGTAACCACAGGGAGAAAGTGGGAGGAGAGCTGTTACATTGTGGAGAATATAATCAGTGTCGCAAAACAAAATGTGTATGAACCGTTGAATGTAAAATGAATCTGTTTTGTAAAATTTCATCCAAATCACAATAAAGTTAAAAAAAAAAAAAAAAAAGAAAGCCTATTTAACCATCTTTCTTTCACGTTGTTGTTGTTATGTGCCGTGGAGTCGGACTTGACTCGTAGTGACCCCTCCTTGGGTTTCCGAGGCAGTATCACTATGGAAGTAGATTGCCCCATCTTCCTTCCGAGGAGTGGCTGGTGGGTTTGAACCACCAGCCTTCTGGTTAGAAGTCAAGTGCCTTAGGCACTACGCTACCAGAGCTCCCTCTTTCTTTCATAGTTATCTAAAAATATTAGTATGGGGAAAAGAGCAGTTAATTTTCTACAAATGGAAAGTAAAGTTTGATAGTAAATAGTGTGAGAAATGATTGGATTTGTACTTCAATTTGAATATTTAAAGTGAAAAATATGATTAACAATTTATTTTATAATATACTTAATGAAATTCTGGTTATAACTGTGTGGTAGTTAAATTTGTGTATCAACTTGGCTGGGCCTGGTTGAGTAACTGGGCAGCTGGATGCAATATTCCCCATGATGAGACTGGTAATCAACTCCATGGTGGAATCTACTGTGAGCAGCTGAGTAGCTGCCTTAGGGATGTGGTCTGCCTCCTGTATATAAGCAGAAGCATTGGGGAACGGTCTCTAGCTTATGACACCTTGAACCTGCATGAAACCATCTTGTTGTTCAACAGTCTGCCATGCTCTGACAACCTTGGAGCTTTCAATGGACTTAAATTAATGGCCTGTCGTGTGGTTTGGTAAGATCGGGACTGTGCCTTTTTACTTGTAAACCTTGGGCTTGCCAGCAGCTGAGTGAAGAAAAGCCTCTAGCTTCAGTAGGCCAGGAGCAGGAGGCAGAGCTGCAACCCAATGTTGAGGGGCTTTCACCCAGCCCCTAGAGCCTGGCACTTTGAACTTGGACTTAAAGCCTCCTAATTGTAAGAATAAACTCCTGTTAGTTAAGGCTAGCCCATTTGTGGTATATTCCTGTCAGGGTGGCACTAGGTAAACAGAACAAACTGCAACATATTAGATTGAATAGATCAAGGATCAATGTTGATTGGGATTTTTGTTAAATATTTCTGACAAAATTGTTAGACACTAAGTGCAATGTGGTATTCTGGATTGGATCCTGGAAGATAAAATGGACATTAGTGAAGAAAACTGGGGAAATCAAACCAAAGTTGGGAGTTTAGTTAATAGCAATGTACCAATGTTAATTTCTTAGTTTTGACAAACATGAGATGTTAACATTAGGGGAAACTGAGTGAAAAATGTACAGGAATTCTCTGTAATAACTTTGCAACTTTTCTCTAAGTCTAAAATTATTCAAAAAGAAAATGTTTATTAAAAACTACAAGAAAGCATGATATCGCACACTTTATTTACTTTTTTAATAGTGATATTTACACAACAAATCATACAGCAATTCATCAATTTCTACATGTACAATTTAATGACACTGATCTTTATTCACTTTTAACTTTAGCAGCACAACTATAAAGAGATTCATTTTTTAAAAATATGTGAAAATTACTAATTTCCCCAAGGGCCTCTATTAATCCTTGAAATACACATCTCTCTCTCTTGATGCTTCTATCCTATCACAATCCTTGTAAATTTTCCTTTCTTTAATAATAACCAATCTATCTCTGATAGACCCTTACTTGTCCATGACTTGCCATTTTCTTAGTCACTCTGGTCAACTAAGAAACCCTGATAGCACAATGGTTAAAGCATTCAACTGCTAGCAAAAAAGTCAGTGGGTACAAACCCACCAGCTTCTCCAGCAGAGAAAGATGTAGCAGTCTGCTTCTGAAAAGATTTATAGCCTTTGAAATCCTATGGGGGTTCTACTCTGTCCTTCAGTGTTTCTGTTATTCAGAATCCACACAACAGCAGTACGGTTTTGGTTTTTGCTCAACTAAATGAATTCTAGCATCCTTTGCAATACTTGTGACTGCACTTTGCAGTCAATCTGCCCTCCGCCTCCATGGTATTAGAAGGAAAGATGAAAGGTGATAGACTCTAGATTAAGTGGGGAAGGATATTTGAAGGGTCACTAATTTTATAAGTGACCAACTTTCTATAAAATGATACCCACCACATAACTCTAGGAACTCAGATAATTAATATTTGAAAGACAGGGACCCCTGAGCCTCCACTTTTCCTACACTGTAAATACATTAAAAATTGAGAAATAAAGCAGCCAGTGAGAATTGCCAGTCAATGTAAAAAACGAAAAAGCAGATTCTGGCAAGATGGCAGAATAGGCAGAAAGACTGCACAGACCCTCTTCAACAAAGAAAAGGCAAACCAATTAGCACAGATACAGAAGATAATCCTGGACCCCTGAGCCTTGAAGGGAAGGATATAGAAGTGGACTAAATTCCAACTAGCAGAAAATTTGCATAAAAAGACCAAAATAGGAGACATACGGAGCTGAGGTCTGGCAGTGATCCTGATGGCACAGACAGCTTGGATATTGCTCAGTGGTGGTAGGACCTAAGAATTAACCTAAAAATTGGCTCTGCTAGCCAGGAACTGCATGGAGGACTGCTCTGTTCCTGGTTGCAATTTTTTTTTTTTTTTTAATTCTCATAGTTAACCCCATTCCTTGTTTTTCTTTTTGTGTTTTCTCCATTATTCTCCTTATCTACCTTTCTTCTCTTATTGCTCTCTCCCCAGATATTTCTGGGTTTTTTTTTTTTCTCTTTCCATTTTTTCTTTTTTTGGTTACTGTTCCTGTGTGATTGCACAGTGTGTTTCTGTCCATTTGCTTTTACTTTTTTGGTGGTTATTCAATTGTTATTTTTGTCTAGCTGAGTGGAAGACAGCAACAGTCCCCATATGACACAACTACACCCACACCTCTTGCAGCTTCACTTACTGACTGAGAGCCACCACCTCCTTCTTTACCAACGGGCCCACAATAAACAACCACCAACAAAAGCCTGACTCACCCTTGGCTGCTCTTCACAAACAGTTAACAGAGATGTAAATACAATAACACCACGATGTCTCGGAAACAGCAGACCATCATAGTCCACACAAAGAAGCAACATAAAGTGGTAGAAACAAGGGAGCAGGATACAGATCCAGAACACATCCCTGAGGAAGAAGCAGCATTGGAACTCTCTGATAAGGAATTCAAAAGAATTATATTTAGGTATCTTCAAAG
>NW_006921652.1:5699706-5702064 GCF_000298275.1 Orycteropus afer afer
TATGATGAAAGATGAGAATATATCCATTCAGGAAGTCCAACAAACCCCAAACAGGATAGACCCCAAAAGAAAATCACCAACACACATCATCATCAAACTCATCAAAACAAAGACAAAGAAAGAATCCTGAAAGCAGCACAGGAAAAACAAAAATTTACTTACAAAGGACAACCAGTAAGAATAAGCTGTGATTTCTCAGAAGAAACCATGCAAGTGAGAAGGTAATGGGATGGTATATATAAAACCCTGAAAGAGAAAATTTTTTCAACCAAGAATGATATATCTGGCAAAATTGTCCCTCAAATATGATGGTGAATTAAGGGAATTCCAGATAAGCAGAAACTAAGGGATTTGTTAAAACCAGACCAACCTTACAAGAGATACTGAAAGAAGTCCTTTGAACAGAGAATCCAAAATAGCAAACAACAACTGACCATTAATACACAAGATGACATAACCCAGAAACCACAGCTATAGACACATCCAAAGTAAAAAATAAGCTTACACGCTTGTAAACAGGGAACCAGAGACATCAACTGGCAAGTGAAGACAACTACAAACCAAAAAAGAGGGAAAATATTGTGTAGTTACAGAACTTCTAAATGGTGAGGAAGTCAAGAGAGTTGCAAGATAGAATGGACAGTTCTAATCTCAGGGAGAAAATGATAAATCACAGGGTAACCTCAAAGAAAAATGATAAACCTTCACATCACAATAAAAAATAGGACAAGCACAAATATTCAACAAATACTAAAACAACAGCAACAAAGGAAATGATAACACGATTCATAAACAAAATGAGCTCAGCACAGAAAATAACATGGAACGAAGAAACCATGGACACCATGAAAAAACACATAACAAAATGACAGCAACCAATTCATACTTGTCAATAATTACACTGAATGTTAATGGATTAAATACACCACTGAAGACATGGAGAGTTTCAGATTGGATAAGAAAACAAAACCCATCAATATGCTGTCTACAAGAGATACACCTTAGAGACAAAGACAAAAATAGACTAAAAATCAAAGGTTGGAAAAAGAAATGTCAAGCAAATGGCAACCATAAAAGAGCAGGAGTGGCAAGTTTAATTTCTGATCAAAAGACAAAAACTACTATACAAGACAAGGAAAGACATTATATAATGATTAAAGGATCAATTGAACAAGAAGATATAACCATCATAAATATCTATGGAACCAATGAAAGAGCCCCAAAATACATAAATCAGACTTTAAAAGAGTTGAAAAGGAAAATCCACAACAATAGTGGGAGACTAATACACCACTTTCAATGAAAGATGGAACAACTAGAAAGAAACTCAACAAAGATGCAGAAGAACTAAACAATACAATCCACCAACTTGACCTGATAAACATCTACAGAGCACTTCATCACCCAACAACAGCACAATATTCTTTTCCAGTGCACATGGAACATTTTCCATGATAGACCATATGTTAGGCCATACAGCAAACCTTCATAAATTTAAAAACATTGAAATACTACAAAACATCTTCTCAGATCATAATGCTGTGAAATTAGAAAACAACAATAGGAAGATCACTGGAAAAAGAGTAGACACATGGAAACGGAACAAAACCCTCCTTGAGAAAGACTGGGTAAGAGAAGAAATAAAAATTTAAATCCAAAAATTCCTTCAATCAAATGAGAATGAAAACACAACATATCAAAATCTTGGGATGCAGCAAAAGCAGTGACCAAAGGCCAATTTATAGCAATAAATGCACACATCAAAAAAGAAGAAAGAACCAAAATCAACACTTTAAACCAACATCTCCAACAATCAGAGAAAGAACAGCAAGAAAAGCCTACAGTCACCAGAAGAAAGGAAATAATGAAGATTCGAGCAGAAATCAATGAAGCAGAAAAGAGAAAGACAATAGAAAAAATCAACAAGACCAGAAGCTGGTTTTTTTTAAAAGATTAGTAAAATTGAAAAACCACTGGCAAATTTAACAAAGGAAAAGAGGGAAAGAGTACAAATAACACTGATAAAAAACAAAATGGGTGACATCACAACAGAGCCAACTGAAATAAAAAGGATAATATCAGGATACTATGAAGAACTGTACTTCAACAAATTTGAAAATCTAGAAGAAATGGAAAGATTTCTAGAAACACACCACTTACCTAAACTAACACAGACTGATGTGGAAAAGTTGAACAGGTCCATAACAAAAGAAGAAATTGAAAACGTCTTCAAAAAATTACCAACAAAATAAAGTCCTGGCCCAGATGGTTTCACTGGAGAATTCTACCAAACATTCAGAAGATAACTGACACCAATCCTACTCAAACTATTCTAAAACATAGTAAAGGATGGAATCC
>NW_006921652.1:5702648-5704161 GCF_000298275.1 Orycteropus afer afer
GACGACACATAACAACAACAACAACAAAATGCAAAACCAACACCCAACATTATTCTCAATGGAGAGAGACTAGAACCACTCCTCTTGCAAACAGGAACCAGACAAGGATGGCCTCTATCACCACTTCTATTCAACATTGTACTGAAGTCCCACAAGCCACTCCTCGGAAGGAAGATGGGGCAATCTACTTCCGTAGCGATACTGCCTCGGAAACCCAAGGACGGGTCGCTATGAGTCGGTCCGACTCGACGGCATGTAACAACAACAACAACAACAACTGAAGCCCTGGCCAGGGCCATAAGGCAAGAAAAGGAAATCAAAGACATCCAAATTGATAAGGAAGAAGTCAATCTATCCCTATTTGCTGATGATATGATCCTATACCTAGAAAACCCAAGAGACTCAGTCAAAAATTTACTGAAACTAATTGAGAGATTTAGCATCGTGGCAGGATATAAGCTCAACATCCAAAAATCAGTTGGATTCTTTTACACCAGCAAAGAGATTGCTGAAAAAGAAATAAGGAAAAAGAAATAAATATCATTTACAATAGGTACCATAAAAATAGAATAAAATACTTGGGAATAAATCTTACCAGGGACACAAACGATATGTACAAAGAAAACTATAACAGAACTACTTCAAGAAACCATAAGAGACCTACATAAAGAACACACCATGGTTGTGGATAGGAAGATTGAACAATGTGAAAATGTCAATTCTACCCAAAGCAATCTATATATTCAATGCAATCCCAATACAGATCCCATCAACATTTTTTAAGGATGTGGAAAAACCAATCACTAATTTTATAGTGGGAAGCTCTGGTACACAATGGCTAAGGCACTTGACTGCTAACCAGAAGGCTGGAAGTTCAAATCTACCAGCCACTCCTCAGAAGGAAGAAGGAGCAATCTACTTCCACAGTGATACTGCCTCGGAAACCCAAGGAGGGGTCACTATGAGTCGGGTCTGACTCGATGGCACATAACAACAACAACACTTTTATAGGGAAAGGAAAGAGACCTCAGATAAGCAAAGCACTACTGAAAAAGAACAAAGTAAGAGGTCTTACACTGCCAGACCTCAAAACCTACTATACAGCCACAGTAGTCAAAACTGCCTGGTATTGGTACAATGACAGATACATAGACGAATGGAACAGAATTGAGAATCCAGAAATAAATCCATCAACCTATGGTCAGCTGATCTTTGATAAAGGGCCGAAATCCATTTAATGGGGAAGAGAATGTTTGTTTAATAAATCGTGCTGGCAAAATTGCATATTGATTTGCAGAAAAATGAAACAAGATCTGTACCTCACACCATACACAAAAACTAACTCCAGATGGATCAAAGGCTTAAATGTGAAACCTAAAACTATAGAGTTCCTCAAGGAAAAACTAGGAGGTAATTTAGGGGCCCTAATATATGGGAGCTCTGGTAGCATAGTGGCTAAGGCACTTGCCTGCTAACCAGACGGCTGGCGGTTCAAACCTACCAGCCACTCCTC
>NW_006921652.1:5704793-5706395 GCF_000298275.1 Orycteropus afer afer
TCATTAGCTATTAGAGAGATGCAAATCAAAACAACAATGAGATACCATCTTGCTGCAGCACTAGTAGTAAAGTTCAACAAGACAGAAAATAACAAATGCTGGCGAGGATGTGGAGAGACTGGGACTGTCGTACACTGCTGGTGGGACTGTAAAATGGTACAACCACTGTGGAAAGCAGTATGGCAATTCCTACAAAAGTTGGAATTAGAAATACCATTTGACCCACCCATTCCATTACCAGCTATATATCCTAAAGAAGTGAGAGCCATGACAAGAACAGACATATGCACACCAATGTTCATCGCAGCACCATTTACAATAGCCAAAAATGGAAACAACCTAGGTGTCCATAAACTGAGGAATGGATAACCCAACTACGGTATATACACACAATGGAATACTATGCATCCCTAAAGAATAACATAGAATCTGCAAAGCACCACATAATGTGGATGAAATTGGAAGACATTATGCTGAGTGAAATAAGTCAATCACAGAAGGACAAATATTATATTAGTCCATTATTGTAAAATCAAGGGAAGGTTTATCTACGGAAGGAATTTTTCTTTGTTGGTTACCAGGGGTGGGAGGGCAGGGTAGGGAACACTGTTAGATAGATAGAGATAAGTATTACTTTGGGTGAAGAGAAGGGCAATGTACCAAACGTAAATGATCAACATGGTGGCTTTGAGGAAGAGGAAGACAGAGAGAGGTACATGGGAGGTACAGGCAACAAAGATGAACCCTTTAGCACATACAGTAGTGCATTCTCAGTGAAGGCAAACATAGGATTACGGGTGGATAGATGGATGGATAGGCTGAACTATTAGGTATGTCTATGCAGTGGGGGGGAGCTCTGGTAGCATAGTGTCTAAGGCACTTGACTGCTAACCAGAAGGCTGGAGGTTCAAATCCACCAGCCACTCCTTGGAAGGAAAATTGGGCAATCTACTTCCGTAATGATACGGCCTCGGAAACCCACGGAGGGGTCGCTATGAGTCGGGTCCGACTCAATGGCACATAACAACAACAACAAATGTAGTGGGGAGTGTACGCAAGACCATGTATAGGGTTGTCAGACAATGGTCCTATAAGTGTATCTGTATGATCTGTAAGAATTCCCAGGTGTGTAGTAGAGCTGACAAGGGACAAGGTTGTAGTCACTTCTTGGTCACAGCCAGCTACCCAGAGGGACCGAGTACTTGAACCTGTGGGCTCAGGACCATAGTCACAGGGGACATCAAGCTCAATTGGCATAACATACTATGCAAAACATTGTTCCACTTCCTACTTCGGCAAGTAGCAACTGGGATCCTAAAAGCTTGCAAGCAACCAACTAGATGCAGTGATGGGTCTCTCCTCATTCAGAGCAAAGAAGAATGGAGAAAACCAAAGATTCATGGAAACAATTAGTCCAGGCAACTGGTATACCCTGCGATCCACAGGCTATGTGTTTGACTATGAGACCAGAAGAACTAGATGGTGCCCAGCTACCACTGTCAACCACTCGGAGGGAATCTATGTAGTAGATCCTGGATAGAGAGGGAGAACAATGTGGAACAAAACTCAAAATCATTTGGAAAAAAAAAGGGGGGGAACCAG
>NW_006921652.1:5706718-5709357 GCF_000298275.1 Orycteropus afer afer
AAAAAAAAAAAAAAAAAAAAAGCACAAGAGAACTATAAACAAAGGTCACAAACTATGTTCAGAGAATTTCTTCCTTCCATAGACCACTATGTCGTAGTACGTGATAACAACAACCAATCTCTAATCTCCACAAACTACAGCTCCATAAAACCAATTGCCATTGAGTTGATTCTGACTCACAGTACCCCACGTATGTCAAAGTAGAACTGTACTCATAGAGTTTTCAATGATTAATTTTGAGGAAATAGATCTCCATGTCTTTCTTCCAAGGAACCTCTGGGTGGATTCAAACTTCCAGTCTTTCAGCTAACTGAACATGTTAACCCATTGCAGCACCCATGAAGAGAAAGAAGGAATTTACGTAACCAAATAAAAGTTTGACACAAGCCCATACTCAAGTATAAGGTGATCACCATATACCATATATGCATGTAAACTTTTTCTGATTGTCACAAACAGAACACAAAAATGCTAATTCCCAGAATTCCAGGTTTTCCACAAATTTGTTTGTGAGCCCCCAACTCGAGAAACACTGCTTTAGGAGTCTAGCAGAGGGAGCAGGGCAGTGTAACAGCTATAAAGTCAGAAATCCCAGGCTTATAGCCTCAACATGGAACTGTCTGACCTTCTGCAAGTTCATTTCTTTCTGTGTGCCTCATCTCATCATCTGTAAAAGGGGGGAAGATAATAGTATCTTACTTATTGGTTATTGGTTATAAAGTAGAGGGTCAGTGAAAAAAAGGAAGACCCTGGATTAGACGGACTGACACAGTAGCTGCAACAATGGGCTCAATATAGCAACAACTGTAAGGACAGTGCAGAGCTGGGCAGTGTTTTGTTCTGTTGTACATAGGGTCACTGTGAGTCAGAACTGACTGCATGGTACCTAACAACAACAACCTAAGAAAAGAATGTAAAATAATGCCTAGCATTTGGAACTACTCTTAGCCCAGTGGTTAAGCACTTGGCTGCTTATTGAAAGGTCAGTGGTTTGAACCCACCAGACCCTCCTGGGAGAAGGAGGATGCAGTCTACTTCCATAAAGATTGCAGCCTTGGAAACACTATGGGGCAGTTCTATAGGGTCACCTCTTTGGAATCCACTCAATGGCAATGAATTCGCTACTCCCTAGTGCTCAATACACAGCCAGGCTTATTATGCTAAGGAGGAGGAGGCTAATTAAAGAATCATAGGGTTAGGATTATTCCCCATATTGGTTTGCATTTATTTTCTTTCTGTCTTCTTCAAAAGTTTAAAGAGGTTTTGAATATACTACTTATGCTTTTCTTCATGTAGTCAGCAGTCCCCATCCTGTCTACACTATTCCTTGAGTAGAAGGGAAAGATGAAAGATGGTGTGTGCTGATAAAAGCACAGATTCATTTCTGGTTCCATTCAATCATAATCATATTTTCAACTTTACAAGATATTAATTAAGGAATGAGAGACAATTGAGTGTGTTTTATGAGGTTGTTATGACATGCCTAGTATACTACTACAGTGACTGAGACATGGGGTTGAAATGCAAGTGCTTTTGGCGGCATCTCACTAGGTGTTAATGGCTCAATTAAATATGCCTTAAAAGGAGTTTCTTCTTGTCCCAGCAGCGGGTGTTTAATAATTTGTTTTGTTTTTAGATTTTGCTCCAGAACAGGTCCCTGAGGCTGAAAGAATTCCAAAGCTCTATTTCCAAACAAGTCTCCTTATTCCTCTTCCTCCCCCATTTCAGGCTGAGGAGTATTTGTAAAATCTTCCTCTGCAGACTGTGGCCTTCATTCCCTGGACTGCCAAGAAGAGCATTCATGTTTAAAGAAGCTGGACAACTTCCATCTTAAGGCACTGTCATCACATTACTAAGTGATTTGGACAGGACAAACCCACTTGAAGAAATGCCAGAGTATCTTAGTTCTTCACAAAGACTCTCATCTTTGCTATTTAAGTGAATATGTGCAAACCAGTAACCTAACCAGTAGCCAACAAGTCTATTCAGACTCATGAGGACCCCAATTGCCTCTCAGTCTATGTACATGTTCCTCATGAACACAATTAAGTGTTCTGGAATTCCCACTCTTTATAATGTTATCCATCATTTGTTTGAGCCACACAGTTGAATGACTTTGCATAATCAATAAAACACAGGTAAACATCTTTCTGGTAAAAGAATCACTAGAAAGCCCTGAAACCCTGTCTTGCTAGAAAAAGCCTTCAAGCAGTTGCTTAAATGACCTCGTAATTTTATTTTGTTAAAAAGTTAAAGTCTAGCTAGCTATAAACGTGAGCCTGTTGAAATAGTAGCTGAATTAAATAATCCCATTAATGGATTCTGACTCAGAGTGACCCTGTAGGACAGAGTAGAACTGCTTCGTCAGGTTTCCAAGACTGTGGATGTTTATGGAACCAGACTGCCTCATTTTAATCCCATGGGGTGGCTCCAGCCACTGACATTTATGGTTAGCAGCCCAATCCTTTTACCACTGTGCCACCAGACCTCCCTAGAGACCATAGGCTTCCACAAACCAAGTGCTTTAGAATTTGTGCTGCTATCCACTTCCAAATCTGGATAAAAGAAAAACAGGGTTTTTCTTTTTCTTTTTTTTTTTTTTCTTTTTGGTACACTGAAATACAGTGTGATATTCCATT
>NW_006921652.1:5709551-5714176 GCF_000298275.1 Orycteropus afer afer
CAAACCCACCAGCCACTCCTCGGAAGGAAGGTTGGGCAATCTACTTCCGTAGTGATACTGCCTCAGAAACCCAAGGAGGGGTTGCTATGAGTCGGGTCTGACTCTAAGGCACATAACAACAACAACATGGTCTATAGTGGGGGGAGCTCTGGTGGCATAGTGCCTAAGGCATTTGACTGCTAATCAGAAGGCTGGCGGTTCAAATCCACCAGCCACTCCTCGGAAGGAAGACTGGGCAGTGGTCTACAGGGAGCTCTGGTGGCACAGTGGTAAAAGGACTGGGCTGATAACCATAAATGTCAGTTGCTGGAGCCACCCCATGGGAGAAAGATGAGGCAGTCTGGTTCCATAAATATCTACAGTCTTGGAAACCTGATGAAGCAGTTCTACTCTGTCCTATAGGGTCACTCTGAGTCAGAATCGACTCAATGGCAATGATACTGGATTTGGGAGTTCTATAGTGGAAGCTTGGGAGCTCTGGTGGCATAGTACCTAAGGCATTTGACTGCTAACCAGAAGGTTGCTGGTTCAAACCCACCAGTCACTCCTTGGAAGGAAGGTTGAGTAATCTACTTCCATAGTGATACCATCTCAGAAACGCAAGGAGGGATCACTATGAGTCAGACCCAACTTGGCAGCACTGAGTTTGGTTTCTTTGGTTTACAGTGTGAGCTCAAACTCCATTTTGAGTCTTGACATAAATTCAGATGCTATTTGAGTTCTTTCAACCATTGAACCAGCAATGTGGTTATGCATAGACAAAGCCAGAGCAAACCCAGGGAGGGGCAGTTTTCCCTCAGGCTTCCACAAAGAACTAGGGAACTTGCCTCAGCAAGCCCTTAATGATTCATCAAAAATGGCTGCATGTCATCTAAATTAAGTTAAAAGTTGGAGATCCTGGTATTGTCTTGTAGCCACCTTGTGGCTATGACTTAGGGTCCATGATCATGAGTCATACCCAGACCACCATGGTAGAAAAACCAGAATCAATCCACATCCTTCTTTCTTTTTTGAACCTGCAGTTATGCACTTATCCCAATCATGGTCCTTTCCCAGCTTCTGTAGTCCCACCTGCAAAAGTCCCACCTGCCAGCAATCATGATCTTACTATGATATCTTTTGTTCTTTATTGTATATATGAAAAACATGGCCTTGAGTTGGCAGAATCCATTGGTTTCCATGCTGATGGTTTCCTTCATCTAGGTAGTTGTTTTGTCTTTGTCCTGTTTAAGGCTTAATAAAAGGGTCTCTATAGAATTTGTTTGAATCTGGGGTCCTTTTTCCCCTAGCATAGATTATCTACTGTTTAAAAAAAAAAAAAAAACAACCTTGAGAAGAAAACTAATTTGACAATTGACCAAGATATACATGTAAAAAAATTATGGCACTGCTATTAAAAAATAAAAAGTAAATTCCTCATCAAGTAATAAACAGTTCAAATGCCATTTGGAACCCAAATTCCAAGCGAGGCTGGAATTCCTGGAGCTAAAGCTTCCTCAATTGATTTTGGTGGCTACTTTTAGCAAGAGATACAGGACAATAGTACCAGGACCTGGGCTGGTTAATTATTTATGATTAGAAAGCACTTTTAGTTCCCAAAGTAAAAGGGAAAGTTGGTGTGCTACTGATTATGATTATGATTCAGTAACTGGGCTAATCTAGAAAGGAGGATTGAATTAGATGACAGCTTTCACAAAAAGGATGAATTCCAAGGAAAGCCTCAGAAGAGGCAAAGTTCACACATCTCATAACTGGGATTTAGGAATAATCAATGTGAAGGCTGCAATACAATGTCTCCCATATAACAGGAACTCAGTGTGCTCCTGCTGGGAACTCAAGCTCCAATAGCCCTTATCAAGCAGATTGATTTATGGAACCATAAATCATGATGAATATTTGAAGAGGTGCTGGAGTCTTGCACTTTCCCAAGGAAAAGCTGGGACCATACAGGCAACAGGAACTTTGAAGATGAAAAAAAAAATTATACAGGTTAAGCTCAAAGGACCTTAAATGAATAAAAGCGGCAATGACTATCCTAACAATAAACAAGACTGGTAATCTTTAATAAATTTCTGTCCATAAAGAAAACCCCATTCTTTGGTAGATCCTCTTCTAAGTCCCTGTCCTAGAGTAAAATACTTGCATATAGGAACTGAAATAATGGGTTTGAAAATCTAAATTACCAAAATTGGCTTAAAGCCATTAATAACATAGTTAATTCTTCACAGTGAGAAACAAAATATTTATTGTGAAAGAAGGGTAGGGTGTTTGCTTGTTTTGCTTTGTTTTACAGGGCAAGCAGTGGAAACTTCTCATTTTCCTTAGTAACAACCATGGATATGTGCTTCTTTAATTCCAAATGTCTTATGTATTTTGTTCCCTTCCTGTCAAGGAATAAATGTTATCTCATCACCCTATTAATGTTATTTTCACTGTATTCCCCAAGCACCTATCAGCCTCAGGAGCAAAAACCTTTTTTTTTTTTTTTTAACTTTCTATGGTGATTTGGGTGAAAGTTTACAGAGCAAATTGATTTTCCATTCAAAAATTCATACAGATTTTGATTCATGATGTTGATTGCAATCCCCACAATACCACTCTTCCCACTTCCTCCACTGTTACTGTTCCCAGTCATATCTTTCTTTCCTTTCCCTTCTGCCTTCTGAGCTTTATCATGGGCATTTGCTGCCTTTTTGATCTCCTACGGTTGCTTGTCCTAAGGAATGTGTCTCTCCCTGGTGCTATTGTTCTATTGTTTGGCTGAAAGTTGAGCCACAGAGGTAAATTCAGTTTCAGGCTTGAGGAATGTCTAAGGGCAATAGTCTCAGGGCGTTCACTAATCTCTATCAGAGCAGTAAACCTGGTCATTTTGTTCCATATTTTTCTTCCACTCTATCTGAGACCCCCCTATTATGATCCCTTTTAGAGCAGTCAGCAGTGGTAGCTGGACACCACGTAGTTCTGGTCTCAGGTTAGTGAAGGCTGTGGTTCGTGGTTTCCATTAGTCCTACAGACTAATTGTTTCCTTGAGTCTTTGATTTTCTTACTCTCCTTTGCTCCACACCAATAGTTGTACCTTTGATGGGTGCTCACAAGCTTTTAAGACCCCAGTTCCTCAAAACTCAGAATCATTTAATAAATAAATAAATAAAGACCAGGTCTGGTGGTCTGATAGAGCCTGGTGAGACTCCTGAGACTATGGCCCCCAGCCATCCTTCAGGTCTGGAACTGAACTCACTCCTGTGGCTTCCAGCCAAGCAATAGACAAGAATATGGGGTGAACATTAACATCAAGTAGATAAACTGCTTGGGCGATCAATCATGGAAGAACAGAAGGACAGTGTTTGCATAGGGAGACAGATCAGGGCGCAGGGGTGTATGGTAAGGAAGGACACAGGGAAGAGGTAAGTACTGGGAAGAAGTGGGAAGAGAGCTGTTACATTGTGGGGAATTGCAGTCAGTGTTATGAGACAAAATGTGTATGACTGCTGTATGGAAAATGAATTTACTCTGTAAACTTTCACCCAAATCACAATAATTTTTTTTTTTTTTTTTTTTTAAAAAGACCCCAGTTCCTACCTACCAAGGGGCAAATGGACAAAAATCTTGAAAAGATCAAATTACTCTGTCTCTCTCGCTGGGCAGCCAACACACTGGTCCTGGGGGACGTTCCTTAGGCTGACTCTTGTATTGCATACTCTTCACTCTCACTTTCATGAGTATCTGGCCAGCTGCAATCACCTAACAGCAATTCAAAGGAGGTGACACTAGGTACAATGTTTGGATAAGCACAGTGGGGAATATGAGCTGAGTTCAGATCTGGCTCTTCTTTTATAAGCTCCTTGACAAGATTTTGAGTTCCTTAGGAGAGTGTCTTGTTTTTACCTTTCTACCTTCTTTTCATTTTGGTTCATTACTATAATCCTAGCTAGCTGTTGATTGGTTAGATTCATCTTTGGGACTACCACACAAGGAAAGACTAGCAAATACATGAACTATTAGAAAGAAGCCTCACATCATTTTCCTTACTATGGAACACCAAACATCATTTTGTTCCTCATTGTGAGAAAAATTGGGTGAGAATTATGTAATGAAGTTGCTAGCAGGAAGAAGTACATCTAGATTATGAAGAAAAAAATGTCTATGTTCTGTTCAATCACACCCACTGCCATCAAGTCCGACTCACAGTGACCCTATAGGACAAGGAGAACTGCTCATCGGGTTTCCAAGACTGCAAATCTTTACAGAAGCAGACTGCCTGTGGAGAGCTGGTGGGTTGGAACCACTGACCTTTAGGTTAGTAGCCAAATG
Source organism: Orycteropus afer afer (assembly GCF_000298275.1). Classification (NCBI taxonomy): domain Eukaryota; kingdom Metazoa; phylum Chordata; class Mammalia; order Tubulidentata; family Orycteropodidae; genus Orycteropus; species Orycteropus afer. Next base: position 5,713,863 of record NW_006921652.1, read on the forward strand.
CTTTAACCACTATCCCAATCAGTACATATAAATGTAATATATAGAGAAGTCAAATATATATATATATATAGAGAGAGAGAGAGAGAGAGAGTTATATGAGGTAATCACTTTAGCATAATATTTTTATTATATTTTCCAAATATGTGAAAATTTTATATTATGTTGAAATTAAGAAACCTAAACAAAATACTATATATATAGATAGATGATATAAATATTTTAGAAGTATAACTGTGGTTTCCAGCCAAACAAAGTACAGGCATGTGAGTTAAACATTTACCTCAAGTAGACACACGCCCTGGAGAGAACAATCA
>NW_006921652.1:5714591-5717125 GCF_000298275.1 Orycteropus afer afer
AAATTGTAGTCAATGTCATGAGACAAAGTGTATGTGAACTGCTGTATGGAAAGTGAATTTGCTCTGTAAATTTTCACCCAAATCACAATAGAAAAAAAAAAAAAAATGTTTTGGTTCTTTAATTAGAAAATTTTATACTAACAAAGTAAATGTTCCATTAAAAAATTAATGAAGAAACAAAAATCAGCCTTTAGAAATTCTACAGTCTGAAAGGGAAAGCAAAATTATGTTGATAAAAAATTGCCATTGGTTTATTGGTAGAATTTATGACTATTACAGCTTTGGAGGGCTCAGGAATAGACTTTGTAAAGGCCACTGCAGCATACTATTTTAAATAAAGCAATCTTTTTTATACATGATATTTACTTAAAACCCTTAATGTAAATCAATCAATGAACAAACAGTATAGCTGAGCATTGAGTACATATGTTTGCTTTTCTCTCTCTAAACATTTGCCTTAAACTCAAATTGATTCATTTAATTATGCTTATGCTTACATTGTAGGACTTGGCCTAGATCAAGATAATAAAAGAGGCAGGAAATGCAAGCAAGGATTTCAAAGACTTGTGGTTTAAGGAACAGTGAAACTCGTTCAGGAGACCACATTCATAAGGCCAAACTCTCTACCTCTATGTAAATTTGTACACAGCACATTGTGAGCTACACAAGAGGCTTTGGAGTTCCCTAAATAGAAGTTTAGGCTTAAAACCAATGTTTGTGCATGTACAACCATACCCACAGTATCAAAAACTCAGAATGTATTGTGAGGAATCAGGCAGTGCTTTAGGTCATCAGATTTTTTTTTTTTTTTTTTTTCAGCTTTATTGAGGTATACTGGACATACAATAAGGAGTTCTGGCGGTGTAGTGGTTAAGGCTTTTGGCTGCTAACCAGAAGGTCAGTGGTTCAAACCCACCAGCTGCTTCGCAAAGGAAAAAATGGGCCTTGGAAACACAATGGGGATCACTATGAGTCAGAATCCACTTGATTGCAGTGAGTTTGGTTTGGGGTTGGTACATACAATAATAACCATGTGGTCTTGTGCCGATTCCCATTCTCTCCCTGCTTCAGCTTCCAAAGAGGTAAAATAATACCTACTCCATAAAAACAAAAGAATCCAAACTTGTTGCTGTCAATTCCAAGTAACAGCGATCTTAAAGGACAGAGTAGAACTTAACTGCCCCATAGGGTTTCCAAAGCTGTAACCTTTACAGAAGCAGACTGTCTCATCTTTCTCCCACATAATGGCTGGTGGGTTCAAACCGTCTTTTGGTTAACAGCCAAGCCCTTAACCACTGCGCCACCAGGACTCCTCCTGCTCCATTTGTGGAGTATAAATATGAATGAAATAGTATATGTAACATTCCATTACAACCTGGCACAGAGTAGATGCTCAATCCATGGTAGCCCATTTTTGTGTGTCTGAAGTTTAAACTTCCACCACTGGAATTGTGCATGTACAAAGAGGTTTAGGAATGGAGAGACAGCATTTCCCCAAATACGCTCTAGCTATGGGAGTACACATTTGTCGTTACTGTTTTTGTCTTGTGTTTTATCTCCGATTTTTTTTTTTAAATCTCCTTTTTTCCTTCTAGGTTCAATTTCTCTTTCCTGAAATATAGCCTTTAGAAGTTCTTTGAATGAGGGTTTATAAATGGTACATGCTTGCTATGGATCAAATTGCATTCCCAAAAATATATATGTTTGAAATCCTAACCCCTATGCCTGTGAATAAGGAGCTCTGGTGGCACAGTGCCTAAGGCATTTGGCTGTTAACTAGAAGGTTGGCAGTTCAAACTCACCAGCTGCTCCTTGGAAGGAAGATGGGCAATCTACTTCCATAAAGATTTACTGCTTCTGAAACCCAATAGGGCTCGCTATGAGTCAAAATCCACTCAATGGCAGTAGGTTTGGTTTGGTTTACCTGTGAATATAACTGCATTTGGAAATAAAGTTTTCTTTGTTATGCTAACGAGACCATATCAGTTTAGCCTGTGCTTTAAGCCAACCCCCTTAGAGATACAAAAGGAGCAGATCAGGCACGGAAGTACAGAAGCACAGATGGGGGAAGACAGATGCCACACCACAGGAGGATCAGGAAGGAACAGAAGCTGAAAAGAGGCAAGGATTTTTCTCCAGAGCTGACAGAGAGTGAAATCATTCCCCTATAGCCAGTGTCTTAAATTCTGACTTCTAGCCTCCTAAACAGTGAGAATATAAACTTCTGTTCATTAAAGCCAGCTACTTGTGATATTTGTTACAGCACCAGTAAGAAACTAAGACAAATGCTCAAAGTCTTTACTTACAAATGTCTTTATAATGCTCTGCCTTTCAATAGGGAGGACGTAATACAGACCTTCTTACACTTTTATTAAATTATTAAAATGAATAATTCAGCTTGAGGAAATTACATACACTTTAATCAGGGGAAGCCAGTCCTTTTAAGTGTGGTTAGCACTATTATTTATATACTTTTGTGAGTCAATCTGAAGCCAGAGTTCTAGCAGCCTCCAGGAAAATCTTTAACCAGAAAC
>NW_006921652.1:5720007-5721450 GCF_000298275.1 Orycteropus afer afer
GATTGTCCTGCACCGCTGTTAGGAAGAGACTTATTATCCAAAGCCCAAGCCCATATATTCTTTCACAAAGATGGTGTCCAGGTTACCGATGGGGAAGGCTCCCTCTGCAGGTCCTGACGGTCACCTTGCAAGACGAATACCGCTTGTATAAAGGTATGGAAAACCAATGTGCAAGCTTAATGGATATGACTCCGTGGCTGGAGGAGTTTCCCCAAGCCTGGGCAAAAACTGGAGAAAAGGGGTTAGCGAAGCACCGACCACCCATTATTGTGAACCTAAAACCCTCTGCCACACCGGTAAGAGTCCAACAGTATCCCATGCCCAAGGAAGCCCGGGAAAACATACAGCCCCATATCCAGCAGCTGTTAAGGGAGGGGGTGCTGAGGAGGTGCCGGTCTGCATGGAATACACCTCTCCTCCCAGTAAAGAAGTCAGGGGGAGAGTACAGACCGGTGCAGGATCTGAGAGAGGTTAATCGCCAAGTGGAAGACATACACCCCACCGTCCCTAACCCTTATACACTGCTCAGCAATCTTCCCCCAGAGCATGTATGGTATACCACCCTGGATTTGAAAGATACTTTCTTTAGTCTGCCCCTAGCCCCGCAGAGCCAAGACATTTTTGCCTTCGAATGGGTTGACAAAGCGGATAAAATCCTCAGCCAGCTAACGTGGACAAGGTTGGTCCAGGAGCTCAAGCTCTCACCCACTCTATTCAATGAAACCTTGAGTGACGACCTACGTGAGTACAGGGGGTAAAACCCACAAATAACTCTACTTCAGTATGTAGATAACCTACTGATCGCCGCCCCCGACTGGGCAAGCTGTCTTGAAGCAACCAGAAAAACTACTCACCACTCTGGGAGAGCTGGGATATCGAGCTAGTACCAAGAAAGCTCAGATAGCTAAATCGGAAGTTACTTATTTGGGGTATAAACTAAGGGCTGGGCAGAGGTAGCTCACTGATGCCATGAAACAAACGATCCTACAGATTCCTCAACCCACAAGTTCAAAGCAGATGAGAGAATTCTTAGCAACAGTGAGCTATTGTCAGCTGTGGATTTTAAACTTTGCCACAAAAGCGAGACCACTCTATGAGCTCAGCAGGAAAGGGTCGGAGTGGAACTGGACCCCCGAGAGAGATTCAGCTTTTAAAGAACTTAAGGAAGCACTCCTCAAAGCCCCAGTGTTGACATTACCAGACCCCACTGAACCATTTCATCTGTTTGTTGATGAGAAGAAAGGAATAGCCAAAGGGGTCTTAACACAGCAACAGGGGCCATGGAAGAGACCAGTAGCATACCTCTCAGAGAAATTAGATTTAGTAGCGGCAGGATAGCCCCCTTGCCTGAAAATTATTGCCTCCACTGCCCTGCTAGTTAAAGATGCAGATAAATTAACCTATGGACAGACTTTGAAAGTTACCACTCCCCATGCCATTGAA
>NW_006921652.1:5722558-5748572 GCF_000298275.1 Orycteropus afer afer
GAAGGTAGAGAAGAGGAAAAACACACACGCAGGCACAAGGAGGAGGGGGAGGGAGCCTTGCCGTCATTGGGAAATAGATTTCACTAAAGTTAAACCAGGTAAATATGGATATAGATATCTCTTAGTGTTAGTGGATACTTTCTCAGGATGGGTAGAAGCGTACCCCACTAGGAGGGAAACAGCCAGGGTAGTAGCAAAAAGAATTTTAGAAGAGATAGTACCTAAGTATGGAATACCTAGAACGTTAAGGTCAAACAATGAACCAGCTTTTGTAAGTAAATTTATCCAGAGCTTAGCCTCAACTCTGAGGGTAAATTAGAAACTACATTGTAAGTATAAACCTCAGAGCTCTAGCCAGGTAGAAAGAATGAATAGGACTCTAAAGGAAACCCTATCTAAATTAGCAATAGAAACTAGCGGAAACTGGGTAACTCTCCTCCCCTTTGCATTATACCGGGTCAGGAATACCCCATACACACTAAACCTGACCCCATTTGAAATAGTGTATGGGATGCCACCCCCTATTATTTCCAATTTGGAAGTATGTCCCAATGACTTATCGAAAGATTTAATCTTAGAAATGAAAACTCTCCAAGTAATCCAAAGGGAATTATAACCCAAACTCCGGGCCATATGAAGGTCCTCTTAGCGAACAAGGGATCACCCATGAGTTCGAACCAGGAGATTGAGTATGAGTAAAGAAGCACCAGAAAAAAACACTAGTGCCTAGATGGAGGGAACCTTATGTTATTGTTCTTGTGACCCCCACTGCTGTTAAGGTAAACGAAATCAGCACCTGGACACATCACTCCCATATCAGAAGAGCTGACCAGACGGAGCAGCAGTCTGCACAAGCGGAGTGGAAAGCATACTCCGATCCTGAAAATCCGCTGAAGATCAAGCTAACGAAGCACCATGAAAATTAGAGCCCTTCCCGCCCTCACCCTATACCTCTACCGCCTCGCAATAAGTATTGCAGCTCACCAACCCTATAAAGTTACATAGCGAATCCGCAACGAACTAACCCATGAAACTTTGAACTCCACTACCCATATCACCCCCCTTAACGTTTGGTAACCTGATTTATTTTTCTCCCTCGCGACCCTTACTAGCTGTTCTTGGGATGAAAGTTTTATCCGTAGGATAGGTTTTTTTGCATACCCTGGATACAAGAGAAATGTCCAGCAATGCGGGAAGCTCATTTGGTATTACTGCAAAAATTGAAATTGTGTAACTTCTAATGATGGGGAATGGAAGTAGCACGTAAATATCCAGGACTATGTAACATTCTCCTTTACCAAACCCAGACATACTTATGTGTCAGGAAAATGTAAGGAGTGTGATTGAATAAAAATCTCGTTTACTGAACATGGAAAGAAGGAGTTAGCTAAGTGGAAATCTGAGCTTACTTGGGGTCTCCAAATTTGGTATAGGGATATCCCTCTGGGGTGATAAACATTGTACAGGAAATAGAACCTTTAAATACTGGGTCAGTAGGTCCAAATGGAGTGTTAAACCCTCCGGAAAAAGGAACCATACCTTCTACAGGGAAAACGGTGAGGGAACCAAGCACTGCAACTCCTGATGTTACAGACCCTCTCTGGAATTTAATGATAGCAGCCTATCAAACACTTAATCGTACTAACCCTAACCTAACTCAAACTTGTTAACTATGTTACGATGCAAAACCTCCGTTTTATGAAACAATAGGTATTAACACCTCTTTCAGTTATTCTCATAACCTGAACCCAAAGAATTGCTCTTGGAAAAACCGTAAAGTAAGAATTACTATACAACGTATAACAGGGAAAAGCTTATGCATGGGGAAACCTCCCAACACCCAAGAGCGTTGCACCTCATACATTGAAATAAACCCGTCCTTTAATTGGATTATTCCCAGGGAAAGGGGTTGGTAGCTTTGCTCAAAAGTGGAACTATTACCCTGTTTAAACTTGAAAGTACTCAATCTGTCCTCAGATCATTGTATGATGGTGACTGTCCTACCCCGAATCCTTTATCACCCAGAAGAAAAGATGTATGTACAGTGGAGCGGAATCAATAGAGAAAGAAGGGAACCACTCACTATAACCCTTACTCTAGCTACTCTGGTTAGCTTAACAGGGACCAGTCTAGGAATAGCTTCTTTAACAGTACAGAACCAAAGCATGCATTCCCTGAGAGCAACTATAAACGAAAACCTTAAAAGAATAGAAAACTCTATCTCAAACTTAGAGAAATCCCTAACCTCACTGTCGGAGGTTGTGTTACAAAATCACCGAGGGTTAGATCTCTTACTTCTCCAAAAAGGGGAGCTATGCACAACCCTGAAAGAAGAATGCTGCTTCTACGCTGACCACATGGGGGTGGTCCAGGAATCCATAGCCAAGGTACGAGAAGAGCTTGCCCTAAAAAAACGGGAACGTGAAGCTCAGGAAGGATGGTTCGAGTCTTAGTTTAATAGCTCCCCGTGGTTAACTACTTTAATATCTACTCTCTTAGAGCCCTTCATAGTCCTTATAATTATATTAACTTTTGATCCCTGCATTATAAATAAGCTTATATCTTTTGTAAAAGATCGGGTTAATACTGTACAACTTATGGTTCTGAAGCAGCAATATCAGCCTTTATCTACAGGATAATTCCTCGTGTATATAAAATAAAAAGGGGGAAATGTGAGTCAATCTGAAGCCAGAGTTCTAGCAGCCTCCAGGAAAATCTTTAACCAGAAACCTTTTAGTGTCAGTAGTGCTAACAGAACTTTTGTAATTCTAAACACTCCTTAGGGCCTTTATCTGCCCTCCAGTCTCAGCAGGTATCAAGGAACTTACTCCGAACTCAGCACGCATCACAAAAGCCATCCGGATTCAGCACATATCAGAGATTTGCTCGACTCCTGAAAGTCTCCCACATATCTGAGCCGCATCCTCCCTAGATAATATTTTCCTAAGTGAACTTTGGAGCCGGGGGGAGTTTCTTTACGTCCCCCAACATCTTAGATCACTGCCCTAAATCCCTTAGCAACAACCAATCACCTGTAGCCCCTCACCCCGGTGCTGCCCCTCCCCATATTGTTCCATAAATTGGTGAAAGAAACGGGGTAGGGGGTCTTTTGCTTAAACCACTGACCTGGTAAGAGCAAAAACCCTAACTTAAGTTAGCTAATAAACTGTCCTATTGCATTTACATTGTCATGGGTTAGCATATTCTTCTCTTCCGAAATTCTCCTTTACAACCTGGGTACAACACTTTTAAATGAACCCACCAGCTCAAGAAAGAACATTGGTTCAGTTCTCCATTAAAGGAAATAATCCTTAGTTAGAACTTTAACAATGATTGAAAATAAGACCCATAATGCTAAACCGAAGGGGACTTGGTGGTGCAATGGTGAAGGGCTTGGCCGCTAACTGAAAGGTTGGAGGCTCAACCCTCCCCCACCACCATCAAGGCTCCACAGGAGAAATACCTGGTGATCTGCTCCCCTAAAGATTACAGTCTAGAAAACCTATGGGCCAGTTCTACTCTGTCACATGGCTTCACTATGAGTTGAAATCGACTCAGGGGCACCTAACAACAACAACAATGCTGGAATTACACTGAATGTTTCAGGTATCCACTGGCACCAGAGGCAGCATCAGGCAAGTCGCTGCAGAACAAGTGGACTTCGTTGAATATAGCTGGCCTGGTCTGGTAACGCTTATCCGTGAGATAAAACAATACAGTTTAGAAATTAAACCACCATTGTAAATATATGAAAGCAGTGACTCTCAAACTTGAGTAAGCATCAGAATCACCAGGAGGGCTTGTTACAACATAGATTCCTAGGCCTCAGAGTTTCTGATTCAGTAGATGTGGGGTGGGCCTGAGAATCTTCATTTCTGACAAATTTCAGGTGATACAGATGCTGCCTTGTTTTTCTGGATCTTGCCAAGTTTTCCACCTTTGACCGGTGCAGTTTTACTACTTTTCTATGGCTCTCTATTAAGAATCCTACCTCATAAACACCCACTGAGTTTTCCTTCTCTGACAGGTTTCCCCCTTATACAGGTTCTGCCTTTCACAGGCTTTACAGTATTTGTAAGACTATATGAAATAAGTGGAGTAACATTTATTTAAGGAGCCCTGATGGCACAATGGTGCTCAGCTCCCAACCAAAAGGTCAGCACTTTGAACCCACCAGCGGTGCCACAGGAGAAAAGACCTGACAATCTGCTTCCATAATGATTACAACCTTGGAAACTCCATGGGGCTGTTCTGCTCTATTGTACAGGGTCTCTGTGGGTCAGAATTGACAGGGTGGCACACAGCAACATCTGTCCTGTGAGGACAGGAATATAGAAAAGGGAACAAATACTCATGTGTTCCCTTTCCTTCTTTCTGGGGAGATAACTAAAACTCTCCAAAGCCCATAGCATCTTTTATGCTATAGAATAATATCTTTACAGCAGTAGATTGTCTCTTCTCCCTCCCACAGAGCAACTGGTGGGTTTGAACCACTGAACTTCTGGTTAGCAGCCAAATGCCTTACCCACCATGCCACCAGAGCTCCTTATGAATAATAGGTAGTCCACAAATCTAATATTCATGTTGCCAATTTATTATAAAGGAAGTTTAAGCCGTTTTGATCCCATTTTGTGAATACGGAAAACTTAGACACACATAGTTTAGATGACATGACCTGTCTTTGGCCAAAATGTGTGTAATACCAAAGTGGCTGCAAGGCTTCTGCCCCAAAGAAGCACCTTTCCACTCAGAGTTCTATACTGCCCTCTTCTGTCGGCTTTCTAATACAAAGTGCTTACGGCCTTCCACAATCCAGGCCCAAAACCTAGACAATTTAAGACATCCTTTGTTTAAACCAAGAGCTCTGGCTGCTAACCAAAAGGTCAGTAGTTTGAACCCACCAACCACTCCTCAAGAGAAAGATGAGGCTGTCTGCTTCTGTAAAGATTTACAGCTTTCACCTACGGGGCTATTCTGCTCTGTCCTATATGGTTGCTATGAGTCAGAATCGACTCAATAGCAGTAGGTTCAGTTTGGTTGGTTTGCTTAAACCCTGGGCAGACTTATATGAACTTCCACTCACCTCTGGACTGAAAAAAAAGAAAAAGAATAAGAAAAAGAGAAAGAAAGGAAACATTTGGATATGTCTAGTTTGGTAATCCAAATTAAACTCGAAATACTCTTCATCTACCACTTAGTTCCTTTTAATTTTCTTTCTTTTTAAGAAATAAACACAAAATAGCTCATCAAAATAGCAACGACTAAGTGGTTGGGAAGAAGGAGCCCAAATTCGATGTTGCTTTGTTTCTAAAAGGAGAAGTGAAAAATAAAAGGACAAAACCCATCCCAAACCCAAACTCTATAATTCAACCCAACTTGTTGCTACTCTCTGATTAAAGCATTTTTTAAAATAATACATAGGAAGCTGAGATCTGCACTGAGATAAAGATGGTTACCATAGATCAAAAGGACATACGTCAGTTAGATTAAGTGCAGGATGTGGGGAAGTGGTGAGTCCCATATCCAGTTACTTTATGTAGAAGAACATTTGCTGAATATAAGTATGCTAATAGGCTAGCCACTCATAGATGGGAACCATGGAAATTAATGGAAGGCAATCTATAATGGTTAGACTATTTATTCTGATATGGATCCAAGACTACACTTCTCCTAATTAATAAAATTAACATAATTTTTTATAACTCTCTGTCTTACCTTGCCTAGGATAGTAAATTATCTTTAAAACTCTCATCTGGCATTTCTGAGGGGGTCAGCATTATGTTGTAAATACCTCATATACCAAAACTTAGTAATTAGATGCAGACAGATAGTTTTCCCCAAGGAGCTCTGGTAGCATAGTGCCTAAGGCACTTGACTGCTAACCAGAAGACTGGCAGTTCAAACCCACCAGACACTGCTCGGAAGGAAGATGGGGCAATCTACTTCCGTAGTGATACTGCCTCGGAAACCCAAGGAGGAGTCGCTATGAGTCGGGTCCGACTCCATGGCACATAACAACAACAACAGTTTTCCCCAAGTCTATTAGAAGGAAAAATATTTAAAATCTTTCCTTTCCCAATAATTTCACCTTAGGCATTTTCAGGAACAAAAAGGGGATAGTAATGTAGAATAATGTCAATATCAATGGAAATAAGACAAGAATACTGAGTTGGTTTCTAGGTGAAATGGAGCTGGGATAGAAGGGGATGATAGGAGGACTAATAGTTGACTTGCTGTGTAAAACAGACAAGTCATACAGTGGTTAGTTTTCTTGGAAAGGTGAGTTGCAACAGAAGAGCTGCTAAAGACCACAGTAGATCCCACATAATTCTTTGGGATATCATTTGTACATTATCTTCCATCACGAAGGTGATCTTTGATAAAGCCCATGTTATGGAAGTTCTAGGCACCTTACAAGAGGTTGCTTCCTTACTCAATGTAGTCATTAAAAATCTAAAATTCTAGAGCTAGAAAAGACCTCATTTACCTTTAGCAGCCTAACTACCCCCAATTAAGCAATAATCGAACCAAATGAACTTTTAGCTAAAATGATTTCATACCTTGATAATCCAACAGGCCAGGACTAGGGTATGGTGAACAAGACACTTGCCTCACGCAAAATTTCAGTGGATGCCTAAAAGCTCGGTAATCAAGATAAATCATATTTTAACTTCTCTCATCCTATTCCGGAACATCCCTGTTAGACCCAGCCTTTATTTAAAATTTTGATATATTGTTCATCATAGATTTTCTGCATCAATTTTGCTTTTTTAAAACACTATTTATCCTGAGGTATCTGGCATTCTCTTCAATTTTGCACCCTGAGGCAAATATTTCACTTGCCTCAAGGTAGTCCCAGAGCTGTAAACACATTCCAATATTTATAACTTCAGGTTCAGAAAATTCTTTCTTAAATCTAAGGTAGGCTTTTTCAACCTCAGCACTATTGACACTTGGGGACAGATAATTGTTGTGGGGCTGTCCTGTGCATTCTAAAACATTTAGCAGCATCACTGTCTTCTACTCTCTAGATGCCAGAGTTGCTTCCACTTGTGACAATCAAAAATGTCACCAGACTTGGCAAAATATTCCCTATGGGGCAAAATTGTCCCTGTTGAAGAGCCACTGATCTCACCTAAGTCCTTCATGCTGCAAACGACCCCCACTCCCTCTTAATTGTGTCCTCAGTAGAGATGGAAAGCAGCTTTTCATCATCTTCAAAATAACAACCTCATGAGAGTCTTTGCTTTGTAGAGTCTGTGTTTACTTTATAATCTGATTAGAGTGATGATAATCATGTTAGCATGTCTGGATTTACTAAGGTCACATCTCTGGCCTCTGTAAGGTTGGCTCCTGTCTAATATCTGACATCTCAGTAGACCACTTGGCCATCTGAAGCAGTGGCTTCTTCCAGAAGTTCAGAGATGCCTTGTAATTATAACCCCTTTGTCAAATTGTAAGCTCAACTCCCTCATTGCGTTAGACCACAGAGATTAGTTATCCCTTAACCATGTTTTACTCCTTTCAAAATGAATTTCATCTTGAAATCTATCTGTAACTTTTACATAAGCTATCATATCTTCTTCTATCTCAGATAGAAGGCTCTAATGAGTCAGATGATATTAAATAACTCAGCAATTCAATTTCCTCTGTGCTCTTAGTTTTTTAAAAACAATACAACAATTTTGGAAAACATTTTGCCTGTAATGACCAGGAAAGATATTTAGGATTTTTCTTTCTTCTTATTCAAAGGCTAAATTCATTATGACATGTGTAAAGCCCAAAGTGGAAATCAAATTACACTTGGAAAGTGAAAATCCATTTCTGGACACTTAGTTTTATAACAACATACTAAAATTCCCATAATCATCCATGCACATTGCAGTATGAATCATAAATAGGAGATCAGATGGATGAGCCAGAAATTGTTCCCAATGATACACAATCTGTCACCTTCATTCTCTTCTCTGTTGAACTTTCATAAATGTCTGGGTATATATGTGTTTGTTCTTCCAAACAGAATGATGTATTTGAGAGTTTTCTTATATTCAAAATAATGAGCTTTGATATGATACCACTCAGGGTTGTTGACTGGAAGCAACAGAAATGCACTTTGGCTGATTTCAGTGGAAAAGAGCACTACTTGCTAAGTTGTTCAAAAGCCAAAGAGTTTCCAGCAAGGTTGGAATCAGACTTAGAAAAAGAGACTGGACAAAAGAAGCTAGTCAGCAGGCTGAATCACTGGCAGAACCACATCACATAATCCATCAAGTGGAGAAACCATCACCATCATCCACATCACTGAGCAATGGATGCTACAGATAGTCCTGTAGCCACAGACATTGGCTACCTCTGGATTTTCTATATCTCTGTCTCTTTATGTCACCAGCCCTCAATTCAAAGTCATTAGCACGTGCATCTGTTTAATCAAGCCTGCATCATATGCCTGCATCCTAGCTGCAAGGGAGGCTGGAAAAGTGTCTGGACTTTTCAGCTTTTAAAGTGGGAGGTGGGCAGCTAGAAAAAATGACAACTGCCCACTACACATGTGATAAAGTGAGATCATTAATAATTAGCTGGAGTCAGAATATGAAACCATGCTCTATGACTAGCTATGCAACTGTGGGCAAATCGCTTATATCCCTATCAATCTATTTCCTCACCTCTAAAATAGAGGCAATACCATTATCTGCCTTAGAGGCTTTTGTGAGGATTAGGTAAAAACATCCATGTAAAATTGCTCAGCCAGTACATGGCACAAGAAGCTCTGGTGACATAGTGTCTAAGGCATTTGACTGCTAACCAGAAAGTTGGCAGTTCAAACCCACCAGCCACTCTGCAGAAGGAAGACTGGGCAATCTATTTCCATAAAGATTTACTGCCTCAGAAACCCAAATGGGGTCACTATGAGTCACAATTGACTCAATGGCAGTGAAGTTGGTTTAGTTTAGTAAATGGCACATAATAAATCCATCCATCCATCCATCCACCCAGCCAGCCAGCCATCCATCCCTCTCTCTCACTCTTTAAAAAATAAACATATGTATATGCCAGCAGGAGCTCTAGTGGCACAGTTGTTAAAGAATTTGTCTGGTAACCATAAGATTGACAGTTTGAACCCACCAGCCAATCATAGGAGAAAAATGAGGCAATCTGCATCCATAAATATTTACAGTCTTGGAAACCCTATGGGGGCAGTTCTACTCTGCCCTACATGGTTTGGTTTTATATGCCAGCATGCAACACTGATAGTAGAAACAGAGCTTCTGTACCCTCATTCTCTTCCCTTTTTAAAAACAATCCCCAAATACTTGAGAGAGTACTTGCATATCTCAAGCTTTTCGTTTAGTTTAATGCAGAACAAGACAATTCAATTTAACATTGGTCTCTGCCCTTAAAGCATATATGACCTAGCAGAAAGATACTAATGAAGAAATAATTATAATTCTGTATGTCTTACAATAGCATAAAAATAGATCAGAGAATGATATGATTAATTTCTATCTGGGAAGTTAGAGAAATCATTATAGAAGGAACTTAACAGAGAACATGAATAGTAGATAATAAGAATTTTCCAGAGAATAGAGAGAGAGAGACTGCTATCGGGCACCTCACAGCAGAGTTGTAAAAGTACAAGGTGTTTCTGAGAATGGGGAAGAATTCAGAGTGAAGAACGTGGGATTGATGGGGAAGGTGGGAAAAACTGAACTGGAAAAGAGAGTCTAGGTCCAGATTTTCACATCTCTTTGGAGTCACATCTGAGTGTTTGTCCCTTTATCTGCTAATACACATACAAGTAAGACTGCTGAGAATTGGACTGACTTCTCGTTCCAGCAATATGTCACAAAACAGGCATCAATCTGTTAGGACATTATTTATTCCTGGTCAGATTTTGAATTCATTACTCAGAAGTTAAATCCCAGGGAGTAAGGTCCGCCTAAGCAGAACTGAAGGAGCTCTGATGGAGCAGTTGTTAAAGCATTCGGCTGCTAACCAAAAGGTCAATGGTTCAATCCCACCAGCAGCTCTGCAGGAGAAAGATGAGGCAGTCTGCTGCTGTAAAGATTTACCTTGGAAGCCCTATGGGGCAGTTCTATTCTGTCCTATAGGGTCACTATGAGTTAGAATCGACTCGATGGAAGTGAGTTTGGTTTCTTTGGTTAAACAGAACCGTAGAACAAGCAAAGTTTGTCCTTTGTCTTGCTTTCCCCATTCTCCTCTATCCCAGATTCCCAGTGCCATCTTGAAAGCCTTTGGCTTTACATCACACCTAACACAGTGCTGCCACGGACTTGAGGCTCTCACAGCCCTCCCAGCCCCACGCTCTGCCGCTCTTCTCCCTCCACCTCTTCAGAACCATGATTTCTGCTTAATTGACAAGACTGAAGTGGCCCAATCAGATAAAGTCGTCTCAACTGCTGTCCTGATCATCAGCCCTTCTTGATAACACATTACCCTAAGTTACAATAAACGCCTCAGAAACAATGTAGAGCGTTCTCTGACCTCCATTTCTGTTAGTTCCTGGACCTACATCTTTGCCAACCAACATCCCCTCACTCTTGCCCCAGTTAAAATACATGTTCCAATAAGGACAAAATAAATTTATATATATCACGAAATAAGAATGCTGGAAAGCAGGATTGCTCCAGAAAAGCTGAGGTTCGTGGTTGCTTCCTCGCTTCTTCTCAGGAAATGGAAATGGCTTTGAACTGGGGACTGAATATAGTCTTCCTTTCTGGACCCAGCATTTCATCTCAAGTTCTCTGAAACTGTTAACCCAGGGATCTGAACCCAGTGGTTCCAATATCCATATAACTGGAAATGGAATGATTTGGTTCCTTGCTGTGATGTGTTTCAGAACAAACTGCAGAGCTGTGTGGATTTCTTTCAGGTTTTGTTTTGGCTGCCAAGAGCCCAGGGGCTCAAGCCTAGTGAGCAGCTCTAGGAATCTCAGGAGATTAAGAACAGACCCAGTGAAGCCAGTGGTGTTTGGTGTAAATGGGAGGGAGACTTGGCAGGCGTGTAGGGAGGGCAGAAGAGCTGTGTCTGAGAGGCCTCTGAGCCTTGGAACCAGCTTCCTTAGTAATCTACTCTGGTAAAACACAAGGGCTGGATAAAAATGAGCAATTATATTTGAGGTTGATCCATTCCTTCAGTGGCAATATATTTTCCTCACATGCTTTTCTCTTCATAGCAAGCAAATGCATGTGAAGCCAGTAACTATAAAGTCAGTCGTATTTAATTTATTCAGTCTTTCTCGAGTTTTCAAGCGTGAAGCATTGCAAACCTTCGTATGTACACTGGGGGAAAAAAGGAAGAAGAAGAAAAAAAAAAAGTCCACGTCAAGGCCTAAGGAAAAGCCTGTGAAAAGAAGACGGCAAGATAAAGCAACACAATTTCAAATCTTAATCTCCTGAAGTGGTCCCTTAAAAGTCGCACTTCCCACATTTCTGAGGGGACCCTTCAAAACTCCGTGTCCAATCATGTTATAACCTTCCTTCTTATCTGTTTGTGATAGCTTTCAAGGGCCAGTAATTCTTCCACATGTAGCAGAAAAGTTCATAGTAGAGATTTGTGCACTTGACTAAGCTTCTCGCATTGCTTTTTGTAAAATGCTGGTGAAGGGGAGAGATTTGTCTTCCTTTTCAGAAGTAAATCAGGTGACTGCTGAGGATACAGTTTAGAAGCAAATTGGAACTGCTCGCCTGGTCAGATAATCTACACATCTATGACTTCATACTCTGCTTTTGTCCAGTAAAATACTTAGCCAGGTAAAATATCCCTACATCTTTTTTTTTTTCCCAATTAAAAACTACCAAAGAAGACAGCAGGCTGAGGGAAAACTATTTTGCACCTCCTGTCCCAGTACCCTCTCTTGACAACCCATGCCACACCACCAGAAAGGGCCTGGAGCTCTGGACGCTGGTTGGCTGCTGGAGTGACTACAGTGCCAGGGCTTGGAAAGAAGAGCTGTAATACACGTGAAGAAAGGGTGTTTTCTGCCATGGAAAGGGTAGAGGACAACTCACTTTGTCTTCTCTTATACCCACCTACAGATAGATCTGGTGTGAAGCTTAAACAGGAAAAGGCAGGTGTGGAGATATCTGAACAGTCTCCCCATTTGCAGGCATCACAAACCCAAATGGGGCTAGGCATGTAATGTCAGTGTGCCAAATGGGCCAGGCGCAAGGCAATAAGGAGTGTTTGAGATTTGAGGAAATCAAAACAACAACAATATATATATATATATATATATATATATATATATATATATATATATATATGTTATTTGATTTTCTTTTAATAAAGACTATTTTTTCTTATAGTTCAGGAATAGAAAATAAACCTAGCACCTCTTGGCAAACAGACATTCTTGTGTTTTCTTGTGTTAGGCATGGGATCTCTTTTTCTCTTTTTCTCTTGACCATCAAGAGGTTGAAAGCTCTATTTTGTGCTTTCCTCCATTTTTTTTTTTTTAACATGGCTGCCTTCCTCTCCTTCCTACCCCATCCTTCTCCCAATATATACACACATGCACATACTTGCACACACCACTTACACATATACAATAGTTATTCTCTTTTGTATTTCTACCTCTGGCTTTGTTGCATTTGTCCCTTTCATTGCAAGTTTTATCACAAATCCTTTCCATGGGTATGCAGAGTAAAATAATAAGTAAATAAAATGAATGGTTTCTACACTCAGAAGGCTGATTTGTCTAGTTCTTTAACCAGAATGTTCCACCACTAGATGTCAAGGAATCAAGGCAGCCTAGAAACACGTCCAATCTCATGTTTTGTTCCCGGCATGGTACTGAGGACAAATTCTAGAAAGGATAAGATAGGGTTCTGCCCATTCTTGGGGGAGAGTCTCACAATAGCAGGATCCAGAGCTCTATTTTAATCCCTTTTAAACACTTTACCCCGTCAGCTTTAAAACTTGGTCTTTCGACCTGGCCTCTTTCTCTCTTCCATGAAATTATACTTAGTGGTGTTTCTGTCTGCTTGTTGAACTCTCTCTCTCTAATAATATACTCTCTGGTTTTCTCTAATATTATTCTGTCTGTCTTTTCCACACACCCACATTTGCCGTGGTCCATAAAGATGTGACACAGACAACAAGGTGCCCTGGTGGCACAATGGCTAAACGCTTGGCTGCTAACTGGAACGCTGGCAGTTGGAATCCATCCAGCAGCTCTGGGGAAGAAAGAGCCGGTAATCTGTTCCCATAAACATTACAACCTAGAAAACCCTATGAGGCAGTTTGTCACATGGGTTGCCATAAGTTGAAATCAACTCAGTAGTGCCTAAAAACAACAACAATACTATTGGTTAATTATTTCAGAGCTCTTAATTCCTTATTAATTATTATGTGCCATTTGTTGTTATGTGCCGTTGAGTCGGACTCGACTCATAGTGACCCCTCCTTGGGTTTCCAAGGCAGTATCACTACGGAAGTAGATTGCCCAACCTTCCTTCCGAGGAACGGCTGGTGGGTTTGAACTGCCAGCCTTCTGGTTAGCAGTCAAGTGCCTTAGGCACTACGCTACCAGAGCTCCTATTATGTGCCAAGATCCAGTTTTTGTTTGTTTTCTTCTGTTTTATACATTTTCTAATAAAACTCTCTACTGCATGTCCAAATTCAATTGAAATGACCTTTAGATTAATTTTAAATTCTACCACCATGTCTGATTCTGTCAGTGAACTTCAAAGCTATCTTAATTTAGAAAACATTGTTGTATCCTCATTTTAAAGATTTCCCTTTGGGATATATATATTTTTTTATTCACTATTGTCTCTTTCTGCAAGCCAAGATTTTGAGTAGAAATGATATACTTTATAAAGGAAAGGGCTATAGATTCAAAATTAATCTCTACAAAAGTTAATTCCTGCATAAATTAGGTGGAATACATTTTCAACACCAGAAATCAAATATAATAGGTATAAATAAAACATGAACCTAGGTTTTCTTGTTTATAAATTCACACCTATGACACTTCAGCACAGAAAATGTGAAGTTGTTTTTGCTTTTCTTTCTTCTTTTTTTTTTTTTTTAGAGCTTCCTAGTTACTCATCTCAACGGTTGAAATAGATATTGTAGAGTCAAGTAGATATCTTCTCTATGACTGAAAAGAAGCCCTAGTGGCACAGTGATTAAGTGCTGGGCTGCTAACCAAAAGGTTGGCAGTTCAAATCCACTAACCACTCCAAGGGGGAAAGACCTGGCAATCTGCACCTATAAAGGTTACAGCCTAAGGAACTCTATGGGGAAGTTCTTCTCTGTGACATGGAATCACTATAAGTCAGAATTGACTCGATGGCACCCAACAACAACTATGACTGAAGAAGCTAATAATCAAATGCCCATAGAAAAATCTCCTCAGTGTTCCTCTGCATGCTTATGCAAAATGACCCTCCTCTCTCTGGACCAGTGCTAGTGCCAGAAGAATTGCCAGTGAAGATATGAGAACAGAGAAGCCAACTGCTCTGGGTTAGGGAGGTTGTTCTGTGGCAGGAAGCACATGATCAGTTGCTAGCCTCAGGTAATTCTCTGGCTCCTTCATTCATTCATTCGATTCTTGGAGAATCCATGAGCAGGATAAAAATATGTCAGGATGACCCAGCTGAGAACTGTCTTGTAGGGACAGTGGTAAACCATGAACACCTTTACCTGGTCAGTGCATTTCCCTCCCCACAGCTGTGTGAATGTTGTGCTAATAGTCTTGCCTGGGAAATTATTCCCCAACCCCTCCTCCCACCAAGGCCAGGGCAGCCCACTACAAAGCCCATAATCTTGCCTTGATTCTGTTTTGAGATTTATACACCAGAGCTGGGTGGTACAAAGTTTAATGCTTTCAGCTGCTAACTGAAAGGTCAGTGGTTTGAGTCCACCCAGAGGTACCTCGGAAGAAAGATCTGGTGATCAACTTCTGAAAAACCAGCCTTTGAAAACCCTATGGAGTACAGTTTGAGTCTGACACATATGGGGTCACCATGAGTCAGAGTCAACTCAAAAGCAATGGGTTGTTTGTTTTGTTTTTTTACCCTAGACCTACATTGTCCAGCATAGTAGCCATTTGCCAAATATGGCTATTTAAATTAAAATCTAGTTCTTTGAGTGCTCATTGTGGCAATCATATTGGGCAGTGCTGATTAATTATACAGAACATTCCATCATCACAGTCAATTCTCTCAGAGCCTGCCTACTGATAGATAAGGCCAAGGTTAGGCTTCACCTGAGACAATGTCTTTGCTCAGCTCTTTCCCATCCCCTATTTTGCTTCCCTGCCTTCCTTTTCAGTTTTGTTTGCTTGTTTGTTTTCCAAAAGAGCTCTGTCTTAATAAATCAAGTGCACCTGACTCCCTAGTTTAGGCTCTGATTGTAGGGAACTGGACCCAAGACACCCTCTATCTTGCTTTCAGCTCTAGGCTCATTATAAGCCAGTGACTAAGTATTTATATAGGGAAGTCTTGGATTCCCTTGTCCTAGAAGAAACTCATACTTCCTGTTTTCTAAAGCCTAGACTCATGGGAGGAGCCCTGGTGGCACAATAGGCAAGCTCTCAGCTGCTAACCAAAATGTTGGCAGTTGGATATAGTTATTCCCCATAATGAGACTGGTAATCAGCTCCATGGTAGAATCTGCAGGGAACCACTGAGTAGCTGCCTTAGGTATGTGGTCTGCTTCCAGTATATAAGGAGAAGTGTTGAGAAAGGGCTCTGAGCTTTTTGGCATACGTGGGCCTTACGTGTAGCCGAGTCTTCATTCAGCATCCTGACATGCTTCCTGCTGATCTTGGGACTATCTTTAGACATGAACTAGTGGCCTGCCTTGTTATGTGGTAATCTTGGGACTATGCCATTTTATTTGCCAGCCTTGGGTTTGTCAGCCTCAATAGCCAGCAGCTGCCTGAGTTAAGAGAAGCCTCCAGCTTCAGTGGGCCAGGAGCAATAGGTAGAACTAAAGCCCAAGGTTGAGGGGTTTTCATCTAGCCCTTAGAGATGGCACTTTGAACTTGGACTTCTAGCCTCCTAAACTTTAAGAAAATAAATCTCTTGTTTGTTAAAGCCACCCTTTTGTGGTATTTTTCTATTAGAGTAGCACAAAAGGGCCAAAACACCCACATATACATTTTTTTTTTTTTTTTTTGGATGAGCCTAGAGACTCAGGCTGACTGATGATGGCACCAAAAACCTTCAGTTTCTTCCACACATTTTACTTCATTATCCCTTTCTGAATTAACTGGTCAGATAAACATTAACTCAAAAGTATTGTCTACTGAACCAATCACCGGTAGCTTTGCACAATGAAACAAACCCATGCCATATTCATTCTCAACACAGGGAACATACGGAAAAGAATATAAAATGTAATCATCTCAATAAAGAGTTTATCATCCTGATCATGAGCTAAATGTTAAACAGAGAAAATTCATTCCCTAATATCTCCTGAGAGGTTGCTCTATCCTTGTTTGTATCTCATACATGTTTGCCTCCTCTTTCTTTGTCTAAGTCTTCCCTTTGAGACTTTAAATGAGTGGGTTCCTCCTCCTGAATATTCCAGTCCTATGTTATCAATAGAAACATGTGTATCACAAATGAAATTCAAAATTGTTTTGGTAGTCACATTTAAAATATATATATATAAAAAAATAGGAAGATGGTAGAACAGTCAGACAAGCTACACAGACCATCGGCAACAAAGAAACAAGAAACCAATTGAAACAGATACAGAAGATGATCCTAGAATACTGAGCTTTGAAGGGAAGGATAAAGAAGTGGATTAAATATAAACTAGTAGATGAAACTGAATGAAAACAGTGAATAAGGAGGCAAATGGAGCTGCAAGCTGTTGGCTCTCCTGATGCTTTAGCCAATGTGAATATTTAAAAGTGGTGCAGCCATTTTGAATATTTGTAAGCAGCATTGCAATCAGGGCAGCAACCGAAGAATAGACTCCACTTGCCATGGACAACATGGGTAACTACACTGGAGGCTGATAACTACAAAGGTGCAATATTTCCCTTGTTCTTCTTATACCTTACACCCTCTTGGTGAGTGGAGGTGTGGCTATCTCCCACCTCCACCCACCTTCTGAGCTGGGAGGTATTCTAGCCTGGTCTGTGTGTCTTGACAAAGCCCAGGTGCCCTGCCCTGCCCCAATTTTGTTCTTGTTTGCTTGTTTTAAAATTATTCTTTTTTCTTCCTCCTTTTTTATTTTTATTTTTTTTTCTCTTTCTGTTCCCTAGTTCTCACCCCACCCCTTTTCCCTTTTCCTGAGTCCCTTCTTTTTTATTTCTTTTCTTCTTTTGATTTTTCCAATCTGTTTTATTTCTTTTTACATTTGCATAATTTTTTCTCTATTATTCTTTTTCTCTTGTTTTTTTCTCTTATTTGCCTCAACATCCCTGATATTGTGTTTTCTTTCTTTTTGTCTTTCATCTTTTTTTTAAAGTTTTCATTTACTGTCTTTTTTTTTTTTTTTTTTGCAATCATTGCTGTTTGTTTACGTGGTTTGTGTTTTTTCTACTCGTGTTTTCCCTTTTTTGGTGTTTTGTTTGTTTGTTTGTTTTGTCTAGCCAGATGGCAGACAGCAGCAACAGTGCCTACATGACCCAACAATAGCCACATCTCCTTCAACCCCACCCACTGGGTGAGGGGCACCACTTGCTTCTGCACCAACTGATCAACAGTAGATGGTAGCCAATACCAGACCAACTCACCCTGAGCTGCTCTTCAAAAACAGCTAACAGAGATCTTTGCACACACACTTATTCTCTATCACACCCAACAGGAGACAGGTGATGAGTGCTTAAGTGCTGCCAACTAGCAAATAGAAGAGAACAATAGCCATGCTCACTCAGATATATTAAAAAGAAAAAAAAAACCTGGGCAAATCACACCAACATATAATCAATCACTAATTAAATATAAATACAATGACATCACAATGTCTCATAGACAACTGACTATTCCAGTCAACACAAAGAAGCAAGATAAAGCAGGTCAAAGAAGGCACCAGGATAACAACAACAATAATACAACACACTGCCATCAAGTAGGATCTGACTCATAGCGACCCCTCCTTAGGTTTCCAAGGCGGTATTACTATGGAAGTAGATTGCCCAACCTTCCTTCCGAGGAGTGACTGGGGGTTTGAACCACCAGCCTTCTGGTTAGCAGTCAAACGCCTTAGGCACTACACATCCCTGAGGAAGAAACAACATTGGAACTGCCTGATTAGGAATTTAAAAGAGTTATACTTAGGTACCTTCAATGGATTGAGGGATACATCAAGGAAAACAGACAAATTAAGGAAAACAGACAAAACTCTAGAACAATTTAGAAAAATAATACAAGAACTGGCAAAATAAATTAAAAATTAAAAACCATACAAAAAGTACAAATAGAAATCCAGAAGATTTATACTAAGATCTCAGAAATAAATAACACATTTAATGGGCAAAGGAGAAGAACTGAATCAGTGGAAGACAGAATTAGTGAGATTGAAGACAAATACCTCAATACTACTTTAAGGGATCAATCAGAAAAAAGATTAAAACAAAATGAAGAAAGCCTAAGATTCATGTGGGATACCATCAACAGGAATAACTTATATGTGATCTGAATTCCAGAACAGGAAGAAACAAATAAAACCACAGAGAAAATTGTCAAAGATCTGTTGGAATAGAATTTCTCTAATATGATGAAAGACAAGAAAATATTCATTCAAGAAGTTCAACAAACCCCAAACAGGATAGGCCCCAACAGAAAATCACCAAGACATATCATAATCAAACTCATCAAAATCAAAGACAAAGAAAGAATTCTGAAAGCAGCATGGGAAAAACGAAAAGTTACCTACAAAGGGCAACCAATAAGACTATGCTCAGATTTCTTGGCAGAAACCATGCAGGTGAGAAGGCAGTGGGATGATATATATATAAACCTGAAAGAATTCCCAACCAAGAATTATATGCCCAACGAAATTGTTCCTCGAATATGGTGGTGACATTAGGACATTTCCAGCTACACAGAATTTAAAGGAATTTGTTGAAACCAGACCAACCTAACAAGAAATACTCAAAGGAGTCCTTTGGACAGAGAACCAACAGCAGACAACAAATGAAAAATAACATACATGATATAACCCAGAAACCTACTCAATTATAGAAGTATCCAAAGTGAAATAAGCTTACAAGACTGTAAACAGGGAACCAGAGACATCAATGGGTAAATGAGGACAACTACACATCAAAAAGAGGGAATAAATAGTTTAGTTACAGGACTTCCAAATGGAGAGGAAGTCAAGACAATTGTGAGACAGAAAAGACTGTTCTAAAATTGGGTAGAAAATAATAAATCACAGGGTAACCTCAAAGAAAAATAATAAACCTTCACATCAAAATAAAAAAGAGTAGAGGCAAAAATATTTAGCAAATACTAAAACAATATCAGCAAAGTAAATGATGACAAAACTCATAAACAAAATGAGCTCAGCATAGAAAATTATATGGAATAAAGCAATAAGCAACACTATTAAAAAAAACACATAACATAATGACAGCCTGTTCTGGTTACCTAAGTGCCACTCTGACAAGAATATACCACAAATGGGATGGCTTGAACAAAACAGGAGTTTATTCTCTTATAGTTTGGAGGCTAGAAGTCTGAGTTCAAAGTGCCAGGCTCTGGGGGCTGGGTGAAAGCCCCTCAACCTTGGGGTCCAGCTCTGCTTTCTGCTCCCAGCCCACTGAAGCTAGAGGTGTTTCTTCACTCAGACAGCTGCTGGCTGCTGAGGCTGAGAAGCCCAAGGCTGACAAGTAAAAAGGCACAGCCCCGATGTCACCAAACCACATGGCAGGCCATTAATTCAAGTCCATTGAAAGTCCCAAGGTTGGCAGAGCATGGCAGGCTGCTGAACATCAACACAGCTACATGCAGGGTACAAGCGTACCATAGGCTAGAGACCATTCCTAAAGGCTTCTCCTTATATACAGGAAGCAGATCACATTCCAAAGCCAGCTACTCAGCTGCTTGTGGTAGATCCCACCATGGAGCTGATTGCCTGTCTCATCACGGGGAATAACTACCACCAGCTGCCCAGCCACCCAACCAGGCCCATCCAAGTTGACATACAAACATAACCACCACACAGCCATAAATTCATACTTGTCCATAATTATCCTGGATGTAAATGGATTAAATGCACCACTTGAGAGATGGAGAGTTGCAGACTGGATAAGAAAACAGGACCCATCAATATGCTGTCTACAAGAGACTCACCTTAGAAACAAAGACAGAAATAGACTGAAAAATAAAAGGTTGGGAAAAGATATACACCAAGCAAATGGCAATCAAAAAAGAACAAGAGTGGCAATATTAAATTCTGATAAAATAGACTAAGACAAAAACCTCCATAACAGACAAGGAAAGACATTACATTATGATTAAAGGATCAATTGAACAAGGGAACATAGCAATAATAAACACACATTAAATGAAAGAGCCCCAAAATACATAAATCAGACTTTAATAGAATTGAACTTACTAATAGATGACTCCACAGTTATAGTAGGAGACTTTAATACACCACTTTCAATGAAAGATATAACTAGAAAGGAACTCAACACAGATACAGAACAACTAAACAATACAATCAACCAAATTGACCTTCTAGACATCTACAGAGCATTTCACCCAACAACAACACTAATAATAGCAAATTTCAACAAGACAGAAAATAACAATGCTGGTAAGGATGTGGAGAGATTGGGACTCTCCTACACTGCTGGTGGGATTGTAAAATGATACAATTGTGGAAACTGGTGTGGCAATTCCTTGAAAAGTTGGAAATAAAAACACCATTTGATCCAGCAAACCCATTACTAGGTATACATACATAGGTATAAAGAAGTGAGAGCCATGACACGAATAGATACATGCATATCCATGTTCATCACAGCATTATTCACAATAGGAAAGAGATGGAAACAAACTATGTGCCCATCAACAGAGGAATGGGTAACCAAACTATGGTATATATACACAATGGAATACTATGCAACACACACAAAAAAAAAAAACAATGTAGAATCTGCTCAACACCTCATAACATAGATGAACTTGGAAGATGTTATGCTGACTGAAATAAGTCAATCACAGAAGGACAAACATTGGATTAGACAACTATTGTAAAAAGTCAAAGAAAGATTTATATATATGGAAGGAAAATTTTTTTGTTGATTAACAGGGATGGGAAGGGAAGGGAAGGAAAATTGCTAGATAGGTAAGAGACAAGTATTGATTTGGGTGAAGGGAAAGGCAAAATACCAAATCATGTGACCAACACAATAAAATTAAGGAAAAGGAAGACACAGAGAGGTGCACAAGAGGTACAGACAAAAAAGATAAACACTTTTACATATAAAAAACTGCATTATCAGTGATAACAAACATTAATCTATGGGTAAATAGATGGATAGACAGGCTGAATGATTAGGAATGTCTAGGCAAAAGGGAACAGACCATGACAATATATAAGGTTGGCAGATGATATTCTACATATGTATTTGTATATGCTTTAAGAATGTCCATATATATAATATAGCTAACAGGGGGCAAAGTTATGGTAACTTCTTAGCCACAGCCAAACACTCTGAGTAAGATGTTGGGTCCAGGGGCTTGGGACCATGGTTGCAGGGGACATCAAGGTCAATTGGCATAACACACTACACAAAAACATTGTCCTACATCCTACTTTGCTGAGAAGTGACTGAGGTCTTAAAAGCTTGCAACTGGCCAGCTAAGATGCAACAACAGGTCTCCCCTTGTCCAGAGCAAAGGAGAATGAAGAAAACCAAAGGTGCATGGAAACAATTAGTCCAAGGGACTAATGGACCAAGGGACTAAGGGACTAGTCTAAGGGACTTGGTCCCTTCTGACAACAAGACCAAAAAGTAGGTGAACCTCAACCTACATGACCCTGAGCCCAGAAGAACTATATGGTGCCTGGCTACCACTGTCAACCACTCAGAAAGGGATCAAAATAGGAAATCTGGATAGAGTGGGAGGAAAATGTGGAACAAAACTCAAAATCATAAATAAGATCAGACTTACTGGTCTCATAGAGACTGGTGAAACCTCCAAGACTATGGCCCCTAGTTACCCTTCTAGGCCTGGAATTGAACTTACTCACATGGCTTTCAGCCAAACAGTAGACAGGTGTATAAGTTGAACGTTTATACCAGATAGGCACACTCCTTAGAACAATCAATCATCGGAGATCAGAAGGGCAATATTTGTACAGGGAGATAGCTCACAGAGTAGCAATGCATAGGAAAGAAGGACACAGGGAAAAGGTAACACGGAGGAAGTGCAAAGAGAGCTGTTACATTATAGAGATTGCAATCAACATCATGAAACAAAATGTGTATGAACTGTTGTATGGAAAATGAATTTGCTCTGTAAATTTTCACCCAAATCACAATGATATATATGTATGTAGGTATGTATATTTATGTGAAGAAATAGGTGGAACTAACTTTAATAATATATTTCATTGAACCTAACAGATCTAAAATATTATAATCTCAACATGCAATCAATATGAAAAATTAATAATGTGATGTATTACAGTCTTTTTTCATATTAAATTTTAAAGACTCAATATGCAGTGTGTGCCCTCTGGTTGAGCAGAAACCATCCTAGACATTTCAGAAGCCCGTGATGAAGTCTCCCAGTGTTGTTGCTGTTAGATGCTGTAGAGTCATCTCCAGCTCATAGCAACCCTATGCACAGCAGAATGACACACTGCCCGGTGTTGTGCCAGCCTCACAATCCTTGCTATACCTGAACCCATTGTGGCAGCCGCTGTGTCCATCCATCTCATTGAGGGCCTTCCCCTTCTTCACTGACTATCGACTTTACCAAGCATGATATCCTTCTCCAGGGAATGGTCCCTTCTGACAACAAGACCAAAGTAGGTGAGACAAAGTCTGGCCATTCTTCCTTCCAAGGAAATTCCAGCTGCACTTCTTCCAAAACAGATTTGTTAGTCCTTTTAGCAGACCATGGTACTCTTGGCATTCTTTTCCAACACCACAACTCAAAAGCATCAACTCTTCTTTGGTCTTCCTTATTGATTGTCCAGCTCACATGCATAAGAGGTGATAGAAAACACCATGGCTTGGGTTAGGCTCACCTTAGTCTTCAAGGAGACATCTTTGCTCTTCAGCACTTGAAAGAGGTCTTTTGCAGCAGATTTGTCAAATGCAATACATTGTCTGATGTCTTGATTGCTGCTTCCATTGATGTTGATTGTAGAACAAAGTTATATGAAATCCTTGAAAACTTCAATCTTTTCTCCATCAACTGTGAAGCTGTTTATTGGACCAGTAGTGAGGATTATTTTTTTTATTATTGATGTGTACTCCATAGTGCAGACTGTAGTCTAAAGACATCAGTAAGTGCTCCAAGTCATCCTCATTTTCAGCAAGCAAAGTTGTATTATCTGTGTATTGCAGGTTGTTCATGAGTCTTCCTCCAATCATGATGCCATGTTCTTCTTCATATAGTCCAGTTTCTCAGATGATTTGCTCAGCATACAGATTGAGTAAGTATGGTAAAAGGATACAACCTTGACACACCTCCTTTCTTGATTTTGAACTACGCAGTATCCCCTTGTTCTGTTCAAATGACAGCCTCCTGGTCTATGTACAGGTTCCTCATGAGTACAATTAAGTGTTCAGGAATTCTCATTCATCTCAATGTTATCCATAATTTGTTATGATCCACAGAATTGAATGCTTTTGCATAGTCAATATAACATAAGTAAGCAACTTTCTGGTATTCTTTGCTTTCAGCTAAGTCCAATATCTTCAGCCAAAACAAGGCCAGGAGCTGATTGTGGAAAAGACATCAACTGCTCATATGCATATTCAAATTGAAGTTGAAGACAATTAAAACAAGTCCACAAGAGCCAAAATATGACCTTGATATCTCTCATTCCATGTCCTCTTCTGAATCCAGCTTGCATTCCTGGAAGTTCTCTGTCAATATATTGCTGCAACCGTTTTTGAATTATCTTCAGTAAGATTTTATTTGAATGTGATATTAATGATATTGTTTGATAATTTTCGCAACCTGTGAGATCACCTGTCTTTGGAATGGGTACAAATATGGATCTCTTTCAGTCAGTTGGTCAGGTAGCTGGCTTTGAATTCTCTTGGCATAAACAAATGAGTGCCTCTCCAGTACAGCATCCATTTGCTGAAATATCTCAATGGGTATTCCATCAGTTCCTGGAGCCTTGTTTTTTTTGCCAATTCTTCAGTGCAGCTTCGACTTCTTCCTTCAGTACCATTGGTTCTTGATCATATGCCACCTCCTGAAATGGATGAATATCAGCCAATTCTTTTTGGTACAGTGACTCTGTGTATTCCTTCCATCTTCTTTTGATGCTTCCTGAATCATTCAATATTTTGCCCATAGAATTTTTCAATATTGCTACTCGAGGTTTAAATTTTTTCCTCAGTTCTTTCTGCTTGAGAAATGCCGAACATGTTCTTCCCTTTTGGTTTTTTAACTCCAGGTCTTAGCACATTTCATTACAGTAATTGTCTTTGTCTGCTCAAGCTGCTCTTGAAATCTTCTGTTCAGTTCTTCTAGCTCATCATTTCTTCCATTTGCTTTAGCAACTCTCTGCTCAAGGGCAAGTTTCAGAGTCTCTTCCAACATCTATTTTGGTCTTTTCTTCTTTTCTTGTCTTTTTAATGACCTCTTGCTTTCTTCATGGATGATATACTTGATGTCATCCCACAATTCCTCTGGTTGTCAGTCATTGGCATTCAATGCATCAAATCTATTCTTTAGATGGTCTCTAATTTCTGGAAGGATATTATCAAGGTCATATTTTGGCTCTTGTGGACTTGTTTTAATTGTCTTCAACTTCAACTTGAATATGCATATGAGCAGTTGATGTCTTTTCCACAATCAGCTCCTGGCCTTGTTTTGGCTGAAGATATTGAACTTCTTCATCGCCTCTTGCCAGAGATGTGGTCAATCTGATTCCTGTATATTCCATCTGCTGAAGTCCACATGTATAATCATGACTTACATTGCTGAAAAAAGGTATTTGCAATGAATAAGTTGTTGGTCTTGCAAATTCTATCACGTGATCTCCAGCATTATTTCTATCACCAAGGCCATATTTTCCAACTATCAATAACTCTTCTTTGTTTCCAACTTTTGCATTCCAGTCACCAGTGATAATCAATACATTTTGATTTCATGTTCAGTCAATTTCAGACTGCAGAAGTTGGTAGAAATCTTTAATTTCCTCATCTTTGGCTTTAGTTGTTTGACCCTATATTTGAATAATAGTAGTATTAACTGGTCTTCCCTGTAGGTGGATGGATATTATCCTATCACTGACAGTGTTGTACTTCAGGATAGATCTTGAAACAGTCTTTGTGACAATGAATGTCACACCATTCCTCTTCAATCTGTCATTCCTGGCATAATAGATCCTATGGTTGTCTGATTCAAAATGGCCAAAACCAATCCATGTCAGCTCACTAATGCCTAGGATATTGATCTTCATGTGCTCCATTTCATTTTTGAAAACTTCCAGACAGATGCAAACATCCATTAATGATTGGAACATGGAATGTATGAAGTATGAATATAGGAAAACTGGAAATTGGAAGTCTCCCACAGTTGTATAAATTGGAGTTTTGGGAATTTTAAACTTTAAATGATCATTTGGTTCCTTTCCTATTTTTATTTTGGTTAATGTAATAACTTAAACAAATGAACTTTGATCTTTGTTTTGTTGTTGTTGTTAGGTGCCATCAAGTCGTCTCCGACTCATAGCGACCCCATGCACAGCAGAACGAAACACTGCCCAATCCTGCACCAGCTCCACGATCCCTGCTATACTTGAGCCCATCATCACAGCCACCGTGTCAATCCATCTCGTTGAAGGGCTCCCCCTCCTTCGTTGACCCTCCACC